>NW_024412405.1:16737725-17114911 GCF_014898765.1 Herpailurus yagouaroundi
GGACCGCGAGATCGTGACCTGGCTGAAATCCGACGCTTAACCGAGTGCGCCACCCAGGCGCCCCTTTGTTCACGCTCTTTGACAACAATGTGGAAACCAGCGTTCACTTGCGCTTCTCTGCCCATCCTCTGAGACTAGTCCTAGAGGCTTCCAGAAAAGCTTTTGTAGCCTTAGCGCTCCTTGAATGCTGAAGCCTGCAGGTGAACCAGCCACGTTCTGTAAAGACCAAGAAGCCTACCTACAGGCTTTGTGTCAGAGCCAAAATCACAATGAATATTTGAAATCTTTGAAATTATATGTTGTTGTTTGTAATATTTTAAAACTTTTAAAAAAGTTTACTTATTTATTTTGAGAGAGAGAGAGAGTGTGTGTGTGTGTGTGTGTGTGTGTGTGCACGCAGGGGAGGAGCAGAGAGAGAAGGAGAAGAGAGAGAATCCCAAGCAGGCTCTGTGCCATCCGCACAACCCACAAACTATGAGATCATGATCTGAGCTGAAGCCATGAATTAGCCACCTAACTGTCTGAGCCACCCAGACTCCCATGTTTGTGATTAATAACAACAACAGCCGTGCTTAATCTAGCAGAGAGCGGTGGAACTTCTCTGTGGAAGGGAAAAGTTTAGGGCAAGCCATGATGTGACAGATGAGGAAGACCTAGAAATTGGTGGCCAGATTTCACTCACAACTAGGTGTCTTTGAATTTTAAAAAGTAGTGATGAATCCCAGACATTTATGCAAAAGTATCATGCTTCAACTATAATTTGATAAGCGACTATAATAGTCTCTGGGTCGTTCAAGTTGCTGCTTGGCACACAAAGTGTATTGCAATTAAAAAATAACCACACACACACACACACACACACTCAAGCCTTCTTTGTTATATCACCATCAAAGTTCTCCAAAGTCCCCTTCAAAAAATATTCCTAAAGGTCCATTTTCCTTCTTACTTCAAAACTGTTTTCTAATGGAAATATGTTAGGAGGCTTTTATTTGTTTTGTCAAGAAATCTTGACAAAAGAGAGGAGGCTTTCTTTGCGTCAGCCCTCGCTGTTAAAATCCTAATGAAATATTTCTTGTTCCTTGAAGACTGTTGTATAAAGAAGATTTGATTTTCCTGAGTAACTGGAAATATCTTCGGGAGGACATGTCTTGCACTCAAGATAGCCTCTGGGTTTTTGGACTTTATGTGAGGAGATCAATTAAAGCAGTTTGCCGCCTTTGTGTTTTCTTCCCAGACCTAGTCTAGCTGTTTCATGTTACCTCTTGTCTCTGGCACTCAAGGAGCTGTGAAGAGCGGGCCAAGGAAATGCTAGGCTTTTTCAAGTGCAGGATGAGTGTCCTTCACTGAAATGAATGCAAGCTGCTGTGGGGAGTTTCCTTACATCAAAATCCCTTAAAATCAAACTTACAAACCCATTGTTTTCCTGCCTCATTACACACAAATAATTTGTGAATTTATATTGTAATTTTTCTTCCAGCCGAATCAGAGCCCCACGATTTTGCAAGTAATTCCACACAGAAGCCATTGGAACACACATTCTGGAGACTTCCACTGCGATCAATAAGTTCGCTGTTGCTGTCGGCCCACGCAATTTCTCTGATTAACCTGTGAAAAGTGTTCTCCTTCATGAATGCTGTTCAGAAATACACAGATATTGTAAAAGGCGACAAGGGCAGGTTCCAGAACTCAAATTCTTGGTGATCTTAAATGATGATGTATGAAAGAAAGAGAGAGGCAGAACAATTTGATTTGCTCCAACTAGGCTGACCTAGAAAGGAGAAGAGCAGAAAAATTGCTTTGCCTAAGCAAACATGACATCAAGTCAGACAAGAGCAGTATTCGCAAAATGTAATATCGAAGCCTCACTTAAAATATACATAGTCTGGATCTGAAAGACAATTAAATGCCGGTAATAAAAACATCTTTGCTCATTCTGCTTTTCTATTACCATTTTCTACTACTTGCTGGCAAAAGCTTCTACCTCCTCCTTTCAGATACTGTCCTAAGATTTGGAGTTGGGACTCCTTTGCCCTGATTAAATTAGGACTGAATTCGAAGTTCAGTTAGGCCAAACAGCCATCCGACGCTAAAAATCAAGCTGACTTCCGAAGCGATACTGGTTTTCTGGGACAATACAGACACTCTCTTTGTAACAAAAACTTAGAGTTCTCTTAGGACTCTAAAAACATTTAAGCACAATCTTCACCAGTACACGGTCTGAGTGGAATCATAGCTACTTTTGTCTGGCATTCCCCCAAAGTGCCGTGAGCTCCTTGATTAGCCACCCGTACTTGGTTCCTATTGGCGTTCCTATTGGTTCAACAGATATGTGTTGAACGAATGAAGGATTTTCCTCTTCTTTTTCATGTACGGTCTGTCTTAGAGGTGGAGACAGGAAGGAGATAGGTTTTTATCGATTTAAAACACTTGCCTTGGTCATACACGTTTGTGTACTCACATGTCCATTTTCACTGTGTGAAATGTCCATTACTCACATGTCCATTTTCACTGTGTGAGACACAGAGGGACACATGTCCCTGCCTTTTTGACAGCAGACTTGGTCATATGACCTCCTCTGGCCAATGAGCTGTGAACGGTGTGCTGTGCCAGGAGGGGACGTCAATGACTGTCTTTGCCCCAGTCTCTATTACCCCCACTACCTAACAGGGGAAGCTGTGGATGATGGCTGCTCTGGGACCCTGGGTCCCGGAGTGAAGGGGATGATCATGTGCAGCTGACCCACAGAAAACCCACAAAGGATACTTGGCATGACTGAGAAATAACCTGTGTTCTTTGTGAGCCATTTTGGGATCTGTTTGGAGATGCCGCATTGCCTAGCTTGGTTTATCCAGATCGATAAAGTATTGGAAAAGCTCCTAAACATATTACACAAACCCAGCTTCCAAAAAATTATTTGTTAACCAGCAATAGAATGGTGCTGCTGCAGCTGCAGGTTCATTCATTTACTGTCAACCAGACTTTTTTTTTTTTTTTTTAATAGCTTGGCCAATCTTTTAGGTGTTAGAAAATACCCATGGAGTCGGAGCCTTTGACTATAATGACCATGAATGAGCTTAAGTAATAAAATTATTGTGTATTGCAGATATCTTTCTACCTTTAACATTTATGAAGCAAAGTCAATTTTCACTCAAACAGGTTTCTTTTCATCTGGTTTTCTCCACAATGTTTATGCCTGAGGTTTATCGCTAGCAGTAAAGAGTGTCCAAGTATGTTATGGGAATAGGGAAATTCCCAGTGCTTTAAAATGTATTCCATAGGCCCCAGAGTCAGTTAAAAGCTGATTGATTATACGGCAAATGCATCAAAACTAGTATTTATGAAATATCCCATTTCTTCAGCTCTATCTCTCATAAGCGTGAACATCACATTTGGGAGTTGCGGTGCGAATATCTCAGACAGCGATGAGAAAAAAAAAATCACTGCAGATTTTCCATGACAAAGAGAAGGTTCTTTAAGCTGCTCAGTAAGTTAATGAAAGATCTATGTCAACTGGTGCCTCTCATGAACACATATTTTAAAAGGTATGGTTTAAGTAGTTTAGTATGGCTTATCTATGCAGGCTTTGATATTCAAGTCACCAAAACACTTATTACATAGCTGGATGAAGGACAAATACTCTGAATGAGTGTGTAGGTGGACTTTGTCATCTGACCGGGTCATAACCGACAACAAAGTTTCCGTTTACCATGTGTTCAAGTTACGGGCATAAAGCTCTGTCTGCAGAAGAGAGAATGGGCTAGGGGATCACCTATTCCAAAGATGCTACCGATGTTTCAATGTTTTCAGTTTGCATACTGGGTCAATGATAATTCATTTGTTAATACATCTTCCACATGTTCTTTACTGGTGTAATCTATCTTAGATTACAAAATCAAACTCCTATTTCCCGTACGCTAACATTTTATGGACTCTGTGCTTGATGTTATTTCCTGGAGGAGACAGAATGGGTCTAACAAGTTTGATAAGCTGTGCTTTTTTGCACATACTAACTCTTGCCTTTTTGATGATGCTACCACTAACGACACACTGTGATACAGACTGTATATGGGAGTTAGTGTTACTAAGTGCCATGCAGTGGAGACCTCAGTACATACATTGTGGATTGACCGATGCATAAAGAATGAATCAATTTGGGGTTAGCAGAAATCTAGGAATGCTGAAAGAGATGTTCATGTCTCAGGGGAAAATAAGCATATCAACATACCATCAAATAGACAGAAAATCTGTACAGCCATACTCGTTGTCTGAAAGCATAACATTTCATTTTTAGGACCCAGTCAGAGGTCAGCAAAGCTCTAGCTTAAATGTTTCTGAGGACGCAGGACAGTTTAACTTAGAGTTGAAAGTGGTTTTGTTGGTAGAATTCCCCCAACATGATTTCAGATCACTTACACCTGAACGGTGCAAAAAATACCCCCTTTAAAATGTGTAGCCTGACTTTATTTCATTGAGAGTCATGATTCTTGGAATGTGTCGTAAGGCAGTGGGGACGGAATGGGCTGCGGTTTCTCCCAGGGAATAATGTAGCCAGTGGGGTAATGCCTTTTCTTTCTCCCCAAGGCATACAACCCAACGCAACTGACCATAGCCTCGCCTGAGCTTAAAGAGAGGTCCATCTACATTTTCCCAGTTCACTGTCCTTCCACATTCCTGAAAGAATAGCTTCTCAAGGTGTACTGTCCACTGGGTGTGAGCTGACAATGGCATTCCATCCAGGGTCCCAATGGTGCACACCACTGAATTCGATTTTGCGCATCCTCCAAGCCCCTGGAATAAGCAGAATCTCCTGCAGACAACCCATCGTTTTACATGTTTGTCTTTCGCTGTTCCCTTCTTGGGCCTCATCAACCACAAGCCTCCTAAGCGGAAAGAAGCCTGTGCCAGGCGGCTCTCCCAGCTACCACACGCTGCTGATGTTGCCCAGGGAAGGGCAGAAACCAAAAGACCGAATACGTTGGGTGCTTTGGTTTTACTGTTTCGTATTTTCTCCCTGCTTTGAAAGTTCACTGTATTTTGCTGCTATCATTACCAAGGGTTCACTGAAGATGAAACTGGGGTGTCTCAGTGGGGTTTTGCAGTAAACAAGACAAAGCAGGTTCAGGCAAGACTGGGCCGTTCACAATCTGAAGTGGATTGAGCGGCAGCCATTTGTTGGCTGGGGTGAACGGGGCATAATTTATTCAGCGGCCACAGAGGCTGAAAGCCAGTCTGGCCTTGACCCATTTATCTTTAGAAAACTAATTAAAGTGGAGAATCTGGTTTACTGTTGTTACTGAGGTTTTACTTTGTCCTGCCCAGGCCAAGCAAAGACTGAGGTAGGGATGTGTGTGTGTGTGCGTGTGTGTGTGTGTGCGTGTGTGTTTGTGTGTGTGTGTGTGTGTGTGTGTGTGTCTGGGTGGAAGGTGGGAAATATCAGTTTCACCTAAAGACAGTGGCTGAAGCTCTAGATAATAAAGTAGTTTCTTAAATAAGGCCTGACATCCTTTTGAAATGCAAAATAGTGGATTTAGCCGGATGCAGAATCCTTTGAGGTGACAATGAAATGCCATGGCAATTTAAAATGAACAACAGACAGTTTCCCGAATCCCTGCAACCCAGGCATCCTAAATCACACCAAAATGGCCCCGAAGAGGTGTAGAAGAGCATTTTTATGACCAGCATTTGACTCTGAAACTGGTATTAACCATCAGGCAGAATGATACCAGGAAGTGAGTCGCTTTGTCCATTTTGTTTCAGAATAACAAAATAAAGTGCATACACATCGTGATATTTTATAAGTTCTTAAATCTATATGTAATAATGTCAATAAATCATATTTAGCACCAATAGCAAACAGGTGAATTTCAAAAGTAGCACTGTATTTTTGAAAGAATCATATGCAATAATGGATATCTGATTTTTTTTTTTTTTTGGCTCAGTTACAGGAGATTATGGGATGCCAGCAGGGAAGTCCTGCAGACTGGGTGGGGGTGGAGGATGATAGTATGATTTACCTTCCTTCCAATATGTTCGAGGAAATCATTCCCTTTGGGTGAAAGCCACAAGGCCCCTGCTAACCATCAGATAAGGAGATCAGATCAGATCCTGGAGCGATCAGGAGAATGTGCTGGGAAAGGCAGGCACATACCATCTGAGCTGCAGCTACCCTAGTTTTATCAAATGAGCCAAACTAATAAAACCCTGACCTGTCCTACCCGTGATGTTTTCTCCCCTCACTCTCCATTTAGCATCAGGAGGCCTTAAGCCATCTGTCTTCGCTGTTTCTTCTTTAAGGTCTCCTCTTCCTGAGTGGTCCTGTTCCAGATTTACCTCCTAACTTTGTTTTTCTCATTCCAACTGCCCTGGGCTCAGTTTGTGATGACAAATGGGAATACTACTCAGGGGACAATTTCCTTTTAAAGAAATGAATTTTAACAGAGCAATTCAGGCCTGAATTGAAGGCCAGACAGGCAGGGAGCACCACGATGTCATAGGCGTGCTGCATGGATAAACATGTGCCCATCAGGGGACAGTCCTTTTCACTCCTGGGTCCACAATGCTACACAGGGTTCAGCACTTTATTAAAAGGTATTATCAGTATGGGATGCTAGTATGAAAACCAGATTAGAGAACTTAACTATCTGATTATTATGGTTAATATAGAAAGTCAGGTAAGATAACCTGGGTGTGCTGTCCTCAGTCCCAACAAAAACCACTTTGTAGTAAAAAATATCCAGCGTTCCGATGCTCTAAGAGACATCAGTAACTTCAAGAAGGAAGGAAAAAAAAGAGTAAACAACCTAAACCACAAACTATTTCTTAACCCCCTAAGTTCTCTGTGTTCGCCGATGGAAAAATTAGCTCCTTATGCATGAGAGCTGATGTTGGTTTGTTGTTATTATCAGCGAGGTAATTATTCGCTCAGCACAAGAAGAAAAAAGCCAATATATTCTATCAGGGAAGAGCTAGTTTTTCAGGCAGACTACACATAGTCTGAACATTGGGATAGAATTTAAATCAGCCACCAAACGAGTTAGTCGAACACAAAGCTAAGATTGAAAACCTTGCCATTGGGAGAGAATACCAAAATGGTTATTCACCATAAATACCAGGCAGAGAGGAAAGCGGCTAAACCCGCGGGTCATGCGCAGTGTTCAACACACTCCAGACAATTTGGAAAGGGGAAGAGGAGGAGGAATTTCTCAAGAGCTCTCTGGAATGACCATACAAAGACAAATGAGGATGAGTGTAAGAAAAAAGAAGACCAAAGCTTACACTATGTTGCATTGTCCTCCACACAATCCTCTGGGAAGCAAGAGGAAAACAAATTTAAAGGAAAAAGAAAGAGAGATTATTCTATACATAATAGCACAGCATAGGTACAACGTTTCACTTTGTAGGCTGGTATTCCACCACCCCGCCCCCGCCCCCCAAACTCCCACAGAATGACTAGAAGAATATCTGAGAGACCTGTACGCATAGTGTGATGTTGAATACTTACTGGAGGTTCATTTTTCTAAACCATCGCCAATTTGATGAATTAACTTCCACGTCTGTTTTTTTTTCCTTTTAAACCTACTTTTATAAAATATATTCCTCTAAGACACACGATTTAAAGTATATTTTGCTCTGATGAATTAGCTGGAGTGCATGACAGACACTCCCTGCCCTGCGTGTCCAGGAGCTACAGAGCACGTTGTGCTCGATTTTCTGCACTGTACAATTAATTGTCTTTCACAGACGATACTCTGAAGTATCTCTGTATTCTCAGATCTACAAAACTGACCGCTTTTGGTTGATGCATTTTTATAATCTGTACCCCCAGTGACATTCCAGTGGAAGTTTCTTTAAAAACATTCATAGTTTCACGTCAAATTATGTCAGAGAATTCTTTAAGTGTAAATTTAAGAAAAAAAAGGAAGAAAACCAATCTTTTGCAAATAACCACCTCTGGCCTACTTAATTGAAAATCAGTAACAGGAGGTCGGGATAGAGAGACACTAGGGTGGGGATTGGTAACAGGAAACACATGTGACCATGCAACCAATCTCTTAACCAAATTAGCTGATGGCACTTGTATCTTCACCAAATCCTGGCTGTTGGCAGGAAGGACTGCAATTGTCTTTGATGAGTCAGTTTTCCATCAGCAGCTGAATTTATACAAATGCATTCATTCCTTATTGGATAATAAAAATAACTTGAGGGTAGTATGTCTGAAAGTCACTGACTACCTAGACTGACTTTTATGCCCATATAACTTTAGAGGAACAAAGGGAAATGTGTCCTAGTGATATAAAAGAGTTTACAAGTTCCCTACAAATCTAATGGAGGTTAAATGATGGAACTGATGGATTTTTGAGAGAGAGTTTTATTTTAATTATTTTATATAAATTCTAGCAACAGCTTGCCCAGGTTGGGGTTAGGAGCTTTATTTCTAAAATAAACCCCATAATTGCCAGTTCACATAAAAAAATTGCATTATCATAACTGATATAAGAACATTTACCAAAAGATCCCAAAGTTAATTAACAGAGGTACTCATTTTAAGTGCTAGTAAGAAGCAAATCTCCAAGAGCTTTACAGTTATTTTCACTCTGGCAAAAGCAGTGGGGTGACTGGAATATTCTTTTGATGCTGTCCTTGAAGCATTTTCTTTGCTGAAACACTTAGAGAAATTAAGGGAAGTCTTTTCCAATTATCCTTCTTTTCTGGGACACATGCTTCTTATAAATATTCAGAAAACATCTTTTCAGGAGAAAATTAAAACAGGAGTAGATGACATGAGACTTGTTTATAAACAGTCAAAATAGGCTATAATATATGGCAGACCCATCAAGAGAGTTCACCAGTGCTTGTATCTTGGAGGAGATTTTGTCTGACTGTTGACATATAAGTTGTCACACAACCAGTCCATCTAAGGTAACCGGTTTACCTATCCACTATTCAGAAATACACTGAACCCTCAAAGGGAAGAAAGCCTTGGGGGCGCCAAGGGCTGCAAAGGAAAGTTCTGATGTTAGCTTTGGGCCTCCTTTGTATTTCTCAAGAATAACCCTGTATAGTTCCTTTTGATGTGGAAACAGCCCCTTGCCCTCAGGGACTGGGATGTAGCTCCAGGTTGGTTAATGGCTGGCTGTGAATTACAAATTGTTAATTCTTAGAATTTGGGAATTTAACTCAATAAAACATTTATAAACCTGCCATTCTCCCTTACAGAGCCTAAAGTCACACCTATGAGGAGCTAAGCATGTGCTGTCAGAGAACATTTTAGAATAAAACCGATTTATTGATTTGAATTCCTATGCACTGAATTTGGTCCTTATGCAGTCTGTCTGGTCCTTGGTTTTTACTCATGTTCGTACGATTAACCATTATGAGTTCTTTTCAGAAAAAAATTGATTAAAATACATTTTTGGGGGGTGCATGAAATAGCTTGCTATTTGTCAATACTCTTTAAGACCTTTACATTTGGGGCATTTTGATGATCATCAATGAATTTCCTTTATAAAGGGTTCAAATTCCAGTTTTATTTTCTATCAGATGTGAAACATCATGTGAACATCGCAAGGCACGGACGCTTTATTTAGGCTGTACTACATTGCACACATACTGCTGTCTCGAGAAAAATGTTTTTCTTGCTCTACTTCCCCTGTTTGAGTGTGTGTTTGTTTTCTGTGTGTTTATTTCTCC
The DNA here is from genome assembly GCF_014898765.1 of Herpailurus yagouaroundi. Taxonomy (NCBI): domain Eukaryota; kingdom Metazoa; phylum Chordata; class Mammalia; order Carnivora; family Felidae; genus Herpailurus; species Herpailurus yagouaroundi. Next base: position 16,747,416 of record NW_024412405.1, read on the forward strand.
TGGAGAGGAGAGAAAACTGTGCTTCTGTTTCAACGGGAAAAACATTACTTAGTACTCATAGATATCATTGTATGGATCAAATTCCATGCAAATTTAACTAAGTGCATAATGTTCCCAAATTGTTTTTAAATTTTACCTTATTGTGCTAAGAACACTTAACGTGAGAGGTACCCTCTTAACAGATTTTTAAGTGCACAACACAGAATTGTTATCTGTGGGTGCGATGTTGTGCAGTAGATCGCTAGAACTTATTCATCTTGCCCTGTGCCCCAGTTCTTAAATGAGAGTTTATGAAAATTCCAAAAAGCTTGAATTACTCCAATAACTAAGTTAGAGCCAACTAAAATGGAAAAAAAAAAAAGAAAAAAAAAAAGAAAGAGAATTCAAATCCGTACTCACCATTTGTGCTTTGGTTAAAAGGATCCTAACATACGGAAGTTTGTAACGTGAAAACTCGAAAATGGAATCTAACGGTAACCATCATGTCTTTAAAACAATTGGCTAGTTGTTCAGGGGAATCTAACTGGTTGTTTAAAAGAAGAAAAGTGAGTAATTTTAAGAGGGGTTTTATTTGCTAACAAACAGTAATAAATTTATAACGTAATTCAGTGGCTACTCACTTCACTTGCCCCTTCACTTTGGCGCTTTGTGACTAGGGCTTTATGTTGTAAGTACATATGATTTTTATAGACAGATGCTGAGATGCATTTACTTGGAGGCCAAACTCAACCAATTTAATCTTAGGAGTTCTACACTGTAGAAGGATATTAACTAAAATGATAAAGTAATTTCTAACAGTGACTAATAAAAGTATTTTCATAACCAGAAATCCCTTGAGATCTGAGTTTATATGACATAATCAGATGTGGTTCAAGTATTTTATGACCTTAGGGTTTTTATCTGTTAGTTTTACATCAAGATAATTGGCAAAATAACATTAACAACACTAAAAATTACAGGTATATAAATTGTTCATGGTGCTATAAATTACATTGAAAATAATTGGGTGGATTTCTTAGAAATTATGAGCTTTTAATTTTTTACAACAAAACTTGATTTTTAAAACACATTAAAAATTGTGTTTACTATGCTCATGGTTGTATTCTCCAAGTAAACTGCTTTGCTGGTAGATACCTTTCGGTCCCCTAACACACATTTAAGTGGATCAAAGAGTGACTGTTTCTAAGGATTCCAACTTTTTAAAGACACACAATAAAGAGAAAATGGTAGTAACATTGACTCGGGGTCTCTTGGCAAGGTCTTTCAAACAGAAAACTTTATACACGAGAATGCATAGTAAAATCACACTGTTTCATAACTGAATAAATAACAGAAGCAGAGGAATAAGAAATGCGCTATTGTAATTATATCTCTGGAAGATATAGTAACTTAGTCTTCAGATTAATATTGCAGAAGAAATATGAAGTTGAAAATTTGGCCACTGCATGAGTGGATTAATAGTGATAAGATGCCTTAAATAATCTAATTCATGACCTAAAGGGAAGATCTCATTATTTTTCAATATTCTAATTAAGACCAGGAGCAGATACAAGAATGAGATGATTTTTACAACCAACTTTTTCAGAATCCCATCACGTCTTCTGAAGAATAACCCTGGTAACAGGAAGTGCCCACCATGGCCATCAATCCCAGAGAACTCACCAGCCGGTCCAAGCTTGTGCCTGCAGCAGTCGTTGGCCTCTCCTCAGGATTGTAAGGTCTGAACCTTGTATTAAAATTTTCAGGAGCCGAGCGAGCAGATCTGAGGGCTGGAGCAGGTTTGGGTTGGCCACATCCCTGAAAGACCTGGAAGAACCATTGGAAAGGTCAAGAAAGTTACACAATGAGATTCTTTCTAAGATCTTGGTGTAGAAGCATGCAATGCAATGTATCTCTAAACTTAAACAACAACAACCACTAATATAACAGAAAGAATTGACTAGACAGATATGGGGTGGCCTGACTCTTATTTTCAATATATACAGTCAATCCTCATTATTTACCGATTTTCTATTTGTGAATTTGCCTACTCACAAAATTACTGTGTAGGTCCAAATTCAATAGTCATGTGCTTCTGCAGACATGGGCAGAGTGGCCCTATATGCATGTACCCAGATGAGGCCGAAGGAGGTGACACTCTGCCTTCTCGGCTGAGCTCTCATGCTGAAAACAAGTGTCGTTTCTGTGGCCTATTTAGTGCCACGTTTTTCACATTTTTGTGCTTTTACTTGGCAACTTCCCTGTTTAAAATGCCCCCCAAGCTTAGGGTTTAGTGTTCCTGAGCACAAGGGGCTGTGACGTGCCAAATGGAGAAAGTATTTGTGTTAGATAAACTTTGTTCAGGCAGGAGTTATAGTATAAATAAATATAAACTTAAATAAGGTTATGTATTGGTTGGTTGACCAAAAGGTGACTAAAAGCCTGCAGGTGCCTAGCCCTGTGTCTCCATCAGTTCAGTATTTGCTAATTCAATATTTGTAGCAACTTTCTGAAATATAAATACCACAAATAACAAACACTGACCGTATTAAAAAAAAAGGAATTATAATCGTTACATCACAGGATGGTTTCAGGATTGAATGAATTGCATCCGAGACATTTTCACGTACTTGCATTTGGCATTCAGTAAATATCCGTTTGGGATTCCTGTTATGGTGACAAGTGTATTTCCTGTAGAGCATATAAGGCCAAATAACGTTGAGTGACTCCCCTCTGAATAATGAAAACCTCTACTGGAAGAGTTCTTTGAAAACTCTCTCTGGAGCAATGGTGTGGAAATAGGACAAGCCCATGTGGTGAAATCCCTGTAATGATAGTTCTCTCTAATTTTGTTGTTGACAGCTGTTCATGTCACAATTAGGTTTGCTGTGGGAAATCAAACATTTCATTGTAATGATCTTAGGGACCGAGCAGCCGGCTCTTTCCCACAGTGATTTCACTCACAGTGGGGTGAGGACGCTTCTTTTTGGCTGTTTTTAGAAGCTTGGTACTATCTGCTGGTTATCAGATGATCCCTTTACTAGAATTACAGAAACTATAGCAACATTTTCAGGAAGTTCTGATGAAGTTTACCTTCACTTTTCTTCCATTTTTACACAGGAGGTGATTCTACTTCTAGATACTTATTTGGGCCAGCTTTCTGGGACTATATCTACGTCAGCTAATTCTTAACCTGCCTGGGTATGTTTAGAATGTATTCCTTTCGGTTTTGTTACTTGATTCTGCGTTAACTCTAAAATAAGCATTTTTCATCAAGCATACTATGGGATTCTACTGAAGTACGCAGCTCTCCAGTGCCACTCCCAATGACAAATCCCATCTCCAGACACAATTCATTCAGTTCCACCACTACAGCTAATTTCTCTTCTGTTGTATTCAAAAGTTCTCCTTCGGCTCAGCATTTTGCAGAGTGGACGCACTTTGTCTTGCCATTCTTCGAGACTGGTCTTAACACACTATTGATTATTCTTCTCTCACACAATTTCTGAAGTTGATGGTGTAAACTCATGTGATAAAGATAGTGGGCCCTTTTCTCCCTAGTGCCTCAATCACTTCCCAGTGGCAAGGTCATTGCTGATGGAGGGTATTAACATTTCCAAAGCTCCAGGGTTTTGTTGAGTGTGCTATTCTGGATCCCTTTGAATATGACAGCTGACTTTTAGAAAGTGTAAAGCCTAGGGCAAAACGACGCTAATGGCCTTGCTGGAATTTCTTGAAGCAGGGCACTGAAAGAGTTAACAGACCTTCTTAATTTGCCCTTTGGGAAAAATCTGGCTCACTGGTTTAAATTAAATCAAAGGAGCAAGAAATGCCCTGACAGAATATTAGGGCCCCAGGGGAGATATTTCATCATAACAGAAAACCTTACCACTTGTTTGATTTTTTTTTTTGAGAGTGTTAATTATAATCACAGAACATGAGTAAGTCAACATAGCCCAGTAGCTTTTTGCTATTTATATTTTTAAGGTGGCTTCAGTGCAGAAATTGCTGAGACTATGACCCAAACTGAAGAAAATACGGACTTGTAATTATGACAGAAGCCACATCTCACCCCGTCATCAGCTGGAGACCTACAGAAAAATCCATTGCAATATGTCACGATATGAATCTTGAAGGTCCTTCAACACAGATTCTATTTTACCCTTAGGAAAAAAGGAAATGCCCGAAAGAGACCCTTCCACGTAGAGGGGCCATGCCCAGGGGTCAAGGGCTGGTTTTCGGAATTTCAAGAAACCGGAAAGGAACAGTTGCAAAGGAGACCAGAGCACCCATTCACCTTGTCACTGCTCGGGAGTGATTAAAATCCCCTGCCTGATTCTCAATGCAGCGACTATATCTTAAACAACATATATCCATCATGTTACTGAGATGAACAATAAGGTGAAAATCAGTGATTCTGTTTCTGATCCATGCAACCTGTTAGTGAGACAACATGTTTCTCAAACATGGGGTTCATGGGACGGTTGACAAAAGGAGGTCTTGTGCAGGGCATTTGTACCGTCTCAGACAATTTTCTGAGCTTGCGATAGCTGCGGTCTAGTTAGACAAAGCTGTGTGGCTCACGAGGCCCAAGACTACGTCATTATAAAGGACCAATAAGCCTTTTACCTGGTGGTCTGAGTACCCCAGTATATTACATTTGGAATAAGGGAAGAAAGAGGAGAATAATGTGAGTCAGTTAAGTGAGAGGCTAAATGAGGTTAGGTTACATGAGAATTCGATTCAGAGGAATGGTCAGGGCAGAGGTGTAGATTTGGATCATCAGCCTAAGGCGAAATTTAAAGCCTTGTTGCATTCACCAAGGGCAAGCATGTAGCCAGGTGGCAGGTAGGGCTGAGGACAGCCCAGTGCCATGCCAACATTCAGGGTCCTCCCTGAACTTGAGTCTCCTACTCTGTCAGACGGGAATAATACTATTATTCACCATACAGATAGGCCGCGATGATAAAATGCAATACATAAGGCAGGAAACTAGAAGACGGTGTTTGGAAAAGTTAGTGCTTGACAATTAATTAGCTAATTATGTTATTTTACAATCGGTTTCTTTCTAGAAGTTTTGTTTTTTGAGTCAGTAGATTTGAGGGGGAAAAAATGTCTGGGCTGATGTTTCTTAAATGTTTTCCACAAAACATCACTTCCAAGGGTTGTTAACAGTTGTTACATATGCAGTAAATTCCATGCGTCAAAGTTAAATTAGGTACTTAGGTACATAGTAGAACTTTGCCATGTGATTGCGTGTTCTGACTCATCAAAAGAGAGGAGGTCACTTAGTGTTTCCCAAATTATTTGGCCTCTGGCTCCTCAGAGGGCACAGGAGATTCTCACAAGATGGGTGTTCCAGGGAACACACCCCAGGATGCGCTGTGAAGGGTGTTCTAACCAACCCAGAGAAGTGATTCAGATGTAACACTTAGGTTAGATGCATCTATTTAGAGGTGTTTGTGAATCCATTCCACCTCCACTACATTTTTTTCTTTTTTCTTTTAGATAAAACAAGTTTTTAAAGTTGAATTTTATTTGCATACAATATTATATTCCTTTCAGGTATATAACATAGTGAATCGATATTTTTATACATTACAAAATGATCACCTCAATAGTTCTAGTTACCATCTGTCACTCTAGAAAATTATTACAATATTATTGACTATATTCCCTGTGCTGTCTTTTACAACCCTGTGACTTATTTATTTTATAACTGGTAGTTTGCACATCTCAAGCCTCTTCCCCTATTACACTCTCCTCCCTTCTAGCAACTGTATTTCTTCTTTCTATCAGCCTCTGTTTTGTCTTCTTTGGTTTTTTAGATTGCACGTATAAGTGAAATAATATGGTTGTATTTGTCTTTCTCTGTCTGACTTATTTCACTTAGCATAATCCCTCTGGGGCCCTCCGTGTTGTGGCAAATGCAAGATCTCATTCTTTTTAATGGCTGAGTAATATTCCATTACTCAACTTCTTTATCCATTCATCTCTTGAGGAACAGTTGGGTTGCTTCCATATCTCAGCTATTGTGCTGCGATGAACATAGGGGTATGTATATTTTTTCAAATTGGTGTCTTTATTTTCTTTGTATAAATGTCCAGAAGGGAAATTCTTGGACTGCATGGTAGTTCTACTTTTAAGTTTTTAAGAAACTTCTGTATTGTCTATAGAGGCTTCACCAATTTACATTCCCGCCAACAATGCCTGCACCCCTTGCTGCCTTTTTTTCTTTTCACAGTTTATTTATTTATTTTGAGAGAAAGAGAGAACATGGGGGAGGTGCAGAGAAGGAGGGAAGAGAATCCCAAGCAGGCTCTGAGCTAAGAGCGCAGAGTTTGATCTCACAATCCGTGAGATCATGACCTGAGCCAAAATCAAGAGTTAGATGCTTAACTGACTGAGCCACCCAGGTGCCTCCCCCCGACTACCTTTAATTCAAGGGAAGAAATACTGTTTTAAGTCACTAACGGTTTTCTCTTTACAACAGAAGAGAAGTTTCTAGAGAGCACAGTTGTAGGTAAGCCACATTTGTGGAACAAATCATAAGCTTTAATCCTTGAAGAAACAGAACCAGTATCATCTGCTTGTCTTCCTCCAAGGGATGCTGTAATAGATAATTAGATACAGTCCATGGGGGATATGTTCCAAGACCTCTAGTGAATGCCCGACACCATAAATAGAATCAAATCTTATATATACATTTTTTTCCTATATGTATGTACTTATGATAAAGTTTAATTTATAAATTAGGCACAGTAAGAGATAAACAACAATAAGAGACGATAAAATTGAACAATTGTAACAAAAGGCCATCATAAAAGTTATGTGAACATGGAACTCCCCCTTAAAATATCTTACTGTATCACCCTTCTTCCTGTGATGAGGTGAGAGGATAAAATGCCTACAAGAGATGAAGTGGGATGAGTGACGCAGACGCTGTGACATGGTGTTAGACTGGTGGTGGCCTTCTGACAGAGGAAGGTAGGTCAGAAGGAAGGTCATCTGCTTTGGGATCACATTTGAGTGCAGGTAACTGAAAAACTGAAACCATGGAAAACAAAACCATGGATAAGGGGGGACCGCTGTAATTTGGAAAAGTAGCTGGCAGTCCCAGTGTAGACAGGTACCACAAATGTACAACAGAATTTTCCTTCGTGCTTAGCGGGCTTGCAAAACCTGTGGGTTTGGGGAACATATCTGCCTTATGAATTCTCTCTCTTAAGAAGATTACTAAAATAATGTCTCAGAAGTATGCTGGCATTCTGAGATTAAAGACGCTGACATTAAAGCTACAAAGTTCTGAAAGAAGAGACATTTTATTGTTTCCGAGAGGTGAGAAAGAGAGGAAGGTGTGGTGATAACAGGTTTGAGTGCCGTGTCTTAGGTTTTAAAATATAAGCTGTTTTCCCTTAAGGACATCTCAGCGTCTTAACATATTTCCCTTAAAATAAAACAACATGGGGGGCGCCTGGGTGGCGCAGTCGGTTAAGCGTCCGACTTCAGCCAGGTCACGATCTCGCGGTCCGTGAGTTTGAGCCCCGCGTCGGGCTCTGGGCTGATGGCTCGGAGCCTGGAGCCTGCTTCCGATTCTGTGTCTCCCTCTCTCTCTGCCCCTCCCCTGTTCATGCTCTGTCTCTCTCTGTCCCAAAAATAAATAAACGTTGAAAAAAAAAATAAAACAACATGGTATGCACTTTTCCAGAAGCATCCGTAGCTTTATACCTATATCTCTTTGTCTTCTGCAGGTTGATTATACATCCACAAAAGTCATTACTGGTGACCTGATAAGCAGCGGCTGCCGATCAATCCTGTCTCGGCTCCTATGTTTTTAAAAAAATTCTATCTTCTCAGTTTCTGCTCAGTGGGTTCTTATTGTGGTGGGATGTTGCTATTCCCATATATCGTTCTGAAAATTTGCAGACAGAACTCTAATCTTTCATATTAATATGGGTGGCAGTTAATGCTACCTAGATTTATTTGGACTTGGTGTTTTGAGAGTAAGTAATGTTTTATTTACTTACGAGATTCTAATTTAAATTACAATGTTGATGAGTGAACTGTTTGTTAGATGACCACTTGGGGAATTCAAATCTATCCCAGTTGTTCCCAAGGAAACAGAAGCTATCATATCTGCATGGGCTTTACATATGTTTTGTCCAAGTATGTCTCATTGTTTTCATGAGAGACAGCTGTGGCCTAAGAGAAAGGCCATGAACGAGAGTCTAGACTTTCTCCTTAAACCTGTATGACCCTGGAGTAACATATTCTCCCCCATTCTCATGGCTGCTGGGAAGACAGAATGATATGATGCTTTGAAAAGACACTAAAAATATGAGGCATAGAAAGGTATATTATCGAAGTAATATTTTAGCAATTAAATAGCACAATAATGGATAACCAATCAAATCTATGGATTATGCAGAGTGATGCATGGGTAATGTTTCATGAAGAATTGGATCTTAAATATTTTGTTCATTGCTGAATCCCAGAATCTGCAAGAGTTCCTAGCACACAGTATGTGTTTTTGTTTTTTGTTTTTTTTAGTTTATTTATTTTGAGAAAGAGAGAGCATGAGCAGGGGAAGGGCAGAGAGACAGGGAGAGAGAGAATCCCAAACAGGCCTCAGACTGTCAGAGAAGAGCCCATTGTGGGGCTTGAATCCATGGACTGTGAGATCATGACCTAAGCTGAAACCAAGAGTCAGATGCTTAAATGAATGAGCCACCCAGGAGCCCCACAGTACATGCTTTTCTTAAAAAAACAAAAACAAAAAAAACCAAACAACAACAACAAAAAACCCTGGGAATGAAAGCTTATGGATAAATAAAATTTTTAGTTGTAATTTCACCCTTTTGCAAACATTTATGGAAGGCAATTAGCAGACAGATTTCTGTAAGACAAGACTGGAAAGGAAAAGAGAGGTTTCACTTACTGAATGTCCATGATGGGCCAGACCCTGTGCTATGTATTTTATATACTTTATCACAAAGAATCATTATCTCTCCAGAATCAGCCTAACATTTCTTTCTTTGGACTTCAGGAAAAACAATGAATCATGGGTCTGTGTAAAAAACTCATTTGATATTTCCCTTATTCCGTTTACCATGCCAACTTAAAGCAAAACCAAATCAACAACTTTGTTTAAACTGATAAATAAAACCCAAAAAAACCCTGTTCCTTGATCGCTTGATAACAGCTACCCACTGTGCTTGGAAAGCCAATTAGAGAGCTTAAGACCCTGTGTATATAATAGTCAGGCTTGGCTCTCTGATTAATGGCGGGTGAGCTAAGAGACACAGGTTCTAGAGGAAACTGGGCTCACGTCTCAAGCAATGGCTGTTGCTTGTAGCAAAGTGGAAGGCAAATCAGGCTGTTTGCAAAGCATCCCTTTCTGAGCATCGCCACTTGCCCGTGGCAGCAGTTGAAGGGTCTCCCTGTCCTTGACTGTCTAGGGTCAGCACAGAGCTGGGGTCCTTTTTCAAAGAAGTATAATCTGGAGATAGAAATGGGCGTGCAGGAGTTGTCCACCTATCATTAGTAAATAGATGTGAATAAGTTGAAATGTTTTTTTAAACCCCAGTTTATTAAGAGTCATAGCCAGAAAAGCCATATCATCACCATGACACAAGATTAAACTGACACCCTAGAGCCTCATTTCACAATGGTTTTTGCATTCTGCTAATATCCCACGAAGACTTTTCCTGAATATAAACCAAAAACTTTTAATAATGACTTCTTTCTTTTGATATACAAAATTACTGTGCTCATTACACAAACATTTTAAATATCAAGGCTTTTTCTTTTTCTTTTGTTTTATTAGTTTGCCAGCTCTCTTTATGGATTGATTTTTTAAGAAAACATGTTTTCATCCTAATGTCTCAGAACAATCTGCTCTTTTCTTGTGTTCTTTCACCCACCCCTCCTTCTCTCTCTTCCTTCCCCTCTCTCTTCCTCTCTTTTTCTTTGCTCCCTGACTCGTGCTTTTTTCCCCCTAAAGACTGATTACAATGATCCCTTGGCCAAGTTGTCTGGCAAACTCCACATGGGTCCCTGGGCAGGCTCAGGACTCCGTGAAGAGAATTTCGGGTTATATTGAATCAAGTCAACTCATCAGTTTCAGCTTTGGCTGCTTTTCACTGGCTTCAATTTTCAAAAGCCAGCTACCATGTCAGTTTTAAGGTTTTAAAAATTTACTCCCAATGCTTATGCAGCTTGGTTCCAGAATATCTGTCAGATGTTTTGCATACGTCTTAAAATTGTTTCTTCAATAAAAGCAAATTCGTTCCATTTGCTTGAGAAGATGATTTTTTTCCCTTGAAGCGTTTGCCTTCCTTAAAGAGCAGAACACCTTAACATTTTCTCCCAAATGGTTAGTAGGGAAGAATTACAAGGAACCGAACAAAGCGTATTTTGAGAGTGGAGACAAAGAGACCTTAACCTTCTTGGCCTGGCTAAATGATTATTTTATATGCCCTTTGTTTATGAGTTTTAAGATCATTTTGCTGAATCTACATACATGTGTAGATTTCATCAGCCTGGCTCTGTATCATCCATTCAACCCATCACACAAACAATATTCATTGAGGGTCACTATGGCCAGACATAGGTGCCACCTGGACATGCCCCTGCTCTCATGAAGGTTCTGACAAGAAACTGGGCAATTACATCATGATAAATGCAATGGGGGCACCCACAAGGGGCAACTAACCAGAATGGAGGGTCAGAGAAGGATTTCTAGAATAGCAGTGCTATGTTCGAACTGGCTCTTATGGGCTCACAAGACCACTTGTTAAATTTTCAGGAATTCTGCAAGTCAGTCATTAAACAGTGATTATCAAAAGCTAAACTGTAGAAACTTAAAGAAATTTGTATACGTTATATTGAAAACAAAGGTAATATATACTCAAAACTCATTACTTCCTAATTACTTACTATTACTTACGCCTTTGAGGTTATTTATGCCAATTGTATCACTAAAGGGGGGAAATGTTACCTTGTGGTGAGCTACTCTGTGTTCAGTGACATCACGTTGGTAGCATGAAATCACCATGGTGGGAATATTTACACAACAGAAATTGGCAAACACTACATGCTTAGTAACTAACTGCATAGTTAATAACTTCATTTACATGGTTAACTGCATGGTTACTGCATTGAGAGCTGGTTGTGCAAGCATTTGCCAGTATATCACTGAATCTTACCCAGGAAGTAAAGAAATAGTTGGAATGTGCCAGAAATACTGGAAGATGGTGCATATTTGGTGTTCGGGGTGGAGAGGACAGGATGTTCCAGGATGACAGGACAGCTTGTGCAAAAGCATGGAGGTGACAGAGGATGGTTCTTCGGAACAACAAAGCCAGGGCCACCTTGTAAGTGTGGCACATACAGAGGTTCTCTTACTTCCTATGTTAAAACGTCTAGTAGGACTCAGACTTGGTTGGTCTTATCCACTACCACCTCCATAGCATCTAGTATGGTGCTCGGAAGATAATCAATGCTCAATAAACATTTGCTTCAATAATTCCAGGTGGAGACAGTGGTGAGTGGTGACCTGGGGAGACAGGCTAAGGACAACATTGTGACGGGCTACGTCTGGCCTTGAGTCTAATGGCACCCGAGAGCCATGGAAAGCTGGTGAGCAGGGGAGTAATGTGAACACATCTGCATTTTTAGCAATCCATCCGGTGACTGTGGAGAATAGATGAGAGCGTGGCCAAACCAAAGGCAGGGAATAAATGAGGAGGCTATAATCCACATGGGAGATGATAAAATGAAGGGAGCCAACGGTGGATGGATTCAAAAGAGATTTAGAATGACTGATCAGGGGGGTCCATCATAGCGCTATTGCGGGTGGCAGGTGGGGATGTGTGGCTGACCCTTGGATAAACAGGCATGATCCGGAGAGCAGGCTGGGCTGGGAGAGATTCGGGGGGAAATTACTCCCGTCCCTGTAGCAAAGTCAGAACACTGTGTCCGAAGAGGTCTCACTTTTCTGCAGAAGAGCTCTTTTTCTCACCCACCCCCATGCGCCCCAAGTTTTAAAGACATTTCGTCTAGCTAACAGGTCACGTGTATTAATAAAGAAATGATTGATTTTCACTTGGTAAGGCATCTAGGCTGGTGTTTTAAGATCTATTCTGGAATAATGAGGTGAAATGAAAGAGACTTGCAAAACATGTTAGAAGAAAGACTTATAGGAAGCCATATAATTCAAACATTTGTGGCAGAACAAGTTACTGTAAACACACAGCGGTAGCTCCTTCCTATGCATACATGTAGGATGGCTGGGGCACTGACTCTCTGAAGCCAGCAGGACAGTGTATCCCTGGGTAGGGGGCAACACTAAGAGCCGGGGATGACTGTATATGGGTCACACTGGGTCTACTGAATTCCTCAACACGACCGTCCGTGGCCCTTGGAAAGCCTGATTCTAAGGAAGGAGTTCTCTTCGAAGTTCTAAGGAGCTCCCTTCTAAGGAGGATGTTGGAAGAAGACTTTCTTTTGAGTGAGAGGGTATCTTCCTCTGTTTCTAAGAACGCACTGAATGTTAAAAAACCGAATTGAGTTTCAGTCACCTATTCTTTTTTTTTTTTTTTAATTTTTTTTTCAACATTTATTTATTTTTGGGACAGAGAGAGACAGAGCATGAACGGGGGAGGGGCAGAGAGAGAGGGAGACACAGAATCGGAAACAGGCTCCAGGCTCTGAGCCATCAGCCCAGAGCCTGACGCGGGGCTCGAACTCCTGGACCGTGAGATCGTGACCTGGCTGAAGTCGGACGCTTAACCGACTGCGCCACCCAGGCGCCCTCAGTCACCTATTCTTGAGTAAGCTTCATTAAAGGTCATCTTCTCATCTTTTGCCCTGAAGTTAAAGTGAAGGAAAATCTTAAGATAAATCTCCAAAGGTTAGAGATAATCAGGAGTTTCCCTTTATCATCAAAAGGAGGGAGTTTTTTTTTTTTTTTTAAATCCCTGTACATGGAAGGAAAGTTAAAAGTAGTTTGCTTGGGATGCGTTTCTTTTAATGCATTGTAGGCATTTTTCTCGAACCTTCATTTTACTTTATAAGAAAGGTGTCTTTTTTTCCCCCCTTCCTTTCTTTTCTTTGTATGTAGCATCTGAAAAATCTGGCTTTCTTATCCAGTGATGTCACAAACAGGAATACAACAGATTCTAGTTTTCTGTGTAGAAATAGAGAAATCAAAGAATAAAAGATGTTTCAAGGAGGTCACTGTTTCTTGGTGAAATATTATAAGTAAGAGCTGACGGGCAGAATATAAACTTTGAAATTTTGAAAAACCAGAGAAACTCTTCTGAATATTCTGAATCGAGACATCATTGAGGACTCCCTCTTTTCTTTTAAAACAAAACTGAACAGGGTGCCTGGGTGGCTCAGTCGGTTAAGCTTCTGACTTTGGCTCAGGTCATGATCTCGCGGTTTGTGAGTTCAAGCCGTCCACCAGGCTCTGTGCTGACAGCTCAGAGCCTGGAGCCTGCTTTGGATTCTGCATCTCCCTCTGTCTCTGCCCCTCTCCTGCTTGTGCGCGCGTGCTCTCTCTCTCTCTCTCTCTCTCAAAAATAAACATTTAAAAAAAACCCGAAGAAGAAATAGAAATGGAATTTTATAATAAATAGTATAGCCATTTGCTTTTTTCCTCAGAAATCAGGCAGAAGGAACTGAGCCACTTGTCAATGCAGCAGGCCAATTATTCCCTTAATGTAAGAATAATGTGATATTGGGCAAAGGCCAGTGACATTCTTCTAAAACCTTTTGCTGTATCGGCACTGGTGCGACCACCAGGTAGGGAGTAAGTTGCTGACAGCCTCTCTCCACCCCACTCTTCTCCCCGAGCCCCTTCCTCCTGAAGGCTTTGTTCATTAGACATTTCTTCAGTGCCATGTCATGCCACGGGCCATGCCAAAATATGTGTCCCTTTCAAGGTGATTCACTGCCATTGAAAATAACACCGAGCACAGGTGACTTTCAGAGTAGGTGTACATATCACATCCTGCTCTTCGAATCTGAGATGTTAAAGAGAAGCTCACAGGCCATCATGGAGGAGGCAAAACCACAGAGCCAATCAATGCTCTTTAGGATTTACACATCATAGATGTTTTCAATAACAGCAATGAAAACATTGAACTTGTACAAGTGGTTTCAATTTGATATATCCCACGCTAAGCATTTTACATGGATGACATCATTTTACTCTCAAAAAAGTCTATGAGTAGGTACTACTAGCATCCTCATTTTTTAATTAAAAATTTTTTTAATGTTTACTTTTTAGAGAGAGAGAGACAGAGACAGAGGGACAGAGTGCAAGCAGGGTAGGGGCAGGGAGAGAGGGAGACACAGGGTGTGAAGCAGGCTCCAGGCTCTGAGCTGTCAGCACAGAGCCTGACGTGGGGCTTGAACTCAGCAAACCGTGAGATCATGACCTGAACCGAAGTTGGACACTTAACTGACGGAGTCATCCAGGTACCCCTTCACATTTATGCTATTTTAAAGAATACTAGACTGACTTCAAATACATTTTAAGGTGTTTTCTATTCTTCATTGTTGAAGTCTCTGTGGCATTATACTTTCACATTCCAAATTCAGCTCAGCAAAATACAATGTGGTTTCCATGCATACAATGATGCGATAGGATGACTCTCTAAAGAATGTAATAACAAATAAGATGTAACTCCTGTCTTCAAATAATTTTTAATCTTGGAAGGAGAAGGTAAGTATGCAAATAACCACAACACGAGAAATATCATGTTTACTGCCTTAAGAAGTGCACACAGAATCTAGAAGCTCAAAGTAAATATAAACACCACTGGAATAAAAATATACTTATTTGAGCTAAATTCTAAACAGAGTCTTCATATCTGAAAGAAGATAGTTTCCACATGTGACATCATTGGTGTCTGAATGTTTTGAAAAACAAAAGATCCCAAGAAAAATATCTGGATGCTCAGAAAGGAAACTCTAACCAGTAGTGAAGAGATAAAGAGATAATGTTCACAACACTGTAAACTGTGCAGAACTGGAAAAGCACATTTCAAAGAACCCTTCATTTCACAGATGAGGAAACTAAGACCCACTACCTAGAGGCAGATGTTATTATATTCTCTTTTCTGTCCTCTTAGGTTTTTTTTAAATCTTCATTTGTGCCGGAGATTCAGAAAGAGTTGTCGTGAGAAAATTAAGTACCTGAAGGCCACCCTGCTCTTCCGTAATGGGTTCTACCCTCGTCTGTAGTAAGTATTAATTGAATGGATGGTTTCAATTGGAATTTAATGGCTCCCTTCTTAATTTAGATTATATCTGACAAACCAATCTTTTCCTGGATTAGGTTTGAAATTATTCCTAATGCAGTTAAATTATATCGAGTGAGATCAGTTCCACCTTCCCTGATAGGATTAGGAGGAGACTATCAACACATCTGAAATTCACAGACAGGGACTCAGCAAGGTTTGTTCTCCCTTCCCTTGGGGAATTTCCACAAACCTGCAAAGTTCTTTGATTTGTGTAGGTAACAGAAGCGGTAGAATAATAAGGGTGCTTTCCTGTCTGTGATGAAGATGGTTAAATTGGTGAATGTGAGAAGCTTGGTTGGTTGGGACTTGAAGAACTAACAGCATGTGTTTCTCATCAGAAGGTTCCCTGTGGTACGTGTTGGGCAATAGCCCTCTCGTGCGAAGGCTGTTTCCTCCAGGGCTGAATTATGTCTAGACCAGGTGGGAAGACACTTACTGAGGAAATAGTGGCATACTGGGAAAGTCTTCTTTCTTTGGATCAGACCATTTGCAGTAGTAATCCCAGCTCGCCACTTGGTAGTTGCATGACTTTAGGCAGGCTACTTAATTTCTGTAAATTTAACACTCTTTACCTATAAAATCAGGAAATAGATGTTCTACAAGATTGAAGCAAGGATGTGAAATAAATACGTAAAGCATCTAGAAAGAGACTGACATGAGGGCAGAGGATCTATTTTGTCTTCTACCACATTCTTCAGGCTTGGTACATGACAGGGTATTTGGTGAATGAATATAATAGGTGTTCAACTAATGGTGGCAATGATGATTATCATTGTTACTAGGTGATTATTCGCCCAAACAGAACCAACCAAATTTTAACACGCGTTTGTCTCCAGTCTTTAAAATTGTGTATATACGGGGGCACCTGGGTGGCTCAGTCAGTTACGCATCTGACTCTTGATTTTGGCTCAGGTTGTGATCTCATGTTTCCTGAGTTTGAGCCCCACGTTGGGCTCTGTGCTGACATCGTGAAACCTGTTTGGGATTCTGTCTCCCTCTCTCTCTCTCTGCCCCTCCCCTGCTCACTCTCTACCTCTTTCTCTCTCTCTCTCAAAAAAAAAAAAAAAACACCAAAAAACACTTAAATGTGTATATCCACATATATACACATATAATGATATATGTAATATATAACATACGATATCATACAACGAATATACAAACCAAGAGTTTGAAATAAGTGCCATAATGCTATTCCCAAATTATTATAACTGGATCATACAACTTCATATAGCCAATGTATTTTTTTTTTAGTTTATTTATTTATTTATTTATTTAGGTGATCTCCACACCCAATGTAGGGCTCAATCTCATGACCCTGAGATCAGAGTTGCATGCCCTTCTGATTGAGCCAGCCAGGCGCCCCCAGCCAATGTAGTTTTTTGAAAGGAATGTCAGTATCCCTTACAGATGACAGTTTAGCTGTGGGCTAAATAGGAGAGGAAAAGGATCTGATAATATCTGTAAAAACAGATCTAAGATAAGATTGGAGCACAAGCACACATGGTGAGAACAGATCTTTTTCATTGGTCGGTAAATCCCACTGCAGGAGCTGTTCCCTCCTACAGGTACGAGGAGAACCATTAGAGAGGGAAATTTCCTATCTGAAACTGCTGCGTGTTCCTCTCCGCCTTCAGATAGCAAAAGGGAGACAAGAGTAGTCTTTTATACTTTGTACTATCACAACCCGAGAAAAGGCTGGAAGCCATGAGTGATGAGGTTAGACAAGAGAACTCTTTCATGAGAATTCAGCATGGTGGGAAGCGCAAGGTACGTTTTGAAGGGAATCGGACAGAAAGACGGACAACTTGAGTCCTTCTGGCTTTGCCACCCTGTTTCCTCGGCGTCTCATGAAGGTATTACTGAAAGTCTCCGAACTTTCTCTTAATATTTGGTCTATGCAGCACAGATTTGCTGAACTCCACCCTTATGTGAGACTGGCTTTGGAGGCACCCTCCTCGTTGTAACGCAGTGATCTGGCAAAGTGGCTTCTGCCACCAGACCACCCTCAATGCACCCCTCATGCACCATGAGGGGTTTGTAAGTTACTTAGCCTTTCTATGCCTTGGTTTCCTTATCTGGAAAATAGGGGGGGGAGTTCTATCTCATCATAAGCATTGTTATAAATACTGCATAACATAAACCATATAAAGCCCAGTGCAGTCCCTTGCAGTAAGCATTCAACACATATGATCTAGCAGTTATAAATACTGTTGCTTTTCCGAAAGAGGCTCCGGAATGACTTCTATCAGCCACTGGAGTAATAAGGTCAATGATTTTCTAAGGAGAAGTTGCCAATCATATCCTGGAGTAAAAAGTCATTTTAATTTGTGAGCTTTACAACTCTCAGGATGTCTGTCCACCCCCCACCCCTACCCTCAATTAGGAAATAGCTTCTGGCTTCACTCAAAGCCTTATCAGAAGGCAAGGAAGTCTCGTTATGCAAATACTGTGGTGAAAGTGTGGAAATCTAGAACTTCCATTCCTTGTCACTGTCTATCAAGGGTGACTGAGGGGCCTTTGAAATAGGAAAAAGACAACCCTCCAGTTCTTAGCTAGAATGTAGATTTCAGACTTTAGTTCATTCATAATTTCATGGATATGGCTTATATGGAAAATGAAACTACCTATTTCCAAATTCCATTCCCTTGATGCAATAAAGCCTCTTTAGGAACATATCCGCCTCTTCAGCAAATCCTATTGGTGTTTCCTGCTAAATGTGTCCAAGTTCCAACCACCTGTTACCTCTCCCCTGTGTGTGAGGCTGGCTTTGGTCCTTCCTCAAACCCTCTTCCAGATGGTAGCCTGCCTCCCATCCTTTTTTCCTGCAGAACCTCTCCTCTCTCCCCTTCCTTAACTCCCTCCCCTTTGCCCTGTGTCAAGACTACCAGATACACCTTTTCTAGCCCCTTTGACATTTTTTGTACTGTTATTTTATGACCCGCTATGCTGTATCCTCTAAGGTGAGTGTCCTCTTACATGCCGTATATTATTTCTACTCTTGATTTTGACATTTCTTACCAAGAAATATGTCTTTTGAAAAGCACATCCCTTATTAACAGCCCTACTATTATAATGTAGTTGGACAAATTCAACAAAAATGTCTCATCCACATTCTGGGAAGAAAGAGAGTCCATCTGACCTCTTCGAGAATTTTTAATAGAGTAACTTGAACACGAATGCACACGCTCCAGTGCAAATCCTTCTAAGAAGTGTGATGGTCTCAAACTGCAGACACGTCTGTCAGTGTACAACTCACGCCATCTCCTGCAAGGCTGTTTTGCATATTAGCAACCTCAGTTTCTGGTACTTAAGCACTGCTGAGCTAGTGACCTCTCAAAACAACACGAGTCCCCGTCCGGGCAGTAGATTTGAGAGGAATAAACGATTGCGATTTGTTTCCCCAGGAAAGAAAGAAAATAGCTTTTTGCGGAACCCCCGAACGTGCCATTTCCCCCAACAGGCGGTGGTGATCTGGAGCATCTTCCTTGACACAGGCTCCCCCAAAGCTCATTAAAAGCCAGATCTAGGCCTATACAACTTTTGGCTTGTTCCTCTCTCAAGGACAGAGAGAAAGGGACCCAGGCCAGATGTTTTCTTACCCTGCTTCCTACCAGCTCACCCTGAAAAGCCCAAATCTGGCTTGGTTCAGACTCATCCAAGGAGACCTAGTCCGATTCCATGGCTGGCTTTCTGCCCTGCAATTTCTCCCCATCACACATCCCTTCCTCCTTGATTATATTTGAAATCTCACAAAGGATTTTACAAATCGAAGAAAGCTAAGCATGCATCTCTTTGGCTGACCTATTTTTCCGTGAAGGACTTTCAATTAAAACGCAATCACTCAGTCACCAACCAGGTTCAAAGGACTGATACAGATTTGGTTAGTGTTTAATGACAGGGAGACCAGTAAAGAGCACATAAGGGCTTTGTGCAGTCGCCATTGTGGGTGAAAAGGGGCGATGAAGGGACAGGCTGGAGACCCTTTGCAAACTTCTTCATTTGGCTTAATGCAGGTCCTGCTTATCTTCAACTGAGCAGAGACAAATAAAAATTGGGCACCTGGCATTTGGGGTCTCTGCAGCTGCAAACCCAGAAGCTCTGTCTCATATGATTTATGAAAATGAGCTTTTCTTCTTTTAACGTGTGCTTGACTTCATACAAAGGAGCACTTTCCCCTAAAGGGTCATTAATGAAGGTTACACCATAGTCTTAAAACAGGAAGTCAGATGAAATGTTTAATTATTTACGACGGAACATATAGAACATTTGCTGGGTTTGCACAGCTGAAGATATAATTAGAAGTTCCTAGAGAGAGAACAGGCTGATGGTGTGCAGAGATTTCAAACATATTAAAAAGAAAATTCCCCCCAAATTGCTCACAAATGTGAGGGATTAGTCAATATACCTGGGACTCTCTGAAACTTCATGATTGAGTAGCTGAGAATAAAAGATTGCTTCCCCTCTCAATGCCATTTTGGTAGACATTTTGAATGCAATAGCAAATTTGTAGCTCACCAGGACAAGCTCTCTGACAATGTATTAGAATTCATAATCCCAGTCGACACATCTAGTTACTTCATTTTTAGATTCCTGCACTTTCCTTATTAGTACAAACATGACTAATGCAAATACCTTTGCAGACACCTGCATGCTGTTTTCTTGCATGTTCATAATGGCTTCAGAGATCTTGACATCTATTGGGTCCATGACAGACTCAATGTTGAATGGTCCTTCCAGTCGCTCTGCCACCAAGAGCATTGCATCTGTTAAAACACAGGAACATGATTTATAGGAGAACACAGAGCTCCAAGTCATTAGCCTGTGTTTAAACATTTCCAACAGAACTGGTTGAAAAATAATCATTCATTCAAAATTTATTTTTAAAGTTTATTATTTTCAGAGAGAGAGAGAGAGGGTGCACAAGCGAACGGGGGAGGAGCAGAAAGAGAGAGAGAGAGAGTGAGAGAGAATCTCAAGCAGGCTCCCCACTGTTAGCACAGAGCCCCATGTGAGGCTCGAAGTCATGAACTGTGAGATCATGACCTGACCTGAAGTCAAGAGCCAGACGCTTAACCGACTAAGCCACCCAGGGGCTCCCCATTCATTCAAAATTTTTATTTGTTTTTATGTAGTCCAAAAATGGGGTGGATGACTAAATACCAAAGCAGTATTTTATTTAATTTCATTTGAATATTTAAAATTATTTTACATGTTTAAAACCAGGCTTAAAAATAAGAAAACTTGTTCATATTGAAAGAGTTGAAGGTATCTTAGTATTCCACATGAAGTTAAACCAAAGAACAAAAATAGAAACAAAGCAAAATTAGGTCAGGGATCAAGTAGATTTCAAAAAAAAAAATGGAATCTAGCCTCTTTTCTCCTGGAGGATGGGGAAAATTGAGAATATTAAAGAAGAAGTGCTAATGCATGGATTTGGGTGCACAAAGGTCCAGACCCTACTCAAACCTTTCTAGATTTCCCAAGAACAGACCTGTCCCTGATTTGTACTATCACACCACTTCGGATGCCCTTCTGGGTTAGCACTTAGGCATGCTTTGGGGTAGAGACACATCTCTTACTTGGCTTTGTATATTCAAGGCTTATTATGGTGCCTATCACATTTTCAGCATCCAAAAATGTCTGTGAAACAAAATTGAGCTGAATTCAACTGAAGTATTGTTTGGGAAGCTTTAGTTTTCTGGAAAAGATGGTAATAGTGACATGTTGACAGGAGCTATGTGTTAGGAGCTAGTAGCCCTGAGTTCTCATCCTTCATCTGTCACTAACTAGCTGAATGGCTATGGGAAAAAACTCTGAGCTTACCTGGCCTCAGTCTAGTGAGGTGTATAAAAGGGACTGGTGATGAAGAGTCTCTCAGAGTCTATGGTGAAGGGCATATGTCCACTCCTATGGACACATGAAAACGGGCTCGCTTTTGTTCAGGGCACAGCTTGGTAGCCTGCCTCCAACAGGACTGTCGAATAGAACTTTATGTGATGAGGACTATGTGGCTGTTGAAACTTAAAATGTGCCTAGTGCAACTGGAGAATTAAATTGTTAATAAATTAGTTGGCTTTTAATTAATTTACATGTAATTTTAATATTTTTTAAATGTTTCTTTTTGAGAGAGAGAGAGAGAGAGAGAGACAGATCACAAGCAGGGGAGGGGCAGAAAGAGAGGGAGACACAGAATCTGAGCAGGCTCCAGGCTCTGAGCTGTCAGCACAGAGCCCAGCGCGGGGCTTGAACTCATGAACTGTGAGATATGACCTGAGCCGAAGTTGGAGGCTTAAGTGACTGAACCACCCAAGTTCTCCTAAATATACTTTTAAAATTTGCTTGAGACTGCTGGCTACCATATTAGGCAACACAGCCTAGGCTTTTAACATACAGATTCCCGTCTTGGATCTCAGGTTTTTCAATTGTGAAAGCTCTTGGGAGCCAATGTTAAAACAATTTCCTTCTTTCAAAATAATAGATGTTTATTATCAAACACTTACAAAATATAGAAAAAAAAACCAACAAAAAGTGAAATACACTGATAATACCACTTCCCAGAAAAACACTCTGAACAGTTTGTGTAGGCCTTGTTTTTTTTCCTCTGTGCATAAATATTTTAAGCATGCAACTAGAAATATACCATACATATATCATATAATCTGCTTTCTAAATATAATATATTATTAATGGTAAATGCTGTTTATACAGTTATTTTATAGTATTAGTGTGAGGAGACCAAATTTTATCTTTATTCATATCCAACCATGCTCAACCAAAGCCCAACAATCAAAATTCTTTCAGGGTTATAAATAGTTATGAATTAGGCAGATGAGAAACCTTTTAAGAGAGATGAATTCTTGTAAGAAGGATACAGTACTCTTTAGGAAGCACAGATTTACATTTCTAAAGAGGACTAGGTTTTGTGAACAACATAAGCTTGAACAGTATCAATTGGTTTTCTGCGCCAGCCCCCAGGATGGAGTCTGCTCTACAATTCGTGTAATGCCCCGGGAATAAATGCGCTCTCTTCCAGCCACATTCCTGGCACTCTGTCCCATAGTATCCTTAGGAAAATTTGGAGTATGAATAGATTCACAAAGATCCCCTAACAACAAATTTTCTGATTTTTTTCCCTTAGATAATGCAGACTTATCTGTGTACATCACGACAAGATCTTGTAACAAAAGTAGTGATTTCTCTGCATCTTGCTGACCTTAGTTATCTGGCAGCGTGGCCAGAGGATGTACATTGTAGGGTTGTAGTATTTTGATATTAAAGATGTTTTTCCCTTCAAGGTTTTAAAAGGTGGCTGTTGTCTGAGAGCTGATCTATTTCTTTTCTGTCTTTGTATCTGTTTTGTATGTTTATTAAAAATAACCTCCTTAGGGGCGCCTGGTGGCTCAGTCTGTTAAGTGTCTGACTCTGGATTTTGACTCATGTCATGATCCCAAGGTTGTGGGATTGAGCCCTGTTTGGGATTCTCTCTCTCTTTCCCTCTGCCCCTCCCCCATTCAAGTGCATTCTCTCTCTCTCTCAAAAAAAAAAAAAAAAAAAATCCCCTTTACCCTTAGCTTTCTAATAGGTTTTTTGATGATGATTTTTTATGACGAATGACCAAGTTTCTCTAGATGGGTATATCCTGCTAGAAGAAGCAAGAATCCTTGTACAGGAAAAAGAATTGGTCCTATGGAGTTACTCACAACGTGAAATGAAAGAAACTGATCCTTAAGGGATCAGTTAAGGGATCGTTAACTGTGTGTTTTACATAAGTATCTGCACAAATCATAATACAAAGAGTACTGGTCGGTCTATCTAGGTATATTCATCTGACATGAATGGGCTGAGTTGAGACAGTGATACTGTAGGCTCTCCTGAAAATGTGAGAGCCATTGTGCTCTGGGTAATAAGGACCAGTGTTCAGACTGGATGCTAAGGACTTATTTTAGTGTGACAGTTTGAAATTATGGGGTTCTATCATAAAGTAGAACTGTTTCTCTCTGGTGACTTCCATCTTTTTGTTCCCTGTTCCTTTCCCGCCATAGTGCATGCCTGTTAGGTTTCTGGTCTGCAAACTTATCTCCTCTTTTTAGACTCTAATCATGATAAAATTGCTCAGGGTGAACCACTCCTGATCATTTGCCTTTATGGCTTTGGAAAAAGGCAGCCCAGTTGATGATCCTGTATATTAAACATAACCTAATGGTCACCTACACTCAAATTGGTTGCTCCTATATTTCCATTCTTTATTGCAACTCATTTAGTTTTTTATAAGAGCTAATTTAAGATGATACATTTTTGATGTAGGTGGGTGTCTAGTTTTCTTTTACTTTAGATCAGCAATTAAAATATGCTACTTTAAGTTATGTGGTTTAGGCTATTACTAATTATACATATGCATTACATATACATAATTATACATATGCAAATATATATATAAATACACACGTATATACACACTAGTTTATATACCTTATATATATGTTAGTATATATTACATATATAAACTAATATATACTAATTATATACATATAATTACTAAGTAAATTAAATTCTCCTTTGAAGACTCAAAAGCCAATGTAGATTGGCTCAAAACCTCAGAATCATCATTAAGAGTAGTAACGTGCATACAGTTAACTATAGTATACTATATTTTACACCTAAAAATTTAAGAGAGTAGATATGTTATGTGGTTTTTACCAAAATAATAATAATAAAAAAGAATAGTAATTATTATTGTGCTGATCAACTACAGAGGTGGAGAAAAGGGAACACTTGTACACTGTTGGTGAGGACTTAAATTGGTGCAGCCACTGTGGAAAATGCTATGGAGTTTCCTTCAAAAAGTTTAAAATAGGACTACCATATGCTCCAGCAATCTCATTTCTAGGAAATAAAATCACCAACTTGAGAAGATATTTGCACCCCCATGTTCACTGAAGTATTACTTATAATGGCCAACATATGGAAACAATGGAACAGTCCATCAACAGGTGAGTGGATCAAGATGATATATATATATATATACATATATATATTATTCAGCCATGGGAAAGAAAGGAATTCTGTCATTTGTGACAACCTGGATGGACCTAGAGGGCATTATGTTAAGTGAAATAAGTCAGAGAGAGAAAGATAAATACTGTATGATCTCAGTTATATGTGGAATCTACAAAAAATGAAGTCATAGATACAGAGAATGGACTGGTTGGTGGTTGCAAGAGGCAGGAATTAGGAGGTGGGACAAATAGGTGAAAGAGGTAAAAGGGTATAAACTTTCAGTTAATAAGTCCTGGGGATGTAATAATGTAAGGCATGATGACTATAGTGAACAATATTGTTTTGCACATTGGAAGATGCTGAGAGAGTAGATCTTAACATTTTTTTTAAAGTTTATGTTTGAGAGAGAGAGACAGAGCACAAGTTGGGGAGGAGCAGAGAGAGGCACACACAGAATCCCAAGCAGGTTCCAGGCTCTGGGCTGTCAGCACAGAGCCTGATGTGGGGCTCAAACTCAATGAGTGGTGAAATCATGACCTGAGCTGAATGGAGTCAGACGCTCAACCAACTGAGCCACCCAGGTACTCAGCTAAGAGAGGAGATCTTAAAAGTTCTCATCACAAGAAAAAAATATGTGACTATGTATCATGACGGATGTTAAATAGACTTATTGTGTGATCATCTATCTATATATATATACATGCACATGTAATCATATATATATGTGTATATATATATGTATGTAATCTTTATGTGGTACACCTTGGCCAATACAATGTTAATGTCAATTATATCTCAATTAAAACAAAAACAAAACAAAAACACATGTCTCCTTAAGATACAGTCATCCCTGTGCCCAGTTCCCCTTTTCATTCTAAATATACATGACAGGATTCCCCAGGGCCACAAAAGAAAAAGCTTTGTAGAAAACTCTTCTGAGTATTTTGCATTTCCACTACATAGCGTCATGCTTATACCTCCTGTATTTAGGAGTCTAGTTTAGCTACATTACAGAATGAGAAAGTGGCAGTGGAAAGCTAGAGCTATCCAGTCCTGGGACAATGCGTAGGCCTGGGAGTGAATGGCCACTCTCCCGGGGGCCCCAGACCTCAGGTGGTGAGAGGGTCTGCATGGCCCGCCGAGCAGCCAAGAGCATCCCTGCTTGACTGGTTTGCCTCCCACCGGCTGGGCAAGGCGGTCATTAGTTAAGCTCTCCAGGTGTCAGAAGAACCTTCCCTCTTCTTTGGGGTTGAAGGAAGACATGCCTCTCTCCCCTCCCACTACTTTTGTGACACCAAGGCAGTCGTTTGTAAGTTCCTCTGCAATCAATTAAGCCACAACATAGCCATCACTTACTCCAGAGGCTGCCATCCTACGCTGTCTTAATTATCTCTGTGCCTTTTACATTTTGGATTATTTGGAACATTATTTTTAACTGTGTTCTTGAGCTGTTATCTATTGCCAATTAAACTGGGGCAGGACTAGCATGTCAGCTAATGATCAGCTGATCCTTCTGCACATATCTTCTGTGTCATCCAAGTTTTGTTTCTTTTTTTTTTTTAATTTTTTTTTTTGATATTTATTCCTTTTTTGAGAAACAGTGTGAGCAGGGGAAGGACAGAGAGAGAGGGAGACACAGAATCCGAAGCAGGCTCCAGGCTCTGAGCCATCAGCACAGAGCCTGACGCGAGGCTTGAACTCACGAACTGTGGGATCATGACCGAGCCCAAGTCGGATGCCTAACCGACTGAGCCACCCAGGTGCCCCTCTCTTTAAACAAAGGACTGTTGTCTTGCTCAAACAGTATATAAAACCTTCATTTCCAAATAGAGATTAAGTTTAGATGAGTTAAAAATAATTGGTATCAGTGCACCTGGGTGGCTCAGTCAGTTAAGTGTCTGACTCTTGATTTCAGCTCAGGTCATGATCTCATGGTTGTGAGATAGAGCCCCACATAGGGCTCTGCACTGAGTGTGGAGCCTGCTTAAGATTCTCCCTCTGCTCCCCACCCCCCCCACAAATAAATAAGTAAGCATTAAAAAAAATAACTGGTATTGCAGCCTGAGGTTCTGAGGCACACAGACATAAGGCGACTCTGTGAGAGCACAGGGGGCTTGCATAGCAGCTCAACCCGGTGCTCATCCAAAGGTGAGGAGCCAGGCTGCAGGTAACACCACACCTCCAGGCCAAGGCGTTTTGCTCAAGTAAGCGCAGACATTTCTGTTACGAATGAGGACACCTGATTCTGATTAGATGGAGGCAGGTGCCTGTGTTTCTATCTAGGACCATCTATTAAGTGCCGGAGACATAACGCACGTCCCAGAGTCCCATCTTGCTCATCTATGAAGTAGAGGTGATGACAATGTCTACCTAATAGTAGTGGCAAGAGGAACCAAATGAAATCGTAAAGTTGTTAGTTCAATGCCTGGCACATACATACTCAGCTGTCCGCAAAGGTTAGCTCATACAAGGCACCACCTCTGGGCGGAAGTGGAAAAGAGAGGACCAACTTACAAGATACTTTGGTGGAAGCGTTGACGGCAATTGACGTGAGTTGTACGAAAGTAAGAGGCACACGGATGACTTTAAGATGTATAGCTCTTTGGTATGCCAAATCAATGTTTTGATAACAGCTGCTTTGTGATGGATGAGTTCACTGCTGAGACGCAAGACTGCGTTATTTTCTCATGATGTCAAGCTCTACCAATTAATGATAACTACGAAGTCTTTGATGCCCTTCCTATTGAGAGGTGGGGTTTATGTCCCATCCCCTTGAATCTGGGTGGGCTCTGTCACTACTGTCACTAACAGCACATAGTAGAAAGGACATTGCCAATTTCTAGACCGGTACCGAAGACACTGTAGCTTCCGGTTTCTGTGTCTTATGAGACTCTACTCTGAGATCACCATGCTGGACTGGTCATGGTGACAGTCGCAGCTGGGCCCAGATTTCCAGCCACCCTTGCTGCTGCAGGCAGAATGTCTGTGTCCCCCCCAAATCCATATGTTGAAACCTAATCCCCAAGATGATGCTATTTGGAGGTGGGGCCTTTGGGAAGCGATTAGGTCATGAGAGCTCTGCCCTCATGAATGTATTAGTGCCCTTATAAAAGAGACCTCAGAGAGCTCCCTGTCCCTTCTGTCATGTGAGGGCACATTGAGAAGACGGGCGCGTATGAAGGGAAGCAGTCTCGCACCAGACACCAAATCTCCTGGCGCCTTGACCTAGGATCTCTCAGCCTCCAGAAGTGTGAGAAATACATGTTTGCTGTTTAGACCATACAGTCTGTGGCATTTTTGTTATAGCAGCCTCTATGGGGCTAAGACACCTGCCGTGGTGCCAGACACATGAGGGAGGTAGTCTAGGACCTTCCAGACTCCTCTCCCAGTTGATTTACCATCTAGTGACCCCGGTCAGCACCATGTGGAGCAGAAGAATCAGCCAGCTGAGTTGTACTAAAATTCCTGATCCACGGTACTGTTATCTGTAATAATACAATTATTATAAGCTGTTAAATTGAGGGCCATTAATATGTGACAACAGGAAACCAGGTTGCGTATGTGGTTGCAGCCACATGACAATATTTATAAAATATTCAGATATTTTCCCAGTATTTGTTTGACAGGACCTAAATATTCAGAATTCTAGCCAATTTATATTTGACAAACTTAACACCTATGATATAACCCCGGTTTACAAACACTGGAATGATCAAGAAAAAATAAATATTGTCCTCCAGGGAACATACAAAAAACAAAAACAAAAACAAAACCTTGCTCTAAGCCTACAGAGCACTAAGGGCCCCCAAATGCACATCAGCTAGCCTCACATCAGGATATACTTTTCTCCTGGGAGGTGAGCATGAGACAGAGAGGCAGCAGGCTTGGCAAAAGGTAAATACTCTGATTTTTTTCTAAGTATTTGACTTTACGAAGAGCAAGAACTCTGACACGGGAGCTGGATGTTATCTCTGATCTCTGGATGGCACTGGATTAAAACCTGTCTTGCTGCAGGGACTGTTGAATGTTTACGCTCCTCTAGGATATAAATATTAAGTAGGATTTCATACGATCAGATAAATATTTTTAATTTATTTCTTGAGAATAGGAGATGTAACATCCGAAATGATCTTGCTGAATGCTACGGATTTTAATGTAGAAGGGAGTGATTTTCAAAATGTTTTAGAGGAGACAGGAAGAGAAAGCTTTTATTTTCAAATGAGGTGTTACCAGGCTTTTCCTAAATAATGATAGAGTAGAAATGACCTTGAAAATTCAGTTAAGGGGCTCCAGGGTGGCTTAGTCCGTCAAGCGTCCGATTTCGGCTCAGGTTACCATCTCACGGTTCCTGGGTTCGAACCCTGCATCGGGCTCTTGTGCTGACAGCTCAGAGCCTGGAGCCTGCTTCCGATTCTGTGTCCCTCTCTCCATCTGCCCCTCCCCTGCTCGTGCTCAGTCTCTCTCTCTCTCTCTCTCTCTCTCTCTCTCTCTCTCTCAAGAATAAAAAACACATTAAAATTTTTTTTAAACAATTGTTTTCCCTTTGAGGGAAATCTGAATTAAGATAAAAACTTCATTTCAAAGTTCTCATTAAACCTTTTACATTTGTCTTAATAATCTACTTTTTGAAAAATGAAATCTATAAGCACAATTTACTTTATAGTTTCATAGGAATTCCATAGTGACCATTTTTTTTTACAAGTAATGCTCTCCCTCTTCCATCTGATGCACCAGTGTTTTAGCTTAACCAAGATATTTTCCCCACTGAGAAGCAGAAAAAAGAATTAAAAAAATAATAATAAAAGAAAATCAAGAAATATTAAAGGTACCCTGGTAAATTCATTCACTGGCATCCAGTTATTCATTAAAAAAAATTTTTTTTTTAAGTTTATTTACTGATTTTGAGAGAGACAGAGAGCACAAGTGGGGGAGGGGCGGAGACAGAGGCAGAGAGAAACCCAAGCAGGCTCCCTGCTGTCAGCTTAGAGCCTGATGGGGGGCTCGAACTCACAAAATGTGAGATCGTGACCTGCGCTGAACCCGAGAGTCGGGCGCTCAACTGACTGAGTCACCCAGGTGGTCCCACATCTAGTTATTCATTAAAAGAAAACATGGGGCGCCTGGGTGGCGCAGTCGGTTAAGCGTCAGACTTCAGCCAGGTCACGATCTCGTGGTCCGGGAGTTCGAGCCCCGCGTCAGGCTCTGGGCTGATGGCTCAGAGCCTGGAGCCTGTTTCCGATTCTGTGTCTCCCTCTCTCTCTGCCCCTCCCCCGTTCATGCTCTGTCTCTCTCTTTCCCAAAAATAAATAAAAAAACGTTGAAAAAAAAATTAAAAAAAAATAAATAAAAAAAAAAAGAAAACAAAAAAACCAGCTTCAACATACATGTATGTGCTCATTTATGCCCATGGGATAGATGTAATTAGAAAGCTTTGCTTTCTGTGGCTTCTGGAAACAGGCACATTGAGTATACACGTGCTTTGCTCTTGCCAAATCGATTAATTAAAATGCTCATGAGATCTTGGACAGGAATGTTTCTGGAGAGGCCTGGAAAGGGCAGAGCTAGAGGCGACAGGGATCCATCCAGAGGCAGGTAGACCTGAGCAGAAAAGGGTGGCCACGCCAGGGTAGAGAGCACGTGCTCTTTCTGGTCATAAGGGCCACGCCCTTCTCAGAGGGGCTTGTCTTTTTTTCTTGTAGTTTTTGTTTTTGGTTTTTAAGGCAATTCTATAGGAAAGACATTTTCACTTTTAGAATTCTGATTCATAAGAATCCCAAACAGAGACTATTTCCCCCTCTCTGGACTGCACTTCTGACTTTTTACATTGATCACGATCCCTACTTCTGCCTTTGCTGCTCTGTCATCTCTCCTCGGATGTGGCTAGCAGAACTGTCTTTAAAAGTGCAAATCAGATGAGGTCACTGCCTTGTTCTAAAGGTTGCCATGGACTTTAGGAGAAAGTCGGGACCTCTTAGCCTGGCCTTAGCAGCCCTGTCCACTACCACCCATGGTGCCCCTGCCCCATGTACAGGACTCCCTTCTCAGCATTCCATCAGAACTCTGAAAATGACATCGACATTGTCACCAACGTCCCCCACACATGCAATCCCTCGTGAAATTGATGGCCAACTAGTTATTCTATATGTTGCCTTGTTCTCATTTTATCTGCTGGAGAACTTCCAAAGGTTCAAGTCTGAAAAGAGATTGGTAACCAGACTTCATCCCTTATTGCAAATTCACTTCTCACCACTGAACATGTCCCATGGCTTCCTGCTGTTACAAATAACGCCACAGTGAGTATCCTTGCACAGGATTCATTCAACATATGTGCAAATAACTGTGTTGGATAAAATCTTAGGAGTTCAACTGCTAGGTCAAATATATTTTGGCATTTAAAATTTTGACAATGCCAAAGTTCTCTCTGTAAAGACTGTACCTGTTTACATTCCTGATAGCAATACACAACAGTGTCTGGTTTTCTAGGTCTCAAACTTTTAGATGTTGTTAAGATCAAACGGTTGGCTGTTTGCCAATCTGATAGGGTAAGAAACTGGCATCTCAGTGTGGTTTTGACTTGAATTTCCTTCATTATAAGATTGAACATCCTTTAATATGTTTAATACCGGATTTTTCTCTTCATATTCTTCGTTCACTTATTTTTCTGTTGGATTACTTTTTCATTTTGATATAAGGAATTATTTTTTGTAAAAATAAATACCTTAAAGACATCAGCTCTTTGGTGACATGAATCACCATTTCTTCTCACTAGTTGCCATTGATCTTTGGACTTGGTTCATGGTAGTTTTTGCTACGCAGAAATTTGAAATTTTTTATAGTCAAATTTACCACTCATTTGTTCATTCTTGGTTTTGTGTCGTATTACACAGGCTTTCTCCTTTCCAAGTTCACCTCTATGATCTAATGTACTTCCACTCAGGTATTCCCTCACTATCTTCCTCGCTATTCCATGAATATTGGCCTGGTACTTCTTCCTTGAATACTCTCCCCCAAATTTCTATTTCTCTCTTATTTTCTACTGGTCTCACCCCCGTGTCACATCTTAGAAAGACCTTCTCTACCCTACAAACTACCACTCTTATCTGATTGCTGTTTATTTATTTTTGAGAGAGAGAGAGAGAGAGAGAAAGAGACAGGGAGAGAGGGAGAGAGAGAACATGAGTGGGGAAGGGGTGGAGAGAGAGGGTGACAGAGAATCCCAGCAGGCCCCATGCTGCCAGCACAGAGCCTGATGCAGGGCTCGAACCCACAAACCATGAGATCGTGACCTGAACTGAAGGGGGACACTTAACCGACTGAGCCATCCAGGTGCCCCTGATTACTGTATTCTGGACAGCAAGAAGGCACAGACTTCATCTTTGTTGTCTGTAGTCCCAAACCCTAGAAAAATTGGGATCTGGAGTTGTGAAATCATCATTTGTTAAATAAATTATTGGAACAGTTTTTAAAAACTCTCTTTATTTTCTTCTAGAAACTTAAAAGCTAATTTGCTGCCCTCTCTGCCTTAAGACTCTGTCTGTCTGTCTGTTCCCCTGCCATGTGCACCATCACAAATGCCTGCAAAACTTTATTAGCGCTGGCCTGTAGGATAAATAGCCCCTTGCTGGCTTTTGATGTGTTATAAGGTAGATGAAGAGTTTCTGTGGGAATTCAGAATCTTATTGTACTTTTTTATTAGGTAGAATAACTTTTTAGATCTTTTAGCTTGAAATTGAAAAGTATGGCTGGTTTCCTTTCTGTCAGAGGTCATTCCTAGGTTAATCTAAAAAAAAAAAAAGTTGACATATTTGGCTTTTACCAAACAAAGCAATTCCTGTTGTTTCTCAAGAGTCCAAGTTTGCCATTAACTTTGAAAACAATCTCTGTGATAAATGTCATATGTGTTTCTTCTTGGCAATTTGTCCACATTCACTAAATACCAAATTAATGATCTTTTTTTTTTTTTCTTATTTTGCCAAGCCTGTGCGGTGTTTAGGTCCATTAAACGACAACAACAACAATAACAACAACAAAAGACAAAGAAGACAACAACAGGAGTCAGATCTAGCTACAGAAATCAATACCACAAAGTGAGGTAAATAATAGAAAATGGAAATGAACCAATTAAATGCAGTTTAAAATAGTGCACAGATATTTGATACCAAATAAGGCAGGGACAGTCACCCAGAATAATTACAGTAACTAAAGAACTTAAGCCAAATAAAAGAGAATTTAATGAAGATCACTGTTTACTTTGAAACCAAATCCAGGAAGAGGAGGAGAGAACAAATATACAAACTAATTTAATTCGGAAACCAATGCAAACAAAGAGGTTTATTTTGCTTCTACACTGTAAAAGAAAATGCAAATTGTGGGAGAAACATTCTCCAGTACTCCCAGCACAGTACAGACATTGGAATTTCCAGGACTCATTTTCAGATGTTGGTTTCTTGTTAGTAGAATGATGCATTGCATTTCATAAAATGTAATATATTCACGCAAGCATCATCTCAATTCCGTATTATATCTTTGAGATGTTTAGTTACATCACAAGCCAGAAAGAGTGGGCTTTGTAAATCAGGAACTTGATGGACATCAAAGTGTATACTACCAACCATAATCCTTTATTCAAATTTTTATTGCTGGTTCTTCATATGAATAATTTTTTATGTCATTTGTAGCTAGGAACGTTCCAAAAATTCACATCAACCCAACAATCTTTGCCTTGATGATGAATCACAGGATTAAAGGGTAAAGAATTCTTAAAGATCTCTTTCACAGAAGAACTATACTTATCTTTACATTCTTGGTGCCTCCAGAGGGTTCTGGTATCTAGTGGATTGATTTGGACCAACCAGTTGGTTTTATTGTTTAGGAAACAAGAACCCAAAGAAGAAAAGCAAATCATTCAGTGCAAACAACATCCCTTTGACCAAAATCTTTGTTCTCTCTTTCTCTATCCATTATACCAAGTATTGAAAATGCTCAAATAGCATCAATGTGCTTACTTACTATTTTGTTATTAAAATTACAAGTGTTTCACCACTTTTAAAAATATCGAAAGAGAAAGCATAAATGATAAAGATAGAGCATTTTTGCCCTAAGATTTTTCTCATTCCTTCTTTGCTGCAGTTAAGTTTTTCTTTAAGCCTCCTTTAGGGCCCCAGTGTGGTCTTTCAGTGTGGTCACCGTGATCCTCAATTGTCCCTGACAAACTTATAAAAGCATTCACTTTGAGTCATAGGCTCCACGACCCTGGGCAAATTGCTTAACCATTGTGATCCTGGTGTCCTCTGTTATCATGGAGGCTCTTCCTATGTCACCGTGGGGTTAGATGGAACTAGGCACGTAGCACACTAAATGCTTATTATTACAGTATGCTTATTGTTATCTTTGTGGAGAGGAGAGTCCTTTCATTTACCAACAAAATGAATATTGAAGGTTTGATTCCATCATCATCCACGAGGTCATAAACCCTTACTGAAAGAGGACAATTTCTGACACGACCCCTTTATCTTACAGAGAAGGTCACCCAGTCCCAGTGACACGAGGGGTCTAGTGATTTGACTGGACACCCTGGCAGACTTGTGACCATTGTCCAGTTCTGTCTTCAAACAGGCCTTCTCTACTACATCGTGCTGGTTCCTTCTGCACAGTCAGCCAACCTACCATTAAGAAACAGAACCAGTTACTCCTCATCAGGGAAATACAAATCAAAACCACACTCATATATCACCTCATGCCAGTCAGAGTGGCCAAAATGAACAAATCAGGAGACTATAGATGCTGGAGAGGATGTGGAGAAACGGGAACCTTCTTGCACTGTTGGTGGGAATGCAAACTGGTGCAGCTGCTCTGGAAAACAGTGTGGAGGTTCCTCAAAAAATTAAAAATAGATCTACCCTATGACCCAGCAGTAACACTGCTAGGAATTTACCCAAGGGATACAGGAGAGTACTGATGCATAGGGGCACTTGTACCCCAATGTTTATAGCAGCACTCTCAACAATAGCCAAATTATGGAAAGAGCCTAAATGTCCATCAACTGATGAATGGATAAAGAAATTGTGGTTTATATACACGATGGAGCACTATGTGGCAATGAGAAAGAATGAAATACGGCCCTTTGTATCAATGTGGATGGAACTGGAGAGTGTGATGCTAAGTGAAATAAGCCATACAGAGAAAGACAGATACCATATATTTTCACTCTTATGTGGATCCTGAGAAACTTAACAGAAACCCATGGGGGAGGGGAAGAAAAAAAAAAAAGAGG
Organism: Herpailurus yagouaroundi; assembly: GCF_014898765.1. Classification (NCBI taxonomy): domain Eukaryota; kingdom Metazoa; phylum Chordata; class Mammalia; order Carnivora; family Felidae; genus Herpailurus; species Herpailurus yagouaroundi. Next base: position 16,781,982 of record NW_024412405.1, read on the forward strand.
TTAGAGTGGGAGAGAGCCAAAGCATAAGAGACTCTTAAAAACTGAGAACAAACTGAGGGCTGATGGGGGGTGGGAGGGAGGGGGGGTGGGTGATGGGTATTGAGGAGGGCACCTTTTGGGATGAGCACTGGGGGTTGTATGGAAACCAATTTGACAATAAATTTCATATATTGGAAAAGAAAAAAAGAAAAAAGAAACAGAACCAGTTAAAGCATTTCGGGTGTCAATAAACCAAAAAAGCCTAAACCTTTTGCCAGTATATTGCAGTTAAAGCAATCCTCCTATTTCTCCCTCCTTTGCCCTAAAAGTTAATAAAGCAAATAACCCCAGAGACCATTTGTTCCTGTAGCACAAGGGCTTGCAACCTACATGGAATGAATCACGAACCTCTCCCAGAACCAATAAAAAATAAATAAATGAAAAGTCAGGTGTGTTGTCAGAACTCCCTGCTGGGTCTGAACCGAGTGATTAGTGAGCGATTCAGCAAGCAATGGAACCCTTCTCTCCTTCTCATGTGTGTACTGGTGTTATTAAAAAGTATAGATTTTTTATTATTTTGTTGCCATGTGAAACAAAAGGAAGATGAAAATACAGGGCAGTCTGCCCTGTATCATGGGTCATCAGACCCAAAGTAAAATGCTGGATTGTTTAAGAGAAGAAAAACCCCCACCATTTTGGCAGGTGATAACTTCATCTCTTCTCACGTCTGATTCACCCTGTGAAATGGCAAGATGACTTCTATTACTTCTTCTGTCTCTACATCTTTAAAAAAATTTTTTTTAAATGTTTTTATTTATTTTTGAGACAGAGAGAGACAGAGCATGAGCAGGGGAGGGGCAGAGAGAGGGGGGACACAGAATCCGAAGAGGCTCCAGGCTCTGAGCAGTCAGCACAGAGCCTGACGCAGGGCTTGAGCTCACGGAGTGTGAGATCATGACCTGAGCTGAAGTCGGACGCTTAACCAATTGAGCCACCCAGGCACCCCTGTCTCTACATCTTATTTCAAGTTATCAAGTTATCTTCAAAATATGCGCCATGGTGAAGATACAGATCATTTTCTAAACTGGGGGGGAGGGAGGGAGGAAAGGGTGGGGAGAGAGAGAGAAAAAGAGAGAGAGAGAGAGAGAGAGACAGAGAGACAGAGAGACAGAGAGGCCATGATCCCATGACAGAGAAGGACTGGGTACTTAGGCAGCATTTTCATGGAGCCTGGGCCTGGTACTGGTCTAACAGCTTTAGGGCACAGAGATTCATTTTACTTTTACAGCAATACCATGCTGTAGGGAGTACTATCATCTCCTTTAATGACTGTGGAGGCTAGACCCTAGAGGTGAAATAGCTTGCCCAAAGTCTCATGGCTTGTGGGGTGGTTAGAGTAGGTGCTGGTCTGAGTAGGCCATAACTAACACCAAGGAACTGCTTGAACTTGTCACTCTAGCTAAGGAGACCTCCTCGAGTCCCAGGTAGGTGGGCCTGAGCGTGTATCTGTGCAGTTAATGAGGCTGAGGCAGGCGGATCACTGCCCGCACTTCTCTGGTCCTGCTTCTCCATAAGGCTGTGTCACACAAACAAGTGCTCTTGGGAGCTTTGGATAGCCGCTCTCATGTTCAGGCTCCGGGTACACACTTCCTCTTTATGGGCCTTCCACTATTAGTGTTGGGGGTTTAGGCTCTTCTAGAACGTATCATTGAAATATAACCTTGCTGAATATAAGAATGCAGTGGTTTTTCTGTTCTTAGAATACGTGTATGGGGAAGGAGTATTTAACATCAGCCATAAAATTAAAGGTCACTTCATTTATTTGGCTTTCAAAAAGATATAACTACTTTCTTACAAGATTTCTTTTTTTTATTTTAATGTTTATTTATTTATTTATTAAAAAAAATTTTTTTTCAACGTTTATTTATTTTTGGGACAGAGAGAGACAGAGCATGAATGGGGGAGGGGCAGAGAGAGAGGGAGACACAGAATCGGAAACAGGCTCCAGGCTCTGGGCCATCAGCTCAGAGCCTGACGCGGGGCTCGAACTCACAGACCGCAAGATCGTGACCTGGCTGAAGTCGGACGCTTAACCGACTGCGCCACCCAGGCGCCCCTATTTATTTATTTTTTTGAGAGCGAGAGAGACAGAGCATGAGCAGTGGCAGAGAGAGAGAGAAACACGGAATCCAAAGCAAGCCCCAGGCTCTGAGCCATCAGCACAGAGCCTGACGTGGGGCTCGAACTCATGAACCACAAGATCATGACCTGAGCCGAAGTCCGTTGCTTAACCAACTGGGCCACCCAGGTGCCCCCACAAGATTTCTTTTTATGCTGAAGAACATATTAGCTGAATTGGAAGGGAAGTTTTTAGGCAATATTCACTCCTTTTTTATCTTAAGTCTCTCCTAGCCAGGGAGTGGATCTTCAACTGCACATTGGACATCTCCACCGAGTGTCTATTTATGTATGTTTGTTATATAAAATTTGGAAAAAAGAAGAGAATAAAAATCCTCTGATATACCAAGACAGAGATCACTATGGGCAATATTTTGTGGTACTTCCTGGTGTGAATTCTAATATGAATAGTATTGGGGTCAGGCTAAATGCAGTTTTCCCCCCTTTACTTTCAGTTCAATAGCACAGAGTGAGATATCCCCACTATATCCAAGAACATATCCCTTTTAGTGACTGCACGATATTTTATGTCTTCAATGCATTCTAAACTTCTGTCACCTTTCTACCATAGTTGGCTTTATAAGTTCTTACCAGATTTTGCACTGCTATGAAATAGAGCTCCTATCTTTGATCTGTACCTATTTCTGATTATCACCTTAATATAGGTTTCTGGGGTGCTGGTGTGGCTCATTCTGTTAAGCACTGGACTTTGATTTCGGCTCAGGTCATGATCTCATGGTTCGTCGTCGGTCCGAGCCCCGCATTGGGCTCTCTACTGTTGGCTCAGAGTCGTTTTTACATCCTCTGTCCCCGCCCCTCCTCTCTGCCCTTCCCCCACTCATGCGCTCTCTTTCTCTCTCAAAAATAAATAAACATTAAAGAAAGATAGATTTCTTTACATTGACAGTTTTTTATTAATTTAAAAATAAGTAGAACAAACTTTTGATAAATACAAAAAGTTCAGACTTTAATATGGAGAAATACCCTTAATATAGAAAGCTAAATGTAGGCAAGAGAAATAGTTCTGATTCCACCATTTCATAGACCTCCTGCATTTAAAAGGCAGCCATTTAAGATGATACTGCATTTTTAAATATAAAAATTTAGAATTAAAAGAATTGCTTGTTTCAATGCATTAAAAGGAGACACGGGTTCTAGTACCTTCACCACAACCTATGCATGTGACACTGAAGTTATTACTTCACCTCTGTAAAGTTCAGTGTTTCAGTTTGTAGATATCTCATGGGCATTCTAGCTCCAAAGCCACGTGGATCTATAGCTCTAGACGATCTCGGAGGGAGCATGCTAGAGCATCTGGGATCAGCGAGGATGAGTGCATGGGTGTTGGCGGATAAACGAAAGACAAAGTGGGTGGGGCCACTGGCCTAGGGTTCTGAACCAAGCAGGTTCTGACCCAAGCAGGGGCAAGAGCAGCCAGAGGCGTTCACTAAGCATCCAAGTGAAGGACGTGTGCAGCACAGATGAAGAAAAGCTATAGGGATGCAGATAAGATGCCACCCATGGAAACAAACACAAGCCGCCCACGTTGGGAGGATGTAGAAGGAATGGATAGGTGTGTGTCCTGTCACAGAAACACTTGGCGTTTACTTTTGGCTCCATTCTTAAGACCATTTCCTCTCCAGATAACGTTAAAGGAAAGAAAACTGTGTATAAAAAGGTAGGCTTTAAAAACGGCCAATTGGAACCCACCAGTGATTTCTGAAAAGCCAGTCAGAGGAAAATGGGTCAGTGGCCCCAAGTCCAACTTGAAACTGCAATGCAAGGGAAGCAGGACTTTGAAATGTGGGGGCAGTATTATCGAGCTGTGTGCATTATCGTGTTCGATGATCATGGACGTCTGGAGTAGATGATCATGAAAGACTTAGGTATGGAGGCAAGGGGATCAGCAGGTAGCCATTCACTTAGATTTGAAGGCAAACAAATAGCTTAGTTGTTGAAGAGCCACCAGTCAAATCACTTCCTACATCCTGCCAGCAGCGTCTCATTTAATCCACTGGCTCTCAGAGGTAGATGCGGGGCTTAAACGAATAAACTTCGTGAAGCCAGAGTTTCCATATTGAGAATGGAGCCGGATGCCAACCCAGATCCATGAGACTCCAACCTCTAAGCTTGTAACCGTTACTCTCTGTGCTTCTAAACACTTAACAAGATTAAAAAAATATCCATATTCAAAAGGCAATGTGAAAGTCCTAGAGCTGCTTGCAGAATTAATCAAAGCATTACAATAAATTGCAAAATTTGAGAGATGCTCCTCAGGGAGGAAGTCTTTGTTATCTTGGTCAAATAAAACATCCAGTGTCAAAGACCTTGATGTTTTTCTAGAGAATTCCCTCTATTTTCTTTAAGTATGTATGTAAGGTTTTAAGAGCAAAAGACATAGAAAACGTAGGCTTGCTTACAATAGAAGTAGAAAAAAAAATCAGGATGAGTATCTGCTATTTGGTGATAGAGTCAACTCCAAAAACTGGTGCCCAGTGCCTTCCCATTTGTATCCTTACCTAGGTAGACAAACATGTGCCAAGTTATTTCTGCTAACACACCTGAATTAACTGTAAGACACCTTTGGGTATTTGTAAATCAATAATACTACTGTTTTTTAAAGCAAACACGTATCTTGAAAACAGGCTCAGAGATCTTTGTAAGAAAGGGAACAGTAATCTGAGGCTACTAAAAGACAATGAATGGGACTGATTTTAAAGAAAAAGCAAGGTGGTGTATTCTAGTGACAAATGGGTGGTGTATATATGTATGCACATTCAGTGTATTACTTGCCATACTTTTTAAAAAGGTGGCTATCTTTTAAATGCTGCCTGTAATCATATTCAATAAGCTTGCACAAACTATTTTACTCCCATGGCTATGAAGCTCTGAATTCTGTAGTTAGGACACATTTGCCTCCCCTAAGAACCTCCCAGAACTATCATTTAGAATTTAGCTAGGCAGAAGATGTACTGAAAGATACCTGGTGTGATTATTTCCCATTCTTCCTGATCGTTCAGAATTTTAGATCTAGGTTTGAAGTCGCGATGCCACTGGCCTCTCTACTGTTAGCTGTTTAACTTCATCTGTATTTAATTTTTGTTTCTTTCATATTTCTTCTACACATACTCCCAGATGCCGTCAGGAAATGGGCCCATTTTGAATACATCACATAAATACACTGCAATGGGGGAAGGCCTCTTCATTTTGAAAATGCCACACAGCACAACGGCTGAAAGGAGGTTCATTGAGTAATATTAGCTGCATTTCTATGGGAGCACTAGAAGTGCTTTTTTCCCAAAGCACTTAACATAGCAAAATTGCCTCACTCATCATAGCCAAGCAGTCACCTTTAGAGTGGTACACGGAGCTGTTTTTCAGGATGGAGTAACACTTCAGACGGGATGGGAAATGAAGAAGAATTCGGTGTCGAGCGGTAATGGTAGGGGACTTTAAGCAGGAAAAGTAAAATTACTTCTTTGGAATTGGGTCAGAACTCTTAAGACTAACAGCTATCCAGATAGAGACTATTCTGAGAATGCCACTGGATAGTTTAATGAAGAAACCCCTTCCGGCAGAAAGACACGTCTATTGTATACATTTGTGTCGTATACATCTATCCCTTTTCCCGCACATACATTTATTATGTAGAAGTCTTAAATATATTTTTAAAAATTGTCCCAGAAAAATGTGTATTCGTTCTTCAAAACTTGCATTAGACTGTACATTTACGGTCAGATTTATTTTTAAAGGTTAACTACATAATATCAACCTAGTACAGAAAAGCTAGAGAATTGAAATAAATAATTAGAAAGTAGAATGCTTACAATAGCACTATTGGAATTAAAAATGGAGGGGGGTCAGAAACAATCCCTTATGGCAGCATAACTGCTGAATGGCTAAGCCATTAAAGAACCCTGGACCACTGGACAGAACTAAAGACTCTCCACTCTTGACTTTGTTGACTGTTGACGCATTGTTTTCTTTACTCATTCATTTAATTAGCCAACAAGTAGTGAGTACCTGTGATGTATGAGGTCCCTACTAGCTACGAGACTCACAGAAAAACAAACAAGCATACTGGCAATTATTATTCGGTGTGATGGAGTCTAAGCAGGAAAGTACCCAGTGCAATGGAACCTCAAAGAGAAAGCGTTTAGATCAGCCTGTGGGGGTGGGGTGGGGAGGAGCAGAGATAGCTTTCTGGAGCTGTGTTTTTGAAGCCTGATACTTTGCTACTGGGAGTTAGCAACGTAGAGAAGAAAGGGTGGGAGGTGTGGGTGGAATAGAAGATGGAATATCAGATAAGAGGGAACGGCAAGAAGAAGGCAGAGACAAAGAGATGGTGAAAAGCATGATGAGAAAGGGAGACCACAGGAGAATGAGGGGTCGAGTTTCAAAGGGAAAGGATGACAGGTCAGAGGCTCAGTGGAAATGTCCAATGAGCAGCTGGATACCCATATCCTGGCTAGGAGAGAGAGTAGGGCTCTGGAGCAATTTTATGTTACAAAAGGAGTGATTACTCTCCCCAAACTTGCCTTCCAGCCCAGCCACTATGTTCTTCCGCATTCTTGGGAGTAATGTCAAAAAGAACAAATTGATGATGTAAATCATTTATAGCGATGGCATAGGCTTATGCAAATCTACTTGACAAAAGCATCCATGGCATGCATGTTCTGGCAGCCTTTTTCCTGTCATTGAACCCCAACGCGACTCTGCTCAGTCACTTACCACTCTGGTTTTCTGCTTTTCCTTCCCTTTTACTCATTTCCCTCACCCCTCACACTTGTGCTTTCTGTTTCTTCCTTCTCTCTCTCTTTTTTTTTTTTACTGTCCTCCCTTTTGCTTATAATGCACTATGTACCCAACTACTGGGTCCTCCTTTTCTCTTCTTTTCTTTTTCTTTTAATTTATTTAATAGTTCTTGAGAGAGAGAGAGCAAAAGCAGGGAAGGGGGAGAGAGAGGGAGACATAGAATCTGAAGCAGGCTCCGGGCCCCGAGCTGTCAGCACAGAGCTTGACGTGGGGCTTGAACTCACAAACTGTGAGATCAAGACCTGAGCCGAAGTCGGACGCTTAACCAACTGAGGCCCCTGGTGCCCCCTATGTCCTCCTTTTGCACCCATGTCGCATTTGCACCCAAGCACTCCATTAACTTCAAACAAGTGTCTTTAAATTTTGCCACAAATATCGGAGTCCTTTTCTCTAAGAATTGCCCCCTTTGAGCTCTCACAGCGCCTTGATTATCCCTTTCCCTGTTTTGCACATGATGGCATGATGATCTGGTTTTCAACCTATGTCTTCTGCTAGACTTTGAGCTCTTTGAGGCTGGGTACTAAGAATTATTTATCCTTCATTCCTTAGTGCCCAGAACAACACCTGATGCATAGGGATGCATATTCTCAACTATAAATATCTGCTGAAAGAAAGGATATGAGGATTCCGGATGCTTGTGTAAGGTGAATGCACAGACTAAGTTTCAGTAGAAAAGGTAAAGAAAGAGTTACTTCTAACTCCAGGACCCTGGTTAGTGGTAAGGAATGAACTGATGAATCTGGTGTATCTTCATTCATTTATTCCTCGGCACAGGGCTATGCCAGATGGAAGACATTCAATATACAAATGTGTTAGTAGTGGAAATCTCACTCCTTCCACCTGCTTCCCTTTTAACCCACTATCAAATAAATCTGCCAACTACAAAATCCAATAAAAGCCTTGGTTTTGTCTGACATCTTCGGTCCTTGGTCACAAGTGATGGGGAGCACAGAGAGAGGAATCTATATCCCTTTTTTGCAGATGCTGGAACCAAGGTATGGAGAAGATCAGTGACTTATCTGTAGGCCTCTGCCCAGTCTTCTGCCCACCAGACGTCAGTGACTATTAATGTTGGTCCTGGGGACACTGGCACGTTGCCATAGGAAACAATAGTGGTGGCAGCCACGGTGTCAATTTCCAGTGACAGTTACACATACACTCTCCACCAATGGCACAGTTCTCGGGTGGTGTCAAAATCAGTGGCCATGGCTCTTCATCTTCTACCTGTGTCTCCTATTAATATAAAAGCTTACTCCAGGGGCGCCTGGGTGGCTCAGTTGATTTAGTGACCGACTTCGGCAGTTTGTGAGTTCGAGCCCCACGTCGGGCTCTGTGCTGACAGCTCAGAGCCTGGAGCCTACTTCAGATTCTGTGTCTCCCCCTCTCTCTACCCCTCCCCTGCTCATGCTCTGTGTCTCTCTGTCTCTCAATAATAAATAAATATGAAAGAAAAAAGATTAAAAAAAAAAAAGCTTACTCCAGACTGCCTAATGCATTTTTAAAAGCTTGCTGCCAGCCTGTAGATTTCAGAGCTGTCTTGCAGCGTCTTCTGACACAAGGTTCAACACTTCTTAAACTACAGTGTCCACACAAATAAAGGAAAAATGAAAAAGTAAGGATTCTTCAACAGAAACCCTGGAATGGTGCCTCTGCACTCCCCAAAGGCAGTATGTGTCTAAGATGTCCCAAGTCAATGGGACTGATCTGATTAACCTATTTATTATTTTGACATTGTAGCAAAAACGAGAGGGAAGAGCCATTTCTCTGTTTTTTGTCTGGCTTGGCTAACCACGTTATTGGATAGAAGAGAAAAATTGATCGAAAGCAGAGGCACAGGGGTATAAAAAACCTTCTCTGTGATCTTCACAGAACTCTTTTTAGTTTCCATTTCTATTTTCTTTCCTTTTAATGGATTAGTGTTATGCTAAAGGGCAAAGGTCATTTTAGAATAATGATGTGTCAAAGTCAACAGAGGGTGAATCGTGTAGCAGGTGTCAAATAAATATATGGTATTTAAAATATTTACATCTGCAAATGGAAGCTGTATTTCCATCCTCTGATTACTTCCTCAGGCTTTTATCGACTGAAGGGGAGAGAAGAGGGCAACTCTAATCCTGGGCTTCCCAACTCTTCCCCAAGTCTCCTAAAACACTAGGACCCTGCCGTTCTTTCATTCACATATGAGGCTACTTTCTGAGTCTTGGTTTAGAAATCTGTAAATTGGTGATGGGCAATAACTACCTTTCAGGATATTGAGAAAGTTAAATGAGGCAACTCATGAAAGAGCCAAATCCAATGGTTGGCACGTAATTGGTAGTCAATGAAAGTTATTTCTGTTTCCTTTTTGTATGTTCTTCCAATGGCCATATGGGAGCTGGGCAATTTTAATTGCCAATGGCTTGTAGATTAGAAAATGTTTTGTTACTGTTCTCAGTCTCTTCATAATTATTTATCTTTTGCTTTCTCTATCTTGTATACCCACAATTTAATATTTGGAGGGAAACAAAAAATGCTATTAAATCCTACTTTACATCATTATAGGCAAAAGTTCCTTTCCAAGAGCACCTCTGCTGGTTCATTAAAATGTTGCCTTTCCTTGCTCTGAGTATCTTTCAACTTTGTCTCTATACTAGGGATTGTCAACCATGGCTACCATGAGAATTACCTGGGGACTTTGAAAACTTCCCATGCCCAGGCTGAACCAGTTGAGTCAGGATCTTGAGGTTGGAACTCAGGTATCATTGAGAAACACTGCCTTAGTCAATGATGCCTGGGAGTTGGCCAAATTCACTCCTGCCTCAGGCCTCTTAACATTCTTTGCTAGTCCAAGACCCATATACTTCCACCAGTAATTAAATACAAAATAAATACCTTTTGAGCAAATACCATAAGCCCAACCCTGTGCTGAAACATCCCAGCTGATGAATTCACTCTCTTTCAGAGAAGATAGAGGCTAGGAACATGCCTCTCAAGGCTTCTTTATCTCCACTGATTATGGATCCCACTGCTTCTTCCTCTTCAGGAGACACTGCTCCTTTATCCTCTCCTTCAGCATTTAAACATGTCTGAATATTTGCCATTTAAAAGCAACTTGAAAATCTGTCTTTATTCTGTTCTGTTAACTATCAAGCAAGATCCTAAAGAAGAATAGCCAAAATCCATGTCTAAAGCCCCTCTCAATAATTGCTCAATTCACATTAATCTGGCTTTGGTCAGAAACAGCTGTCGCAAAGATGTCAATGACCTCTTAATTGCCAGATCCTTCTCCTCTCTGCAACCCTGGACAATGTTGACTTGTCCTTCAAATTCTTGCATGCTTCATGCCTGGGGCTCTCCTTCTCTATTTCTTCTTGCCAGGCTTGCTAGTTGTCTCATTCCTATCGTTTCTTTGTTTGTTAGTTGTTAGTGTGCTCACCTCCTAAGTATTAGTTCCCACAACATATAAGCCCGAAGCTTCTGTATATATACCTTCTTATTAATTTCATCCACACCCCATGACTCCATTTCTCTCTTGCCTGATGATTTTCTTATTTCTGTACCTCCTCACTTTCTTGTAAATTCCAAGTCCTTACTTATAACTAACCAGTGAATGGTTCCTCCCAGATCTCATATCCCTTAAACGTGACCTGTTCAAATGATCACCTGTTCATCCTGCTAAACCTGTTCTTCAAATGGCATCCTCATTTTCAGAGAATGGCACCATATTCTACTGTTCACAGTATTAACTATTCTTTCTTTTTCTCCTTATTTTCACACCCAATTCATCACTCAGGTGTTGGGTTTCCAATACGATCCCTGTTCAGCCACAGTTTTAGTTCCAGTCTACATCCTGTGGTGTCTGAATAATAATCATAACCCTCCAACTAGTTTCTTTTTGTTTAGCTTTTCTTCCCTTCAACCCAACCTCCGCCGTGATGACTGAAGGATAGAAAAACTCAGATCTTTCAGATCTGATCTTATTCCACCTGTTTAGTAAAACCCAGGCACTGATAGCACTTCCTCCAGAGAGTCCTATGATGCCTCTTCCTAACTGATCTTCAAAGCAGAGCTCAAATATTTCTGAATCCTCAAGCTGAGCCAGCCATCCCTCCTTTGCATTCTGCTTCTGTGTTCTAACAACAAATGAAACAACAATAAAGATGGCAGCAGTAGATGCTATTCCTAGACTACCTATCAGTTCTTTACAGATGCTATATAATTTCATACAACGGATGTAACAGGTCAGTAATGTCCACTTTGTCACTGGGATTCAGTGAGCTTCGAGAAAACAGGTACTCAACCAGATACTTGTACACCCATGTTTATAGCTGCATTATTCACAAAAGGTGAAACAACCCAAGTGTCCATCAAGAGATGAATGGATAAACAGAAGGTGGTATATTCACACAGTGGAATATTATTCAGCTTCAAAAAGGAATGAAATTCTGATACATGCTACAGTGTGAATAAACCTTGAATACATTATGCTGTGTTGAATAAGCCAGACAGAAAAGACAAATATTAAGTAAGTCCACTTACATGAGGCATTTAGAATAGGCAAATGCACAGAAAATAGATTAGAGGTTTCCAGGGGCTGGGAGGAGTTGGGAGTGGGGGTTACTTGATGGGTACAGAGTTTCTATATGGGCTGATGAAAAAGCTCTGGAAATAGATAGTGATGATGGTTATATAATATTATTAATGTACCTAATGGCACTGCATTTTGGACACTTAAAATGATTGAAATATTAATTAAAAAAATACGATGAAAGAGTTTTTTAAGTGTGAAGGCAAATGGAGCCAGCATATAAGTGGCTAAACCCAGAATTTTCTGTATGCAGATCCTGAGTGTGCACATTACCTTGGAGACCACTAGTCAACCCAACAGCCATTTTCCACAGCTTTCATCTTAACAGATGCTTATTTGTCCCAGAAACCAAATCCATCTCAGCTCCTATAAATTCTGATTAGTCTGAGCCTACCATGGAAATCTATTCCTTTTGCTGGTTATTGGTTTAGGGATTGTCTTGTGGCCCCTTTCTGGCCAATGAGACAAGAGGGGAAGTCTGCTGGGGGTTTCTGGGAAAGGTTTCCATTCTGGCCCTTGTTATGTCTGGATGTGATGCTTGAGGTAGCAATGGCCATTTTTCGACCGTGAGAGAACACAAAGGCCGAAAGATGGAAAGGGCCCAAATCTTTTATGACATCCTGGTGCCCCTGAAATAATCAACCTTGATATCGCCCTTTGCCATTCTTTTTGTTTACTCCACCGGAATTACTCCTGCAACTAAAAGCATCCTCAGTGACACACTATGGTTCAACACTGTGTCCCCAATCCTTTCCATAGTCTTTGGCACAAGGCAGGCAGTCTGTAAATGTTCGCTGAGTGAAGAGACTTCCATATTAATGTAGTGGCAGTATAGATGAAGAGGCAACATGAATACTCTTGAAACCTTTCGAGAAAAAAAGAAGATGACAGAGGAACAGGCAGATAGAGAGACAGATAGGCAGACAGATAGCTACTGGGGAGAACAGTTGACATCATATTTAAATCTGCAATTCTTGATGCACTTCTTAACTGACCAAAATCCTAATAAAGCCTCCTTTTGGTGTGGATTATATTACAAAAAGTAGCACATGACAACTCAGTTTTGAATTCTTATTTACCACTTCGTTTTATTTCACCTGAAAGGTGAAACAATAGCTGTACCAAATAAGCACATTTTTAATACAACCCAAGAAATAAGTTCTAATCACTTCTGATTCCAGCCAAATGTTTGTCTACTCCAGTGGGCTGTTCAGTAATCAGAAAAATAAGTGTAGTCAGTCCTGTGTGTGTGTGTGGGGGGGGCTCACCTGCATCAATTGTTTCATGCTGTGGGTAAAGATGTGTGCTAGAAAACAAACAGTTACCAAATATAATATACACTCAACTGTCAACAAAATCTTTTTTTCATGTTTCTTTATTTTGAGAGAGAGAGAGAGAGAGAGAGAGAGAGAGAGAGAGAGAGAGAGAGAGTATGTGAGCAGGGGAGGGGCAGAGAGAGAGAGAGAGAGAGAGAGAGAGAGAGAGAATCCCAAGCAGGCTCCACACTGTGCGTGCAGAGCCTGACTCAGGGTTCAATCCCATGAACCAGGAGATTATGATCGGAGCTGAAATCAAGAGTTGGATGCTCAACCAGATGAGCCACCCAGGTGCCCCTGGCAACAAATATTTCACAATAACTTGAGAGGATTCTCTGCCTTATGCAATGTTTATTTATTTACTTATTTTGCCTAATGTTTGTATTTAGCACTAAGGAGTGTAGTGTTGTGGTCGTGTCCAGATGGGTTGAAGTCACACTCCTCCACTCTTCCTTATGTCTCCAGTTAGCCTATCTTATCCTGCAATTGCCTTAGTTTCTCAAATCGGAGAGTGAGGGTTAATAGCCTCTCTCATCAGAGTTGTTGCAGTGCTGTACATAATACTGTATTATGTAGCACGAAGCACTGTTTCTGCCATGTTGTAAGCACGCAACAGTGGACACTGATTTGACTGGGTTCTGGTGACTTCTTTTGTGATTTGGGACCTGAAGATGGAATGGAAGAGCTCTGTCAGAGGTGGACAGAAGCTGATGTTCACAGGGAGAAACCAGCTGGCTGCCCTCCCACTCGACCTTGCCTCGGTTGAGTTACTGTATTGACGGTCCGTCTGTATTGAGGGTCCTCAGCTTGCAGATCAGGAGACTGTTTGGTGTACAACGCAGGGTTGATTGCTGTTGAGGGAATCCGGGGGAGAGCTGGTTGTCTGATAGAACATTTGTGGGAGTCAGGCTCTAATTATTTCTAAAAGACAGCTGACATTGGGACCAGACAGGGAGTCTTTGACCAAGGTGCCTTTGTCCCTAAACAGAGCATGGACAATCACTGCTAAATTAACAGGTACCCCTGAGACTTGTTTTATCTCAGATGCGAGCTAGGCAAGCAGGGACTGGATTGACAGATTTACTGCTCTTTGCAGATGTAAATAACATCGATCAGGGCCTACTCAGCGCCTTGTTCTGTGTGCTTTTGGCCCAGAAACATTTTGTTTCGTAAGTGCCCTTTGCATGTATCTGATCTCCTATATTATGTGTTGATTTTTTTTTCATCCAGGTTACCTACCCCTGATATCCTTGCTCCAAACTCTCTGTAGTCCAGGGTGATACTGGAGCTGTAAAATCATAAACTAATCTAACTACATCTGAACTAGAAAGAGAACACAGCCAGTTAAGGGTCTACCTGAGCTCTCGGAGTGTGTCAAAAGGAACTGTTGAAATGAGCTCTTCTCGCGAGGAGAATGCTTGAGTTCTTTCAGATCAGTAAAGAAAGCCTAAAACACTTTCAACTTGCAGACTCAACAGAATCTGTGAAAGAGAAACAGATGAAAGGCAGATAGCTGTGCTATCCTAGTGCTTTTTAGTATGTGATTGGCACAAAGGAAAAAAGAAATTCAGCTCAATATAAAGAAGAACTTTTTAAGCAATTATAGCTTCCCTGACCTGTAATGGATGGCTTGGTGAGTCATCAAGATTTCTGTCACTGGAAGGATTTAAGGAGGAGATGCGAATTAGGTCTGCATGGCCCTCCTAGGCACCCCTCCCCTCCCCAACCCAATCCATGAGTGTCTATTTTAAGATGTTTGGCGTTAAATTGTATAGAATCCTCAGGCTGGAGAATTTGGTAAGCATGCTGACATGGGGTTATGTGGCTTGGAGGAATGTTCCACGGAAGGTGGCACCTGAGTGGGACCTTGAAGGATGGCAGTGATGGGTATGGGAGGAGAGGACAGACAGGCTTCTCTATGCATCGGCAAAAACACTGACAAAGGTAGGGACAACATCAGCAAAACAAATGCACACCTGCCCTGCTTCGTCCCCTTGCTTGGTCTCTTCCTGCTTCTGGCGCCAGGATGGTTATTCCCAAATCACCGATTTTACTAGATTCCTTCTTAATCAACAGGTCTATGTATCCAGGAACAACACTGAAACTCTTTAGTTGGCTTTCAAGGTCCTCCGTGGTCCACCCGCAGCTCCCTTTTCAAAATCAAGTGCCTACTGCACCAAGACAAGCTCTTCTGCTCCCGCCGGACTCCCTTGGCCTATAGAAAGAACTAAATCTTGCCCGATGTGGCCAACCTCCACAACATTTGTTCCTTTTTGGCTATGTTTGCTTTGCTAACTCTCATGAGGGTGGGAAGGAAACTTCAAGTTTTATATGTGATCTCCAAAAATCAAATGTAATATTTGAGGTAGACGCTGATGGGTGCCAAGTCCTCTCCTCTCTGTCTTTACTGACTCTTTTCTTTTCCTTTCACTTTGTTTTTGGCCAGTGCTTCTCAAACTTTCATGTGTGTTTACTAATCACTTGCAGGTTCTGATCCAGAAGGTGTAGGGGAGGGCCTGAGATTCTGCATTTCTACCAAATTCCCAAGTGGTGTGAGTGCTGCTGGTCCACACTTCGAGAGGTATGGCTCTAGGGGCGAACACTTTCCTCCCCTGCCTGGACCAGCTGGCCTCCCCTCATGTCTTCTTTCCAGTATAGACTGATGCCCAAGTCTCACCTGATCGGCTTTCTGCCTGGCTCTGTTGAGTCTGCAGATCCCTCCCCGTTAATGAGACTTTTGTCCTGACGCCTCCTAACCTCTCTGCTCCGCTGCTGCCCGTGCTCAGACTGGCAGAGATGGTGGGAGCTATGAGGATTAATGAGTTCTCAGAGGAGGTGACTGTAGAAGGAAGAGAGCAGGGGCTTAAGCACGGAGTCGCTCAGATAAGAAAAGAAAGGAGAAAGGGGGAAATAATTTAGAGAGAAAAGAGGTGACCATGGAGGGCTGCTGAAACCGAGGAGGGCATTTCAAGAGCACCAGTTGCCAAAATATCCCTCAAATCCCTCCACATATGCTTCTCATCTCTGATCTCACCCTCTGTATTTCTCGTCTCTGATCTCATCCTGTGTATTTCCAGAGCACCACACTTTGCACTTGATTGTATATGGGATGTTGTTCACTTTGGAATAGAACTCTGCTTCCAAGTGGGATTTGAGATGGTTTACAAATTTAAGGGTATGATAGAAGGGGTCAATATTTTTGATGACCCAAAAATTAAAACAACAACAACAACAACAACAACAACAACAACAACAACAAAAAAGCAGAGAAATCTGCATGTCCTGGTCTGAGCACAGAAACAAGCTTTGATTATTAAGTTCTTGGATTATAAGTCCTTTCCCTCTGCTACATTATAAGCTCCCAATGAGCCTTCGTTTTACACTAAAATGGACCAGTTGCTTCCCTATTTCCCAGCCTGGACATGGCTAGACTACCATCAACTGCTTAAGAAAATAATTCCTGACTTGAATTGGTGACATTTACTATCCTGCTTTGCACACCACTGGATTTTCAAATGACTTGCGACTCTTTAGTTATGCTCCTCAAAGACTGATGAACATTGATGTTAAATCTTTTGACAACACTTCTTTGTTTCAGTTGCTTTTTGAATCTTCTGCATGACTTTCTAATATGTTTTTACATATAAGCATTTAGAGCACAAGGAACTTTCTGATGACATAGTATAACTTCATGCTGTACATGAGAAGACTGAGGTCCGGAAAGGTTAAAATGACTTAATATCATCCTGAAGATGACCAAGGAGCTGTTTGGAATCTGTGATGATCGTATTACACATTTGACTACATTCTATTTCATTCTAAACCTTGAGCTAAGGCTTTTGTAGTTTCTTCACCAGAAAAGATTTTTTTTTTTTAAAGATTTGAATTACACTTTTTCTCCAATAAAATAATCACTGGCTTATTGTAATATAGTTTTTCCTTAGTTTATGTTTCAGCTATTTCCAATCATTCTCACGTGGCCAAAGGCATCAATCAACTGTTTCTCGTGATTAAACTTTTATTAGTTCACTATCGCCATTACATTAGGTACGTCTGTGGCACAAACACGGTGTGTGTGGTCGATTCTGTGGAAGGAGATGAAATAAAATGCTGGGTTATCTTTGGAACATCACATCTGTAAAAAGTTCACCATTACTTTGACCGACACTGAATAATTCAACATGGGGTGATATATCAAAGGTGTGGGTAATAATTCTCAATTCAGATGGCCAGGGAAACTTATTTCTTTAATGAAATATTTTGAAATAACTTCAGGAAGCCCTTAACTTTGAAGCATCGACACAAATGGAAGGTCACGAGGCTGAAATTGTTAGATGCTATAGATATTACCTACAGCTCAGGGAGAAAGGTCATCCCATGCCAGAGACACTGTAAGTATATGACTGAATACATTTTGTAATTATTTTCATCCAGGGACATTAAAATGCTATATAAGGGACAGAAGCTAGGTTCCTTATTTCTCTGCAAATATCAATACATTTTCACTCACTGTGTCATGGCTGAGAAGGAAGCACCACTCATGACTCATGGTGCTAAAGATGATATAGAATCAATGAAAGACTAAATCATCAATATATCAATCTGTATGCTTCCAACCAAAGAGACTAATGTGAAAATTAATGACCTTTAAAATTCAAGGAATGCACATACATCAATCTAATTGAAGAAAAAACTGAAAAAGCGTTCCATCAATTACTGCCACCAAGCAGGAAGGAGAGATTAATGACACATGTTGATCAAATGCAGTACATAAAGAGTAAGATAGCCTTTTGCTATCATTGCAAGTCCGGAGATAATCTTGCGTTTCTGTTTGGAGTGAAGTTTGGATTACGAGAATGACTAACAGAATGTAAGAAGAGTCCCATGACTCTGGATGCATAAGAGAAGTTTTCTATGATCTGAAATACGCCCACCCAGTCGGCAGTTCCCACCAGGAGCACAGACTCATCTTGGGAACAAGGCAGCTCCCAAATACTTCTACGTGCTTAAAGAGCAAAGAGCCTTCTTTATTCTGTTATTTTCCCAATTACATGGGTGCACAGAGTACTATTTTGGCATCATGATAGTTTCGTTTCTATTCATGAAACTTCTTCCTTACTAAATTTTAAAAAATGGAGATAAATGCAGTATCATTACAGGGCGGTTGTATGTGCTGGTGTTGCCTTTCACTATCAAAGTTGCAAAGAATCAACTGGAGAACAGAGCACAATATACAATTTAGGAAGATAGTCACTTGCAATCATTTAAAATAACCTCCTTCTTTTCCCAATGGCTGCCTTGGGAACACAGACCACCCTCTTATCTCTTGTAACCCTTCCCATTTACGAGCATCAGAAAGCAATTTTCTGTAAGTGTTGAAGAGATTGTATGTTGTATATACACTGTGTGCAGATATAACACATTATTTCATACATACAGCCATTCTGTAGGCCTCTGCAGATTCACAGAATAAAGTAGAGTTTCTCCAGCTTAGGCAGAAAGATACGCTGAATTCCTTTGGGCTTGAGGACCTCTCATCATTCCTGACACCAGACTAAACATGATCAAAGTTTCCCCGGGGGAAAGCTCATTTTGTTAGGGTTGTTTTTTTCTTTTATTCTGGGTGCCCTTTTCTCAGCCACTGTCCCTGAAAAACCCTCGCGGTCTTTCACTGGAAATGGCAGTCTTGGGATCAGCAGAGAGAGCATGTCACATACTTGAGCCCTGTTTCTATCAAATTTAATTGCTTTTCTACTCTCGTCCCTGTCCATGTACACTTCCTTGCCTTATCATTTATGGCTTTTAGACTCAGCTATGTGATGTGTTCTGGGGAAAAAGAAAACCCACACATTTTGATCTCTTTAAATTTGATCACTGATCTTATAAACACATTAAGTTATCCCCGATGGTTAATACCAAAGGCAATTTACAATATCGGGAGTTTTTCTGTTGTCTTTTGATTTGTTTGTTTTTTGGTGGTGAGGAGCAGGGAGAGGTGATTTCCCACCACTCACAGCATGTCTTGTTTTCTCTTCAATTTCAGCAACAAAATCTCAGTTATCTGATGTGCACAGTCTCCTACTAATTTAGCTGAGGTTTAACTAGCAAGAGTCACATGATAAAATCCCTTTCTATTTCTTACTCACAATAAAATAAACATGTGGACTATCCTAAGAACAGACAAATAAGAACCAGGTAGTTGGGCATTTATGCATGACCTAATTGCAGAACTATCTTCCTATGAAGCACCGTAATTTATAAGCCATTTCGCGTTGAGTATGGAGAGTTCTGCAAAGAACCTGTGAAGGATACAGTCACAAAAAATAACATGATGGACAGCCCTGTTTCAAGTCCAAGGTTTAATATAACAAAGTCTCAAGAGAGCTTTGATTCCCAGACACCCTGGTGACAAATCCTTCCCAAGTTGAGGAAAGTGAGTAGAAATAAGTACAGGACACTGAGGCCCACCCAAGGAGCACTGCAGCAGTCCTATCTCCAGAATGACAGGACTTCAAGTTGTTAGTGGTGCCAGGAGAGCATCAGGAGCAGAGCCGGGAGCCTGCTGGGGAACTAAGTAGACAGCATGAATCTGCCAGGCCGGCAATGGAAGAATGTGTGCCTGAGATTAATGTTTCACAGCTGGGATGGAGACCTGGATACAGGCATAGCCGATAGGTTCTGCAGCAGGAAACAAATGAGAAATTATAGCCTCTGAAGAGCCTGCTACACCAAATTAATGATAAATTTACACCCATGAGACAATTGGTGGCCAAAAAAAAAAAAAAAAAAAAAAAAAAGCAGCGACTCTTGTCTCTGATTTTTTCCCTTTGTCCTAATTTGCCCAAGTAGTACGCTTCTTGACCAGGCAATTCCCCTACCAGCATTTACTCATCATGGCTTTGAATATCTCCCTTTTCCTTCTCTGGCAGTATCAAATACGTACCTCTACTTCTGAAACTTTAGATGGTGACTGCATCTTTAAGAGGGAATTTAAAAAATTTTAATTCCAGTATAATTAATATACAGCTGTATTCGTTTTAGGTGTACAATATATCGATTCAACAATCTTGTACATTACCCAGTGATCACGACGTTAAGTGTATTCCTAATCCTCATCACCTATTTCACCCATCCTCCAAACAACTTCCCCTCTGGTAACCACCAGTTTGAATGTAAGAGTTTCTGTTTTTGTTTGTCTCTTTTTTCTTTGTTCATTTATCCTATTTCTTAAATTCCACATTTGAGTGAAATCATATGGTATTTGTTTTCTCTGACTTATTTCACTTAGCATAATACCCTCCAGCTCCATCCATGTCATTGTAAATGGCAAGGTTTCATTCTTTTTTATGGCTGAGTAACATTCCATTATATATACACCACATCTTTACCCATTCTTCTATCAATGGACACTTGGGCTGCTTACATAATTTGGCGATTGTGAATAATGCTGCAATAAATATAGGGGTGGATATATCTTTTCAAATTAGTGTTTTTGTATTCTTTGGGTAAATACCCAGAAGTGGAATTACTGGATCATATGGTAATTCTATTTTTAATTTCTTGCACAACCTCCATATTGTTTTCCACAGTGGTTTCATCAATTTACATTCCTACCAACAGTGCATGAGTATTCCTTTTTCTCTACATCCTTGACAATACTTGTTTCTCGTGTTTTCGATTTTAGCCATTCTGACAGGGGTGAGGTGGTATCTCATTGTAGTTTTGATTTGCATTTCTTTGATGATGAGTGATGTTGAACATCTTTTCACGTATTTATTGGCTATATGTTGTCTTTGGAGAAATGTCTGTTCATGTCTTCTGCCCATTTTTTAATTGGACTATTTGTGTTTAGATGTTGAGTTGCATAAATCCTTCATATATTTTGGATATAAACCCCTTATTGGATAAGTCACTTGCAAATATCTTCTCCCATTCAGTATGTCTTTTAGTTGTGTTGATTATCCTTTGCTGTGCAGAAGCTTTTAATTTTGACGTATTCCCAACAGTTTAGTTTTGTTGATTGTTTCCTTTGCTGTGCAGAAGCTTTTAATTTGATGTATTCCCAATAGTTCACTTTTGCTTTTGTTTCCCTAGCCTCAAGAGACATATCTAGAAAAATGTTGCTATGGCTGATGTCAGAGAAATGATTGCCTGTGCTCCTTTCTAGGATTTTTATGGTTTCAAATCTCACATTTAGGTCTTTAATCCATATGGAATTTATTTTTGCATATGGTGTAAGAATGTGGTCAGTTTTCACTTTTTTGTATGTAGCTTTTCAGTTTTCCCAACACTGTTAAAGAGACTACCTTTTTCCCAATGCATATTATTGCCTACTTTGTTGAAGACTAATTGACCATATGATGGTGGGTTTTATATAATCTATGAACAAAATAGACTTCAAAACAAGGACTAACAAGAGACAAAGAAGAATACTATAATACAGGGATAATCCAACAGGAATATATGACAATTGTAAATGTTTATGCACTTAACATGAAAGCACCCAAATACATTAAGCAGCTATTAATGAGCATAAAGGAAGTAACCAATAGTAATGCAATAATAGTGGGGGGACTTTAACACCCCACTTACATCAATGGATAGATAATCCAATCAGAAAATCAACAAGGAAACAATGGCTTTGAATGACACATTGGACAAGATGAATGTAACAGATATGTCCATAATATTCCGTTCTAAAACAGTGGAGTACACATTTTTTCAAGTGCACATAGAGCATTCTCCAGAATAGATCACATATTAGTACACAAAAAACATCTCAACACATTCAAAAGACTGAAGTCATACCATGCATCTTTTTTGACCACAATGTAATGAAACCAGAAATCAACAACAAGAAAAAACCTAGAAAGAACACAAATATATGGAGGTTAAATAATGTGCTAATAAGCAATGAACAGTCAACCAAGAAATTAAAGAGGAAATAAAAAATACACAGATGCAAATAACAATGAAAATACAATGATCCCAAAACTTTGGGATCCATCAAAAGCTGTGCTAAAAGGGAAGTTTATAGAATGCAGGCCTAGCTCAAGAAGTAAGAAAAATCTGAAAAAAGCAACCTAACTTTACACCTAAAGGAGTCAGAAAAAGGACAAAAAACAAAACCTGAAACCAGGAGAAAGAAGGAAATAAAGATTAGGGCACAAATAAATGAAATGGATACTAAAAAGCAGTAGACAGATCAGCGAAACCAAGAGCTAGTTCCTTGAAAAGATCAACAAAATTGATGAACCTTTATCCAGACTCATTGAGAGAAAGAGAGAGAGAGAGAGAGAGAGAGAGAGAGAGAACTCAAGTGAACAAAATTCGAAATGAAAGAGGAGAAAGAACAAATAACATTACAGAAATACAAAAGATTATAAGAAAATATTATTAAAGGTTCTTTGCCAACAAACTGGACAACCTAGAAAAAAATGTATAAAATCCTAGAAGCATATAACCTCCCAAAACCAAAGCAGGAAGGAGTAGAACATTTGACAAACTGGTTACCAGCAATGAAATTGAATCAATAATGAAAAAACTCCCAAGAAACAAAAGTCCAGGACGAGACGACTTCACAGGTGAATTCTACCAAACATTTAAAGAAGAGTTAATACCTTTTTTTCTCAAACTTTTCCAAAAAATAAAAGAGGAAGGAAAGCTTCCAAATTCATTCGATGAGGCCAGCTTTACCCTGATATCAAAACCAGATAAAGACACTACAAAAAAAGAGAATCACAAGTCAATAACTCTGATGAACATAGACACAAAAATCCCCAACAAAATACTAGCAAATGAATCCAAAAATACATGAAAAAAATCTTTCACCACCATCAAGTGGGATTTATTCCAGGGATAAAAGAATAGTTCAATATTCCTAAATCAATCACCATGATCAACCCATCAACAAGTGAAAGGATAACAACCATATGAACATTTCAATAGATGCCGAGAAAGCATTTGGCAAAGTACAACATCCATTCCTGATAAAAACCCTCAACAAAAGTAGGTTTAGAGGGAACATACCTCAACATAATAAAGACCATATACGAAAACCCCACAGATAACATCATACTCAATGGTGAAAAACAGAGCTTTCCCCCTAAGATCAGGAAGAAGACAAGGATGTTCACTCTCAACACTTTTATCCAACACAATTCTGGAAATCCTAGTCCAGAAATCAGACAAGATAAAGAAAAAAAAAGAAATAAAAGGCATCTAAAATTGTAAAGAAGAAGTAAAACTTTCACTATTTGCAGAAGACATGATTCTATACACAGAAAACTCTAAAGACGCCACCAAAACACTATTAGATGGGATAAATGAATTCAGCAAGGTCACAGAATACAAAACGAACATACAAGAATCTACCAGATTTCTATACACTAATAATGAAGCAGCAGAAAGAGAAATTAAGAAAACAATCCTATTTACAATTGCACCAAAAATAATGAACCTAGGAATAAACTTAACCAAGAAGGTGAAAGGCTTCTACTCTGAAAACTATGAAACAATGATGAGAGAAGTTGAAAATGACACAAACAAATGGAAAGACATTCTATGTTCATGGGCCGGGAGAACAAATATAAATGCTCATACTACTCAGCAATCTACAGATTTAATGTAATCCCTGTAAAAATACCAACAGCAATTTTCATAGAACTAGAACAAATAATCCTAAAATTTGTATGGAACAACAAAAGACCCCAAACAGAAAAAAGCAATCTTGAAAAAGAAGAACAAAACCAGAGATATGACAATCCCAGATTTCAAGATACACTCCAAAGCTGTAGTAATCAAAACAGTATGGTACTGGCACAAAAACAGACACACAGATTAACAGAACAGAATAGAGAGCACAGAAATAAACCCATGATTATATGGTCAATTATATGGTCAATTGTCTTCAACAAAGGAAGCATCATTAAGAGGGATTAAAAACCACTTTTTAATGAACATTTCATACAAATAAAAGTAAAGAGAAAAAGTATAATGAACCCTCATGTACCTATCAGGCAACTTCATCAATTATTAATTCATGATCAACCCCTTTTCATTTACTATCTTCTCCTCCCCTCCCCACTCCATCCCCACACCCTTATTCCCAGATTATTTTGAAGGAAACTCCAAGCTTCCCATCATTTCTCGTACATAGAATTTGTTATCAAATTTCCAGGAAACTGCAAGTCTATAGCTTTATTTTTTTCTACTTCTATTAGGAACAAAGCATATTTTAGGGGCCTTTATTATTGACTTCTTGTCCATTTTTATCGTAGCTAAAGTCACAACAATTGTACCATTAAGATAACAACTAAAGACATTCATGTGAACAAAATTTTAGATTAGCAAATTCATCAGTAATTCAAAATATTTAACCCATTTGGACTCTGATTGACTACAGTAAAATATTTCCACATGGTAGAAATGAATGTAAGAAAATACAGTGCTCTGAATATATATAGGAATTCTGTTATAGCTCTTTCCACATCTATATATGGTTTCTTGATATTCCTTTCAAAGGATGCCACAAGTTTCACAAAAATGGATTCTTTTGATTGTATGATTTGCGCCTTTACGAATCTGTGCAGTGTTCAAAGTCAGTATCAGAAAATTAAAATCTACGGTGTTTTATTGATGCTTAACAAAAACTTGTCGATTTATGGGTCTGTGTTGGTTTTCATTATAAAACCAAAATGTATTTTACAAAGTGATTGAATCTTCAGCATAAGAACGGCCAGTATGTGTGCTGGAACCAACCATTTCCTGTG
Source organism: Herpailurus yagouaroundi (assembly GCF_014898765.1). Classification (NCBI taxonomy): domain Eukaryota; kingdom Metazoa; phylum Chordata; class Mammalia; order Carnivora; family Felidae; genus Herpailurus; species Herpailurus yagouaroundi. The sequence goes on from NW_024412405.1 coordinate 16,806,608, forward strand.
CCCACGGCAGACATTGCTAATCCATCACTGTACCCTTTTCTAAATTGGGATGCAAATTGCAACTTATTTGCTATCCTTGCTCTAAAATCATTTAGAGAAGAGATGTCAATCATGAATTCTGCTATTGAACTTATCAAATGTTGTCATGTTTGAAATGTTTGGCAGGTTACTGCCCCTGTATGTTTTAGGTGAGTTTAGTGCTCTTATATACCTGTATTCTAACCAAAGCATGGTTTCTGTGACGGGCTTGGAGTGAGGAGATCTGGTTTCAAATTCTAATTCCATTACTCAATAGCTGGGCAATCTTGAACAAATCACCCAATCTCTATCAGCTTTTGTTTTTGTGTGTAAAATTTAAACGATAACTTCCTCCTTTCTTCAGAGGGCTGTTCTGAGCGTCAGATGAAATAATGAAACCGAATGGTTTTTTTAAATTGTTAAAGCTTTATAAAATGTCTGCTAATATAAGCAATACCAATACAAATAAGAACGGGTCTTTGTCCAGTATACGATAGTACAAACTTTAGGAAACACTGGTTTCCAAACTTATCTTCGCTCACCTAGCTATCCCTTTGATTCTCTTCTTTATATGACTGTCATAGTGGCTGGGGATTTATTGGGGATCTCTTCCAAGAGTAATCTGAGGTCTGGTGATGCTTCATCATAGTTTATCGCTAGGGGCCCACACTGGGAAGCAGGCTGGTGGGGGCGGAGGCGTGGTGGATCAAATTGATAGGATAGAAAACTAAAGAGTAAGCACAACGAAAAGTTCAATACTAAGGGAAATTTTATAGATCCAATGATTTGGGGCTGATAAGACTGATTAAAAAAAATAGTTTCAGGGGATTCCCCTAACGCTTTGGTCTCCTGTTCTCACCAGGTGACTAGCTGACCGTATGTTACATTGAGACAGCTTTCCGAGAAAGCTGCTCCCGACTCTCTCAGCTCGTTGGCATATATGACAATATGGAAAATATACAGCAGTTAATTTTCCTAACCACCCTGAAACTAACATATTTGCAATGCATTTCATCAGCAACTTAGTAAATTGCCATTTAAGAGGTACATTACTTTTACAATAGTATCATAAAACTCCTGCTGCCAGCCATAATTCACAGGTGGTAGCTGAGGAAAGTGCATTCAATAGTACTTCAATATCCCTCTGTCCTGAGGTGCTAGTTTCTAAGGAACAGGCTGGCGATGTGCGTGAGCATGTTTCTACTTTGGGGGTTTTGAGTCAAAATAATTTATAAACCTATCTCTTTCTTTCTCTCTTTTCAAGCCTGATATGCTCATGGGCATATCAGCAGCGGTATGGAAATGGTTCCGGTGACGAGCGGGTCCTCTCTGAAGGTCACTTTGTGTAATATTTGAGAAGGTGCTTCACATTTATTTTTAGCATTCAGGTCCTTGGGTGATATTTAAAGTGAATTTTAAATGCATAATAAGAACGATAAGAAATGAGGGTTTTCACTGACCGTATTTTATAGGAAAAAAAAATCTAGTGAAATAGGGACATTAGGCTCCAGAATGCTGGTTACTTTAAATTTTTATATCACTTCATCTCCAATTCAAATGTCAAGTCAAAGTAAATTCCTTAAGTACTTTGAAAATCTCTCTCAGTCATTCAACCAAATTTGGAAGCATCCATCCAAATGTAGACTTGGCTGTCAGAGCAGGAGGTGGGGACAGAAAAATCAGTGTCACCGGCAAAATGAATCGGGAGCAAACTGAAATCTTTTGAGGGAAAGCAGAAATTTCATCTTTTACAAAAATACATCTTGTAAGGCTTCAACAAATATGACCCTAATGATTCTGCGGCCAACTGTGCTTCTCCCATTTCCCACCCGAAAATTCTACCCTGTGTGTTTTCTTGGCAGAAGGATAAAACTTTATATTAAAAAAAATTTTTTTTTACAGTGTGCCTCTGTCTTCACTTAAAACCCAGCAATTCCAACTCCCTTGAAGCTTTACCTCTTATTCCCTTTATTGTTGTCTCTCAGAAAAATTGATGTTCCCTGACTGAACATAACGCTTATTTTTTTAATGTCATACCGCTTACCGTTTTGCTCTTTCAAAAAAGGAAAGACGAGGGAAATGTTTCAGAAACTATTCAGGTAATTATAGGTAACTTGACATTTCATTACTTCATTATTTTCTTCTTTGTTCCATCTCCTTGTGGCCCTGGGCAACGGACATAGCCACCGCGCGGCAGATGTTTAGTTCAGGATAGAACCTTGAGATGGTGTCCAGATCGTTAATCTGATGGATCGGGAATCTGGAGTCTGAGACGTGGAAGAAGGCCTGCCTGAGGTCACACAGTAGCTAACGAGCGACAGTATCTTCATATTGTTCCCAAAGCCCTTTCTTTTCTCAATGGCGAGGACACAGTTGAGCGCTTGGAACTAGGTACTGGGGCCCCCAAATGATCAGATGCCGTTTTAGGGTGTTCTGTCTTGGGAAGGTACAGAGCAGTCATATGCATTATTTCTCTTTGCCCGGGCAGCAGGGCGGCCCTACTTCTTGCGAAGTGAGGAGGGAAACGGACAAGGGGGGAGATGTCTCGCACAGCCTAAGTGGCCCAGCTTTTAGACGCAAGCCACAGGTCGCTACTTACTCCCATCTGGCTAAACAGTGTTCTTCTGAGGTGGACGAGCCCAGCTCTGTCTGCACAGATAAACGACAAACCAAAAATAGTTTGTGTGGTCTACTGGTAGACGTAAAAAGCAATGAGGTCAGCCCGGAGTCCATAAGCAATGAGCGCTAATGTATTCCTCTGCCCGCTTTGATTTGCGAACAAAATCATGCAGTTTTAAAAGAGGGAGGACAGGGTTTAACGAAAGGAAGAAAAAAATTAGAAATGTCAAATGTAACCCTTTGAAAGCGGTAGTGAAAGCGCAGGACTCTAACTGTTTTGATGTTCTGAGTCCTGCCGGTGAGTGACAGGGAAAATGAAGACCCTTTCAGACAAACCCATTGTGCTCCTGTCAAAGGTGGCTCAAGTTCTGTTCAAACACCTGTTTCTAGTCTTTATGAATATTAAAAGCCACTGTGATTTTTTTTTTTTCAGGAAGCGATGATTTTGAAGTGTTACAGTACACAAAAGACATCATCTCAGTTTGTTCCAATTCACTGCAACTCCTCACTCTTCCCTGAGGACGTGCGTAATTTTTTAAGTTTGTGGCAGTTAGATGTGTAGACACAGAACACTGAAACTGAGAAACAGGGTTGCTTTTTAAAATATTCGCATCAGTCATTCTGATTTCATTTTACACATGATTCGCCTTTAATTTAGCATCAAGGTGCTAACCACATAAATCGTTAAGGAAATATAAAATACAGGAGCCCCCGAAGGGAGAAAGGCACGCCTCCCAAAGCTGTCATTGCATCACTAATGGCCATGGGACTACCAATTGTAAAGGGAGGCCGATCCCCGTGGGTAGATAATTCTCTGTCAATTAAAAGGCATGTATTTGAAACATGCATGGGCATTCCAAAATGCAGTGTTTTTTTTCCCTAAATTTACTTTGCATGGGATTATGATTCCTTCTAAAGTTCAATAAAGGTAGGTGACATGAACCAACTGGATTTTATGTAGTTTCTTAGAAACATATATCACAGATGCAACAGACTGTCCAGAATACTGCCGTTAAATCTTCCAGCCACTCTTTCAGAGCTGTTTCTCCTTGTTTCAGATGAAATTGTGTTGCGCAAATCACGGCCCCATAAAATGATCGCTTGTACCTAACTCCGTCCTGATTTCACTAATGCCGGGTCTCGACTAATCCCTACTTTGTGAAGGAATCCAACCCACTGTAATCCCTCATCACTGGAGCCGGTTTTGGGGCCAGTTTCAGTGTCTATCACGTTACAGCTGCTAAAAAATGAGGTTTTCCCCATTCTTTCTTGAAATTCAGGAGGCAAAGTCTGTGGGGGTCAGGAAATGACACTTGGGTTGTCTAGAATTTGCAATCTACATTCTAATCACTCATTTACATTTAAGGATGGAGGCAAAGTCAAATGGCACTTACATCGAAAGAGATCTGAGAAAGAGCTGCAGAGGATTGCTTCACCTTGCCCTGCTATGATGCTAGAATGCTTTGGAAGTTAATAGAGGTAGCGTAGAAATCAGGCAACCTGACCTTCTTTTTCTGCTTTGGCTCTTGGGTACACCCTGTCTCTTGGCCCTCTTTGATGGCTAATTCTAGACACAAAAAGCAAAACCTGCTGCCTACAAAGGAGTAGTCACCATCCTTGGCTGCGACAATGCCGTGATCACGACTTTTCTGGATACGTGTTACTGTCTAGACCACAAACGTTAAGACCTGTGTATGACGGACCCATAACATTCCTCAGTCTCATGGAGGCCTGACTCCTGTAAGACCATACAGGCAAGGCAGAAAGTCCCGTGCCCCCCTCATGAGAGTTCTCAGAACCCAGAAGAGACAACAATCAGCTTCCAAGGGCCATACCATCATTGGTCGTTCTGCTATTTCCTGTAACAGTCGACTCTGACTATGACGTCAATCAGATTGCACCTCTCCTCTGTACAGTGTATTCTCCAAAGACTCCTCAGCTTGCCCAGAGGAGAAAATAAATTTCTGCAGGTGCCTAAAAGACCCTATGTGATCCCACTCCTAATCTACCTGCTGCCTCTCCAACCCCATCTCCTACTGGTATTCTCCTTGTTTAAGCTGTGCTGGCAACGCTGGCTTCCTTGCTTGGTTTGAAATAGTAACCCCGCTCCCAGCGCTAGCTACTGCCTTTTCACTGTTCTGTTTTCCCTCCCATGCACTGATCGCTATCTGACACACAGTATGTCATATTTCTTTGTTTCATTTACTATCTTCTTCCATTCTTCCTACATTGGAATATATGCTCCATGACATGAAGATAGGAATTTTCTTATCTTTCCTTTTTTTTTTGCCTGGATCTGCAACTTCTAGAGCAGTATATGTGGCCAAAACAGGTGCACAGTCATTATTTTTTTCAATGAATGAATAAATCCATGGCCTCTCCTTGTCTCCTTATTGTTTTATGGCTTGAAGCCATGTAGTTTCCCCTGAAGGAGACAAGGGGGGGGGGCCTCAGGTATAAATCAGAATCTGCTCATGAATACATGTTCAGAGATGTCAGATTCCACAAAATGTATCATTTTAGATCAACAAGGTAGGCACCTACCATGCGCTTGATTCTGGGGAAATGGTCTGTGGAGGAGGAGGTGATCGGCAGGCCCGGGTTGTTGCCCATGACCACACAATTTGGTCACTGTGCAAAGGTGTCAGGCAAGGGGGAGAGTAGGGGAGAAATCCAGCCTATTCTCTGCTAGCCAATCCCTGGGCCCTATGGAGTAGTAGGAGAGAAGTCCTTTTTGTAGTTCCCATATCCACAGGGTCCACTTCATGGCACTTTACCAGAAATGCTCTCCTGGTTAACAACTGGCTCTAGTTGGTCTTTTTCTGTGGACACCCTCACCACCTACAGTCAACTCTAAGCCCCCAGCTCAACTCTCAGCCTTCACGATTGATTTTCCATTCAGGGCTGTTTTTAGTTTAAGCATGCGAGCATGGCTTCTTAAAGAAAACTGGATCCCGTGAGCCCAGGAGTCTCCTTCACACAGTCCATCTCTCCACACATAGCATCTGGAAGACGGATAGCTGCTGATCTGCCACGGGTAGAATCGAGTAGAACTGACAGCCAAAAGCTCTCACTTTAATACCCTAAAATGTTTAGCTTTTTGCTTTAAGAGATTATACAGAATTTCTAAACGACTGCATTTAAGTAGCAACACAGCATTTCACCTTAGCATTTCCTTAAATTTGGGGGTAAAATTCCCAGGAAACGATCCTTCCTCAAGAAGGAATTCATAACTCACACGTAATGACTTCATCAATAATGCCTCTAACACAGACAGTGCCTGAGGCACCTAATTCCTATACTTGGGATTTTTGACCTAAAACATACCTGAGATGAGAATTTGTTTTAAAAAAACGTTTAGAATGCTTTCTATATCCCTCCATTCTTCAAATCAATTAAAATAATTCCAAGAATCATCTGTACACGATATTCCAAACTTTTCCTTGCCTTGACTTGGTTATTCTTACCCAGGCCAGTGTTTTATTCCAGTTGACCCAGAGGTAGTTGTGCTCAAGTACAAATTGCTTTATACATTTGTGTGGGGATGGAAAGTAACTGACTTGTCCTTTGCTAGTGACAGTGACACATCGTGGATTGTCTAGGTTCTTTCCCCCCACAGCTTAGATCTCCAACATATTTTTCGTAATGCCGCTTTCTTATTAAACTCAACTGAGATCAGTGTGCCTAACTGATCATCAGCTGGCGACAATTAAATCAAGAAGGGCTCCCAAAGGAGAAAAAGGGCAGAAGAAGAATCCAGGCATGGAGTTATTCTGAAATCTGTTCCCCAATCTTTTGCTTGCATCGTGCGCTAGTAAAATCTGGTGTGTGATAAGTGTTTAGAGTTTGTATTCACATTATCAACTCAAGAGCAGCAAAACGTGTGAAAACAGTCTTTATTTTAACCAAACACAGACTCTAATACGGCATAATTAATGATCTATGGAAAAAGGCATTCTCCCCCCTTTTCTGTTGTTCTGCTTCCCAATCTTGCCCCACAATCCTCCTTCTCCTCCTCCTAGAAATTGAGCTCTATCTCTACTCTCCAGTTTTATGTATATTGACATTCTCTCTACTGCCTTACTTAGATCCACAAACATTAAAAAAAATATTTTTAATGTCTATTTATTTTGAGAGAGTGCAAGCGGGGCAGGGGCATGCAGAGAGTGAGAGAGAGAGAGAGAGAGAGAGAGAGAGGAAGAGAGAGAAACCCAAGCTATCAGCGCAGAGCCCGAGGCGGGGTTTAATCCCACAAACCTCAAGATCATGACCCGAGCTGAAGTCAAGTGTCAGAAACGTAACCGACTGAGCCACCCAGGCGCCCCTAGATCTACAAACATTTTTAAGTCTATTCTTTCCTCATCCCATCTCCCCTTAACAGGGATTGCCTTGACCTGGCATGTATTGTCCCCAAACTATGTGAACAAACACTGTGTCCAGATCATTTGACTCCGTTTTCTCACAATGTGTTTGTTATTACTAAAACTCCCTAAAATCTGGATTCGTTCCAGAGGCATTGCATTATTGATTTGGCTTTCTCCAAAGACTTCTCATAATTTGCCAAATTCAACAACTTATTCTGAGTCCAAATCCCCCACATTAACTCTGTAGCACCCAGACGTGCCCTCTCATGGGGAAACCACTCACTCAGCGAAACTCCACTTGGTTCTTGGCTTTAGGCACACGATGCTGACAATCTCTCCACAGTTCCTCTACCTCACTGATCCCTTCTGCTCTCTACTTTGTTTGTTCTCACGCCCTAATCAGATTCAAAACGTGAGAGTACCCTAGGGTTCTGTCCTTGACCCCGTTCTTTCTTTTGGCTGTGCACTTTTCCTATGTGATCTCACTCACTGCTTTGGCCAGCCCTCCACTGCTGACGGTCGAGCAGTTACTCACTCTGGGACTCAGGCAACAAAGCCAGCAACAGACTTCCCGGATCTGGTTTCCCGTCCTTTTAACCCCCTACTCATTTCTCCTGGAGCACAAAGACTTGACCCCTTGCCTTCAAAAGCTTTCCCAAGGTGACTCCAGCTTCTTTTTAAAGTTTCATTCTTTGCTAGTCATCGACATGCCTGAGGCTATTTACATACCGGAAATTTGAGGGGAAATAATAATGCTTTTTGCTTTCCCCTGAATATCCCAGGGAAAAGCTGGGATGTTGGAGTAGGGGTCTTTGTCCTTGTCTGCCTCACTGTCTCCACCTCAGAGCTTAGACGATCCTGGTGGTTCCGCTCAGGAAATATTTGTACAATGAGTACAGGTACGGACAAACACCTCAAAATCTGACCACTGGAATATTAAATAAGCTGCTCAAAGTCACCTTCATCTTAAAGCTTTCTTAATCTCTCCATCTTGATTTATATTCTCAATCCCTTTGACCTTCATAGAACTTCGTGTGTAACACATATTTTACCTTGTATTTTAGTACTTTATGCGATTGTCTTGGTGTCCCTACTGGCTATTTCATACATGCTCTCTAAGAACAGGTACATCACATACACCTTGAAGTCCCCAACTGGTCTTAACACAATTCATTGTACGAAGCAATAGCTTAATATGGACGTGTTCTGTTTCTTTTAATTCAAGGACTAACATACCTGCCGCGGAAATCACAAAGTTCCTGTTTCTTGCAGAATGTCCACCGTAACCGTTAGCTCGGGGTATGGCGCTTCCCTGTCACCTAATCGCTCAGAATTTCATTTCCTTTATAAATGGGGTTAATAATACTTATCTAATAGGGGGACTCAGAGGATTCTTTAATTAATGATGAAGCACACTCCAAGATCCTCGGAGGAAATAAAAGGATAAACATTATTATATCTCTTATTACTGCAGATAGCAGTTATTAAACTTTTCCATAAACAGGGACCAAGAACAATTTTAAGCCAAACTAATAGTTTAATAAGAGGAAGCTAGGGGTTTCCACAGTTGAGCTAACGTAAACACTTTGGCAAAAATTATTCCCTTCTTCCGCTGCTATTAATACCGGACAAGATGAGCTTTCCAAGTCTTAGTTTCCTCACCTGTTTAGTTGAAACATTGGACGAGTTTACCTCAAAGGGCCCTTGTAGCTCCCACATTCTGGCAAATCTTTTATTAACATCTCAAATCTCTGACAAATCGAATAGTCCTTTGTGTTTTTAAAATAACAGTCTACCAGCTCAATGGCTTTCTCCTAAGTGTTCCATTTCAGCCAAAGCGTTGAAGGACACGTGTAGACTTAAGAAAAAAATCATTTGACAGTAGAATGCTGGAAAAAAATCTTTCAGGGCACTCGGAACATGCAAATCTACATTTTTGAATCTTGGTGTCCTAGAAAATTTTTTAGCGTAGGGTAGAGAATAATCAGGACAGACTCATGTGTCCTCCACATCACAAGCTAATCAGAATTTCTCACAAATAGAAATTAATGTTTCTCGTTAGCATTTTCCCTGGGGCTGGAGGTAGTGCTTACCAAATTTCTCCTGGGAGTATTTTAGAATCCTAGTGTGGCAAGGCAGCTCAGTGAGGGTGTCAGGCATTTGGTAACAAACCAAGCAGTTTACTCTGCTTTTTTGGAGGACGTTACGGAATGGATGATCTGAAATGTCCGACTGAACCGTGAGAAGGGCCTGCAGAGAAGATTGTTTTAGAAAACTCCCTCCTTGGCTCCTTCTACCTGACTTGAGTCTTCAAAATGGTCTTGGAAAATAACTAGACTCCAGCACTTTACAGCCCAGTCTTTGATGTAATAGAAGGTGTGTCCAGCTGTCTTCAGGATTTGTCATGATGCTTTTTTTTAAAAAAAAAATTATTGTGGTTAAAAAATATGTAATATAAATTCACCCTCCTAATATTTTGGGGCATAGAGTGCAGTATTGTCAACCATCTGTACATTGTGGTACGATGGATCCCTAGAACATTTCATCCTTCATAACTGAAACTTCATCCACTGAACAACTTCTCCCCCTCCCCCCAGTCCTTGGCAACACCATTCTACTTTCTGGGTCTAGAAGTCTGACTATTTCAGATATCTCGGGTAAGTGGACTCGTGCCGTACTTGTCTTTCTGACTGGCTTATTTCACTTAGCGTGACGTCCTCAGGGTTTATCATGTTGTACCTTATGTCAGGACTTCCTCTTTTTTTCAAACAGATTTTGTTCACAATATTCTAGTCTTTCTAGTGCCTCTAGGGGATGATGTGTTTTTTTCCTAGGAAGGAGAGAAACTTCCCTGAAATATTTTAATAAAAGAGTTACTCTCCCAGGTTAATGCCAGAGTTTGGTTTCCCATGGTCCATGAGGCAAGCTTTAAGAGGTTTGTTTCAGTAATTGGGTCACATTCAGGTGATGTCACTGGTACCTCAGAGAAAGTAACAAATACACTAAAAAAAAAAAAAAAAACGCAAATGGTAAGCACAGCCCCTCTTCTCACTCAACAGCAACGTATTTTCAGTGACCAACTAATTTTTAGCTTTAGTATTACATAGAGAAAATCAGCATCTTCCGGGGATCATCGGGTGGTATGGTGGGTGTATGATTCGTGAGAACGTTGTACCTATGAACACCTTAGTATTAATACAATAGATACAATAAAAGCATAGAGTTGAGCAGCAAACATGGAATGCTTCTAAGCATCCCTTGTATCCTAACTCTTTTCCCACAGAGGCTTCAGCAGGAAAAATGACATGGTTTCTAGAACTAGATATGTTTACATTCTGGCTTTACCACTTACTAGTTGGCTTTGAACCACCTCTCTAAGCCTCAGTTTCCTTGCTGGTAAAATTAAAGTCGCATGTGTTTCCCAGGACTGTAGGGGAATGAAATGTGATTTAGGAAGCAGTGGGTCACAGGCTCCTGATCTAGCCCAGTTCCTGCCGCAAATAAGCTCCCCATAAATAAACCTCAGACCCCGACCCTTTCTCATACTTGGGAAGCCAATGCTTTCAACTCGCATCGAAATGTCTAGATATCCGAAAAGATGTGAACTCTGCTCAAAGAAATACCGGCAGATAAGAGGTTGAATGTACAAAAGAGATAAATCAGGAGCTGACTATTTGCTTTACAAAAGGAGTCTCCGATTAACGGTAAGATTAATGGCTCCCAGTTTTGCGGCACCTCCTGGTCTGTTTGTAAACCCTGGTCTGAGCTTTACAGAATTCTCCTCATCCTGAAAAGAGTCCTTTGTAGAGCTTTCTAGTGTTCCTCCAAGACTCAAACTCTTACATTTTTGTTTCCCTACAAGTTTTTAAGGCGGCAGCGACTGGGTAATTTGTAGTACATATTTACGTCTTACGGAGCTTTGAAAGGAAATCCAAATCAGGCCAGACTGACCTCCCTGCAAGTCATTTCTATATATCCTGGTCCCACCAAAAAAGAAAACAGAGTGTCGTAAAACCTGAGCTATTGTGAATTCCTGCAGGATAGGAGTTATTAACCTTGACCATAATTAAATCTCCTGGTTACAAGTGCTGGCGCTTGACCCAACTATTCCTTTGGCCAAAATTTGTAACAAACAGCTAGTCAAGGAAGTTCTTTCAATTTTCTCCAAAGCTTCCACCTTGGCCCAGAGTCTGGTATCTGAGACACATAAACACGCACGGATGTTCTCCCAGCCTCCTGTTTCCGAGGTTTCTGGAGCAGGTGATCATTAATGCAAATTTATGGGCCATTACAGAATTTTGAAAAGATGTGTTGCGGTTGAATAAAGAGCATAAGCTTTTCGCACTTGCTTTTTAATTACTAAATATGAAAAAAAAAAAAAAAAAGGAAGTTACAGATTTTAGCCGTACTGGTTTCTAGGAAAGGTACTGAGCTAAACATTCCCTGACAGAAACAAAACAATTCTCCTGGACGAGGGTGATTTCTTTGGCAAAAAATACAGGTTTCTTGTATTTACAAAAGTGGTTTGAGGATCGAAAGCAAGCAGTCTCAAAGAAGGGTCTGTTGCTAGTTCTCCTGTGAGGGGCCGAGTGTGGGGCCGTAGGAGCCCGTGAAACACTCGGTTCGCAGCTTGGGTGTGTGTACGTATGTGATGGTATTGCTCGAAACTTCTCTCCCCTGCCCCTTCCCTAAAAAAATTGCTTACGCTGAGTGAAAGCAAATAGCTCAGAGTACTATTAGTTCCTGTTTAAATTTAAAGTGAGGGCTAAGCAAAACACCGTTTTATGAAAGGAGTATTTTTAGGAATGAATGGGTTAGTCAGTCCTTGAGAAGTGGGTTTTAAGCACGCCATGGCTACAGCTTGGTAAAGAAACGCGTGTGCAACGGAGATGTTTGCTTTCTTAGAAAACACATTTTTTGGTGGCGTTCTAGATGATTCCGTAGTCACCACAGGCATTGCTCCTGTCTTGCTCTCCCGAGGTGGCCAGTTCTTTTAGCTTCCAGTAGACACACACGGTTGCCATCTGGCCCTTTGCGATTTTTCCTATATAGCTTTTCAAGATCAGCACAAAAGGTTCTGAGATATATATTTATTTTTATTTTATTAAAACGAAGGGATGTGGCCATAGCAAAAGCAGATCTATTTTTTCATGTTAATAGCCAGATCACTTTGTTTCTATTTTGCTCTAGTAAATAAAAAGTACTGTTTCCTCTGACATTTATTTTTCTGGCCCTAAGATTAGGAAAAACTGACCAGAGGGAAAGATCACTTACTGTCACTCTGCTTAGCTTGCACTTTAATGATAAGAAAATCATTTTCTGAGATCTCTTTCAAGCTGAAAATGTTTCACCCAATCTGTTTGCATTTTTAATAACAGTGAAATAAGCAAACCCTCGATAACAGCATTTCGCATTAATTTTTAATAATCTCATGGCTTTTAAGTTGCCCTTTGTATCTTGGTGGGGGAAAACATTCTATAGAAAATTAATCAGGAAGTAAATTTATTTCTGATGCTTTCCTTATTCTTGGAGAGTTAGAGAGTCAATGGCACAGGCTGCCAAATGTTTCTGAACGTGCTTGCTCAGACACAACGCCACCGAGGCAAACAGCCAAGATGATAGTTTTTAATTTTCTGCTTAGTAATATTTCCTCTCTCTTCATGGTTGGCTTCTCCTTGGCTCCACGGTGCTAAGCTGCCTCTACAAACAGCCTTTATGATTGATTACTGCTAGCCCAAGGGTCCCTGGAATTGTCTGTTGAGCCACTGTAAAGACCTGAGTGCAGCAATATTTATCATTCACTACTTCACCAAAGTGACAAAAATTTGTTGAACATCTACTGCATAGCAAGTCTTGTATGGGGTATTAGGGGCATGGTACTGATCAGTTCAGCGGTGGTCAAAACAACATAGCAGTGGCGACACAGCTGGCCTTCTATACATTCTTTGCAAAGGTACCTCTACAGTGCCCTCGGGCCAGGCAATGTTTAGGAGTATCTTCACGCACTGCGTCCCTCCCACTCCCCGGCCTGATCTGTTCTGGCTTCAGATTCCTCAACTGAAGGAAGATATAATAGCTCCCTCATTGCACTCGTGTGAGGGTTAGATGGAAGATTCTTATTACAATGCTTGGCACAAAGTGCAATCATAAAGGTTGACTATTCTTACTGTCATCTGCAATAATGGTAATAGTTCAAAAAGTAATAACTGTCATTTATTTTCTGCTATGCATTTATATGATGGGCTCTCCATTGGGTGCTATTAGGTATATTATCTGTAATTCTCTCAACAATCCTTTGAGATGAGTCTGACAATTTAAATCCAGAGAATTTAAGAGGCTTGGTCAGGACTGTCCAGCTATTGGGACCACCCAGGTCTTTTCTTTCTCATAGTTGACTACATGGCAAGAAATGGCTCATGGCTTGATGATCCAGTCCCCACTGGGGGAATGCTGGGGTGTGAGGAGAGATTGGTCCACACATGATTTCAGGAATCATGTCCAGATCCACAGCCCTAACACTAGCAATGGGTAGGCAGATGCCTCAGATGGTCTTGGGTAGATCTGTTCCCCCATCTCTACCCCCGCCCCCTCCTTTGCATTATGGGATCCACTGCCGGCACAAGAGAGGGCAAGGGAAACCCTTCTTCTTGGCACAGGGAATCCAACCAATGCCCCCCAGGTCATGTGACCTGGAAGAGGACTTTGGCATTTCTGGGCACCAATTTCCTCACATAGAATGAGAAGAGCTGGTTCTAGGATTCTTCCTCTTTAGATAAGGAAGCAACGGTTAAGTATTGAGTGCATTCAGGCTTTACATCTGGTAATTCATTTAATTCTCCCAGTGACCTTGGAGAAAAAAAAAATCTTATTTATGATTCCATCCAAAGTTGTCCAGTTATTTAATGGCAGAATCAGCCCAGAAATCTAACTCTGCCCAATTCCAAAGCTCAAGATCATTCCTCATCGCCACACTGCCTGAGGGTCGCGTTTGTTTCCCAGTAATGGTGACCTGGGCATCTTCTATCTTTCGGCAAAGGTCGTAGAATACATTGCCATATGTATCCTGAAACAAATGCCATCCAATCTTGATGGTCTTCCCTGTAACGGCCAATTTTCAAGTGAGTTGCAACGAAGAGTCACATTGCAATATGAATTATGGTCTTCTTCTTTATTCATGTCTTCTAACCTGGATTCTCCTAGCATTCTTTTCATCTCTACTTGTCACATGGCAGCACAATCACAAGTTTGCTTTGGGCCTGGTTGTCTGGAAGTCAGGGAAGCTTTCCACCTAACTTTGTGTTACTGAGCAGGGGAAAGATTATCCTACCGCAAATGTGTTTCACGCACCACCCTGTCCTGACCTAAATGCTTGCACAGCCACGCTCCCACTGCTGGCAATTTTGCTGAAGTGGAGTTCATAATTAAAATCCTCCTTGGCTTCTATAGCTTCTCTCCTACTCAAGCTACATATTTCAAGTGGTTATTATGCTTAATACAGCAACTTTCAAATCGAAATTAAAAAATTAAGGGTTGGATGCCTAAACGGAAACAATGCCAATAAATACTCTCATGATATTCCTATACGTAATAGCTTTTGATAACCAGGCCTTCCAGGTATTATATGTGTATTTGAAAATAAGCCCTCACGGATCCAGTTTGCACCTGATATAATTATTCCCCATCCTGCCTTTCTGAGATCATAAAAGTAACAAGATTATTCCACCGAAGGCAAATAATACTTAGAAACAATTAGAACAACTTAATGAAAGGAATAATTAAATGTATGTTAAATAACAATATATCAAACACATTTGTGTTTGAAAGGAATATCTTTTCATGAGCAGAGTTCTGACTGATGTCAGCATGAATCTTCGTTCTCTTGGATTCTCATCCAAAATACCAAAATATTTTTCCCCTGTAGGATTGTAAAATAAAGTATATTCCAGTTCCCGCCAGATAAGACAGTGTTTCACATTACCATATTTACACTTTAGCATTGCAATACTACAGCAGGGAAACAATTCTTGAAATGCTCCTCATTTTCTGTACTTTATGAGTAAGAAATCCCCATGGCTAACATTTGTATCTGCCTGGTTCCTCTTCCCAAACTTGTTAACAGCATTTTGAAAAATTCCATTTTAAACTTATCTGTCTAGTTTTTTTTTTTTAATTTTAACGTTTATTCATTTTTTGAAAGACAGAGACAGACAGCACAAGCAGGGGTGGGGCGGAGAGAGAGGGGGACACAGCCTCTGAAGCAGGCTGCAGGCTCTGAGCCGTCAGCATAGAGCCCCTCGCGGGGCTTGAACTCACAAACCGCAAGATCATGACCTGAGCCGAAGTCGGATGCCCAGCCTACCGAGCCACCCAGGTGCCCTAAGTTTTGTGTGTTTTTTTTTTTTTTAAAACAAAACAAAATATATGTGTGTTGGAGTGGGTATTTTACAAACTCCACTTGACAATGGGATGGCTTCAGGGCATCAATCTTTCCAGGATTCTCCTAAAATTCTCCTACGGGGAATATTCCATAGGACTACATGCCCAAGTGTGGTGAAAATGGAAGCTCTTCATTTTGCGGGATGTTTTGCAGGATATTTTCACCTACTGGAAGCAGTCTACACTCCTCCTGCCTTCCTCTATTTTTTGTCTATAATTTTAGCTACATACAAAAAAAAAATCCTCCTGTAAAGGCAATCATTTCTAGAAATTAATAGTTTTTCAGATAAAGCCATTACTATGAAAAATACTTTTTTCTTTGTAAGGTTTCTGGACACAACTAATAAAAAAATATTAAGCACACATTAGTTTAGGGTAAAATATATTAATAACCAATCTCTAATGTCACAAAATTGCATGTGACCTCATAATTTTTTCATAGCAATTCACTTGAGTAACACAAAACAGATAATGCTGCTATCTCTAGAAGGAAGATCAGTTCCTAAAGGTTTACATGATCAATGTCAGTGTAGCAGCATTAGGGACACAACTGTGCCCTCCGTGGGGGCGGATTATATTTGTCTCCTTAATGCAGCTGAAGTTGGCATCGGACCTTTTGGCAACCTTGTCCCAAGGGATGGTCAATGAGCTTATGGTCAAAGAAAACTCTTAAGTCTGTTTCAGCCCTGCCACATGCCATCTGCCAGATATTTCTGGTTATTCCCACTTTCAGGCACATTGTTCTTGACTCCTCGTAACTGGGTTACTGCTGAATTGAGAGTGAAGTGATGTGTGTCAATTCCAGGCCAGAGACTTTAATTACTGCTGTGAGACCCTCCAGACCTCTTTGTCTTCTACCTTGGCAACTGGCAATGTTCAAGATGGCAGCTACACTCTCACCCGGAGCTCTAGGGTAAGAGATATGGAAGTAAGCAAGAGACAATATAGGATGTAGCCTGAGTAAGAAATAAATCTTTTGCTATGATAAGCCACCAAGATTTGCGAGCTACTTGTTACTACTGTGTTACTCAGCCTATCCAGATTGATGCAAACACTAAGGAATTTTTAGGAGAAAATGCCACATTATAAAGTGAGGGACACAAATTTTATTATGTATCCATGACTATCACTGTGATTATTATCTTGACTCATTAACCTAGGACTGCACTAGCCCATCTGACAATTTTGTGTAATTTAGAATAGATCCCGGCCCCAGGGCATGTGTCCTAGAGATCAGAGTGTGACCTGAGTTTCAGGCTCACCAGCTCTCTTTCCTTGGCACCTTGTGCTACGATCCATTTAATTTAAACTAGGCAACGGCATGTTCGGTCTTAATTCCTTGTAAGGATTACACGTGCTAACGATCCTCTTTCTGCTGTCTTCAAAACCACTGATTTCTTTTTACAGTACAATGATTTATGCAGTACTTTTGTGTTTGCAAAGACTTTTTCACAAAATGGTAATAATTGTAATTATACTTAATTGGCAATGTTGATGTGAGTATCAAATGAGATAATGTATGTGAACAATGCTTTGTTAACTACAAAATTCTTTACCTGGTGAGTCATTCATATCTCCTCTAATGACTACAGTCTTTGGAAGCAGACAGGCAGACAATTCCACCATCTTACAGATGAGGATGCTATGGTTCTACCAGGTCCAGTGACTTGTCCAGACCACTCGGTGTGTCATAAAGTCAGACGTGAGGCCATGTCTTTGGATTCCCAACCCATTTCATCTTCTATTTTCCCACATGAGCTAGAGGAAAGCTGGTGTGTCAGCAGCCCTCTAGCAAATAAACAGGACTAGGAGTCATGGGTGGTATAATCAAAAACCCTTTGCAGTGTTGAAGATATCAGCCTTGCTGATTTATTTCTTATTTTTCTCAGTGGAGAAATTTGCAGGAAATGATCTCCTTTCGAGAAAGGGCTAAATTCCAGAAGGTTCATGGTGTAGATAAGAAACCATTTCCTGGGAGAGGAGACCACTGCATTGTTTGTTTCTCTAGACCCAAGTGTGAACTCCAACACTGAACAGGGATGCTCAGAAAAGAGCCCCCAGCACTACTCTGTGCCCCGCACTTTGCATATGCATTTCAGAATCTGACTCACAAAGTACAAATTATTTATGTATATAAACTTGCTCTAAGCTAAATCAATTTAAATAAATATTTTATGAGTTTGCTTTACTGTGTGCCGTGTTGGTTTTTCTTTGTAATGATGATGAGAATCTATTGGTCATTGAAGCAACAATTCAGGATGGTGGAATGGTGTCACATTTGAAAGAACAGTGGTGGTTGTGGCAGGGGAGTATGTCTCCCATGGGAAACTGGAGAAAATATTAAAAACAAAGGTGTATCGCACACAACAGAACACTTATTTCGCAGAATGTGTAGAGCGTCGGGGGTGGGTAGTAGAAGAACATGGACACTGGAAACACAAATACAGTTGATTTTTGTTATTTGTGGTAGTTATGATCTGTAAGGTCGTTGAGAACACTGAGGTAATGAATATTGAACAATGCATTGGTCTCAGGGGAAGTATGGGTTAGTTTCCTGCGAGTCTCTGGTCAACCAATCAATATGTAGCCTTTTAAATGTACGTCTGTTCTATTTAAAGACATATCTCCCCCCCACCCACCACCGCCCATATACATGTAATTCATTAACAATGGACTCAGGCCCAACAGCAGTATAAGTAATACTCAAGCAAAGCTTCTCTAACACATACATTTTTCTCAATGAGGCACATCACAGCCTTCTCACACTTAGGACAACTAGATAGCACTTCAGTCCTATGCTTGAGAGGGGGTCATTTTATTTTATTATTATTTTTTTTAATTTTTTTTTCAACGTTTATTTATTTTTGGGACAGAGAGAGACAGAGCATGAACGGGGGAGGGGCAGAGAGAGAGGGAGACACAGAATGGGAAACAGGCTCCAGGCTCTGAGCCATCAGCCCAGAGCCTGACGCGGGGCTCGAACTCAGGGACCGCGAGATCGTGACCTGGCTGAAGTCGGACGCTTAACCGACTGCGCCACCCAGGCGCCCCGAGAGGGGTTCATTTTAAACAGTCACATTACCCACCCCCCCCAACCCCCAAAACAACAAGAAAACACAAACATATGAAATACGTGGCACTAAATAGAGTGTGAAAAGGATGCTGTTTACAGTAGGAGAGCTGAAACAAGGAGGCAGAGCATTGCCTCGTTTGACCTCAGTTGGCAGCATGCATATTGGGTGACTCAGATTTTTGCCACTTTGCACAGGCCTGCAAATCACTGCAAAGATCTGTTGAGTATTGATTCTGGGGTTACAAATATACTTTACAGACATGGAATTCATGAATAATGATTATAATGGTTCTGCTACTTCTTAGCTTGGCCAAGCTACCCAAGTGTTCTGAGCTTTAGTTTTCTCATGCATAGAGTGCCGATGATACTGTTGTTTAGAGTAGCAGGGGATTATATGAACATAAATGTAAGGCACACAATATGCGGGATAAGTTTAATAAATGGTAGCTGCATTGTTATCATCATGGAGCAGCATAGAGAGGAGAAAACATCCTGACAGAATAGCAAAAGTATAGGCGGTGCCAGAAAAATCTGGTCTCCAATCCAAGTTCTATCACAAAGTAACTGTGTGACTTTGGACAAGTGGTCTTTTGTCCAAAGTTAGAGACTCAATTTTCTGCTCCGTGAAACGAGTAGGATATCAAACTCACAGTAATATCTAAGTGTGTACATGTGCATTAAATTGAAAAGTGCTCACACTGGCATAGAAAGACCTCAGGAAAAGTCGGTTTCATTCTCTATATCCCCATATTATTTCATTATCAACTAGAATGTTAGCCAATTGATGCGGGTCTGTAGAATTTTTTTAAAAAGGGGAATATCCTTTCAATTTGTCTGATGGTTAGACAAAATTATGCCAAATAAAGCATCAAAGGCAACCAGGCATTCGTGGGCATGCACATATGTACACCACCATCTTCCTCCTCTGCCATATAAAAAAAAAGAGAGAGAGAAAGAAGCGTTGGGTAATTTTGTGATAATTTTTAAAAGTAGGATTTGGGAATTACAGTGCAAAAGAGAAAAAGAGAATTTGGCCATTATTCTGTACAATGTTCCAAAATTTACTTCGTTTTAAGGGTTTCCCAGTTTACTCAGGAAATGACACTTGACTAGTGATAGAGACTCTCGCAGAATTTGGCAGAAGAGGGAGCTTTCCTGTGGGTTAAACAAAGGGTCAGTGACGAGGAGTAAGATGGCGAGGGGCACTGCTGAGATGATGTGGATGTCAGAATACAGCTGAGCACAGGTGGGGGACAATGATTCCTGATGAACTGAGTTTAAGATAAACGAGTACATTTGGCAGGAAAGTTACGAAGCTGATGAAACGAAAGACTGTTAGAAAATGTCCTATTTTGAAACTCTTCTCTTTTAGATATTTCTTGATTTTAATTCACAGTCTAATTACGTGATATCTGTTGAATACACAGACATAGGCACAGGCAAGACATTCATCTGGAATATCCCTGCCTCTCCATTAGACATTCCTGGAAAAGTCTGACCAGGGGGCTGCACTCTCAGTCCTGAGGATCGTCTTGACCTTGTGTCAACGACCCAGGTAAGGAAGAGTAAGGAACAGCAGCCCACTGGGCTGTCTGCAAAGTTAAGCTGACTTGAAGGGGTAGCCAGCCTCATCATTCTGTAGTGGGTATTCAAAAACATGTTCGCCCGAGATGGAGATGAGAAAGCCCCTTTGTTAGTCCCACCTCTTGCATCATCCCCTGCATGTTTCCAGCTTGGAGATCTGGGCTCGTCTCAAGGACCGGACAAATTCCTAAAACATGGATGTACAGTCTTTCGTCACTCAACTTATTTTGAAAAGAGCATTGAGCTGAAACGTGAGTGAGGATCTGGTGTATCCTGCCAATGGCAAACGTGCAGGTACTTTGTTTGTTCATCAGTCATCGTGGGTATGATTGGGTATGACTGAGAATTAATATCCCCATTTTGTTTGTGACAAAAACCCTGATGCAGAGATTAAGCAGGATGAAACAGAAATGCAAGATTGAGAAGACAAACAAAAACCAAACTGTGTCACTAGAGAAAGAGAACATGCAGTCAAGAACCAGAAAGTTCTTGACTTCCAATTCAGATAGTTCCTGATTAATAGACTATACTGATAGTTCCCAGCTGAAATTAATAATATGCGGTGGCTGTTTAAATAATGCAAATGAACAGGTTTTTCATCATACCTTGACTGTTACCCAATTTAAACTTCCACCTTAAAGCTTCATTTTAGAAGCTTTGTTGTTGTTAATCACAATATCTTGTTAAGAATTGTTAGTCTCTGTCCAAAAAAAAAAAAAAAACAAAACAAAACAAAAAAAAACACCACACTTTTTTTCCCCAGAAAAATAAACTGAGAATTTAACCTACTTTGCAGAAATGTTCAGTAAATGTAAACGGTTCAGAGTAGAACAGATGGGGTTCTAACATGATCCTGTCATATAAAATCAGTTTAAAAGTAAAGTTGAAATGTGATCACTCTGCTGTACGGGCATGTGAGTGTGCTAACCATTTTAATCGCAGATAATGCCTTTTACAGTTCAGGTCTCACCGTTGTTAAGTGATTTCTAATTTAAATGTCAGTTTCCATACAAAATAACTGGGCTTGGAGATTGTTTTTTGTACCCTCACGGTTTCAAGAAGGTTTCAAGAAGGTAAATTTTAGTGATTCTAGTTAGAGCAGCTGGGTAAGTTTTATTGGCTTATTATTTCCCTTAGAAGACCAACATATTGCTTATTTTATTTATTTATTTAATTTTTAAAAAGATTTATTATTTATTTATTTATTTATTTAGAGAGGAAACATGAGCAGGGGAGGGGCAGAGAGAGGGAGAGAGAGAGAATCCTAAGCAGTCTCTGTACCGTCAATGCAGAGCCCAACGTGGGGCTTGAACTCACGAACCTTGAGATCACTACATGAGTTGAAATCAGATGCTTAACCGACTGAGCCACCCAGGTGCCCCCACATATTGCTCAGTTTAAAATGACTGCTTTACTTTTGGGAAAACATTCAAGAACCAAGCCTTGCATCAAGTCAAGAACATTTAAGCGGCGAACATCACATGACCCCATTCACCAGGTCAAGTCATTTGGCTGTTTGTGGAGAAGCCATTTTAAGACAAGACGATTCCGTGGAGGTCACACCGACACACTCCTGTGGAAAGGTAGCCACCAGATAAGAAAAGTATTATGAAAAAATTTTAGGCTGAAGTCATCTTGTCCTTATATGACACAAAACGTTGATTCCTAACCAAACATTTATATACCTTGCTGTCTGGGGCTGAATCGTGTCCAGGTTGAAATCAATACCTCAGAACGTGATCTTATTTGGAAATAGGTTTATTGCGGATGTAATTGGTTAAGTTGAGGTTATACCAGAGTAGGGTGAGCCCCTAATCCAATATGGTGTGTGTCCTTATGAATAGGGGAAATGTGTACTTGATGTGTGCACAGGGACGTCACCACACGAAGCAAAGAGCTACCAGAAGCTAGGAGAGAAGCCTGGAACGGATCCTTCCCTAGAGCCTTCTGAGGGAACCTACACCTGATTTCAGACTTGCAGCCTCCAGAACTGTGTGAGAATACGTTTCTGCTGTTGAAGTTGTTTAAGCCTCTCTGTGGGGGCAGATGTAGCAAACTAACACAGGGTGTTTTTAGAAAAGGAGATGGTCTCTGTTTTTCTCCTTTGCTGTCCATACCGATACGGATGCGGTTATGTCTTCAATGAACAGGAACATAATTTCACACCCTCAACTTCCTCAAGAGAGTGCTAATCCTGCCCCTTTGGATCTGGTCTCTAAACCATAAGGCCCTCACTTTTAGCGAGTGGTACAGAATAGCTAAACAAGACGGACTTTTACAGATGGAAGGTGATGGTCTTCGTGTAGTTTGGAGTGAGGAGAACCCTCCACTGCTTCTAAGGCCCTGTGTCCAGGGAAGAGCGTGTTCTGATGCTCAGTCTCTGGGCTTCATCTCCAGGATGCTACGGGGATTCCTCCCTCAGGGCTATGCCTCCTTCTTATGGCTCTCATTCCGTGGAGGTACCTCTAGCTGCCCAGAACACTGGCTCAGCATGTCTTTTGTTTCTGTTAGAAAATTCCCTAGTGTTTTAGGTAAAAGGCAGTGTCTGTAAGTTCAGCTGATATGAAGAAGCTCACAGGGACCAAATGTTTGTGTCCCTTTGAAATTCACATGTTGAGGGAGGCCTCGGTGCTCATTTGGTTAAGCATCTGACTCTTGATTTCCGCTCAGGTCATGATCGCGCAGTTCATGAGATTGACATGGCTCATGTCACTGACATCTTGCTGACAGCGGGGAGCCTGTTTGGTTGAGGTTCTCTCTCACCCTCTCTCTTTGCCTCCCCTCCACTTGCTCTCTCTCTCTCTCAAAATAAATAAATAACCTTAAAAAAAAAGGAAAAAAATTCCTACGTTGACATCCTAGCCCCTCAGGTGATGGTCGTAGGAAGTGAGGTCTTGGGGAGGTGATTAGGTCATGAGAACTGAGCCCTCATAAATGGGATGAGTGCCCTCAGAAAAGCCTTGTAAAGAGAGAGCTCCCTAGGCCCTGACATGCAAGGGACACAGCCAGAAGACATCCTTCTATGAAGCCAGAAGTGGGCCCTCACCAGCCACTGAATCTACCAGCACTTAATCGTCGACTTCCTAGCCTCCAGAACTGCAGGGAGTAAATGTCTGTTGTTTATAGGCCACCTAGTTTAGGGTATTCTGTGACAGCAGCCCCAACTGACTCACGCAGAGACCAATACTTTTTGCAACCCGCCAAGCACAGGATGCTGGGAAAACGTGGCAGGGAGGAGATGCCTGAGTGGCTGGTATAGAGGCCCCGGAACTGCTCCTGCTACCCTCGTGGGGGAGACGAAGGAACGCACTAGCACTGAGTGCCACATATGTGCCTGGGCTTTGGGACAGGCCCTGGACAGTTGCTCAGTCCTTTACAGCCATCCTGCGAGGGAAATACGGTGTCCCTTTTATAAATGAGGAAATAGTGACTCAAGGTCAGAGAAGTAGTAAACGTCAGCACCAGCTCTCACAAGCACAAGCTTTTCTAGGTCTATATCTTGGCTTAAAAAGCAGTAGACTCTTTTACAGGATAGGCTATTATTATTATTATTATTATTATTATTATCAGCCCTACTGTTGTTGTTACTCTATTGCCCCGCACATATCAGGGTAGGGGAGTCGGAGACACAAACACACGTTGTAGTGATACTTGGTAGCATATAAGAGCTGGTTTGGGGTAGGGGATACTTCTCTTCTGTTTATGATCACATACACTTTTGTAAATTTGGATTTTTAAAAGTGCGATAAAGTAGTGTTTCTCTCAGTGTCTTCCAGAATGACCACTTGTATCAGAATAAGCTGGGATGCATATAAAAACTACCAAGTCCAGAACTCCACGGAAGACAGGACTGAATTTGAACAGGCAGGGGATGCTGTGGAATCTGCATTTTTAAAGAGTCGCTCCCCCCCCCCAGGTGATTCTTATGCAAATTAAAGTTGGAGAGCCACTGCCGTAAAGGTTGGGGCACCAAAGGTCTCTTAGGAAAATTCTTTGCCTCTGGCACACTGAGCTTCTAAATGTACAACTTATGCCAGGCTCTGGTTGTTACCAAGGGCTGTAGCAGGTGCAGAAGCCTGGGGGGACAGGAGGGTCACAAAAAGGACACAACTTCTACGAGGCTCACATCAGAAGGGAAGAGTTGCAAACTTTGTACCAAACAGTTTAACAAGTATATTTGAGCTCACCTCAGAGGCAAGAACCATGGCTGCAGAATAACGGGATGCATTGGGATTCTGAACATCTTTGTCAGAGAAAATGTTGTCCTGATCGCCCCAAACAAATTCTGTCATCTTTATCTCTTCCAACTCATGAAAGATTCGGCCTCAAGCAGTTGCTTCTCTATCATTTATCCGAGGTGGACATTGGGCACAATGTGAATGGGTAGTTTGATTGTGATTTATACGAAGTTAAGGAGCAAAACCAACGACCCATGTTTTAAATTATCTAACAGCTATGCTGTCTAGCTCACAATGTGAGACTTATTCCATTTTTATGGGAGGAAAGGGGCACTGGTCACCTGAAGGATTGCTTGATATGATCGGGCAAGTTCAGGTCACTGGAATCCTCCTTAGGAAAGAGTGGTTTCAGGATTCTCAGCAGTCTGCAATAAGAATTTTATGTGTTCTTCAGTTCTCAGACAGAATCCAAACCCATGTCAAAATTCACACAGAGCCATTAGGAAATGCTTGTGTCTCCATTTCAGAGTGAGAAAGAAATACCATCTCATATGTAAATAGCAACCACTGATAACTGCCGTACTTGTGAAGTGCTATGGTGCCTGGCATCGGCTAACATCCCCTGTACTCTTCATGGCACCTCCACTGAGGTTTTATTATGCCCATTGTACAGATGGGAACACGGAGGCCCTGGGAGATATGCAGTTTGCCCTGGGTTACAGAGACAGTTAACAGCAGAGCCCGGGTTAGAACCAGTGTCTGTGTGACGTCAATGCTGGTGTTTGTAACCACTGTGCTTTCTGTTATGTTGATGCTTCTGTTTTTATTAAACCAGATACAGACATAGTTTTTTCTTTTTCTATATATTTTTAAAAATTTTTAATGTTTATTTATTTTTGAGAGAGAGAGAGAGAGAGAGAGAGAGACAGAGACAGAGACAGAGCGTGAGTGGGGAAGGGACAGAGAGAGAGGGAGACAGAGAATCCAAAGCAGGCTCCAGGCTCTGAGCTGCCAGCACAGAGCTCTATGCGGGGCTCAAACCCACGAGCTGCGAGATGATGACCTGAGCTGGAGCCGGAAGCTTAACCAATTGAGCTACCCAGGCGCCCCAGACAGACATTGTTTTTTCTGTTGAATGCAGTGTTCAGCATCCTTGACATCCTTGAATGATGACGAGACAGAATAACTAACAGGGCTGTAGAATATCCTGTAACCCAATCGTCGCTGTGGCTTTAACGAGTGATGGGCTATTGCCACACCCTCTCAACAACAGTCGTATCCCTGCATTCACAGGGATGAAATTGGTTCAGTTAGCATATAGATTCTCACTCATCATTGTCATTTTGCTTCCTCTTTCCATATCCTACCATTTTTAAATGGGTATAAGGAGACTTTGTTCACAAAGGAAGGCACATCTGACATTTTTATTTCCATACGAGTATGTCTAAAGTCACTGATTTAAAGGTCAGAAACAGGTGCAAAGTTTTGGACACCACTGAAAATAAAAATATTTCCATGTTTATACATTGTTGGTGTAGATTAAGCTAAAAAGAAAAGATACAATTTTGCCTCATTTGCGATCTGTGCTTAGTGACACTGGGATCCCAAAGAGTACTGTTCTTAGTTATCCTGTCTCATTATCGTTCAAGGATGCCAAATGCTGTATTCGATTAGAAAAATTCAAGCTCAAGTTAAGAATTCACAAAAGGTGGTAACGGTATCCCCTACTTTGTGATGGTAATGTTCATGACCCATAATGTGCACAGGGGCATTGCCAATCACACATTGATATCCCCATTTTGTAGATGAGAAAACTGAGAAGCAGAGAGTTTAAAAGTAGTTTGACCTAGCTACACTGATACTCAGGGCTTCTGACTTCAAATCCAGGCTCTTTGGCTTGCACATAGACCATGTTACCAGAAAAGAGACAGTTCTGGCTTGTTGGGAAGTGAGCCTCACCTATAACGAAAGACAAGTAAGACTTAAACATTTTTGTTTTTCTCTTGGTTGAAGTTTGTCTCATATGTGGGCTACAGTGGAGAAAAGGCTTATTTTATCTTCGACTATAGACTGAGGCTTTTTAAAGTGGGTTTCAACGTTCTGATGGAGGTGTGTGAATAAGCTAGCCCTGGAGACCAGCCTGGGGAACAGAGGGCGTGGAGGTGAATAAGTCAACTTTTAAAGGCCTGATGGTTCTACCTCCTGAGAGCAGAGAGGCCTGAACACTTCTTGGAAGTCTTATATGGGTCATATTCAGCTTCAGAATGCTATTCTCTGATCATCCTGATTTCCTTGAAGTTAGGGCAAGTGACTAAGAATTGGTAAGAATGCTATCAACTTTCCAAAAATTCATAATAATCACTGCGTATATTTATAGAGTGCTTTCCAGTATATCAAAGTACTTTCTTGTATGTACCTAGTGATTCAAAAAAAATCCACAAGCCCAAACCCACCAAGATCTAAAGTTCATGACTTAGATTCAAGGCACATTCTTCCTCAGTTTCTTCCTGTGTATATGGGGATAAAAACATCATACCCTGGCTACCTTGGTGGTGACTGCGTACTTTCGCACGATAGCTTAGGGGAAATCTAGGCTTCAGAAGAGGTGAACAAAGCAAAAGATTCCTTAGTTTGCCTAGAGAGGAATGGGCACAGGGAGGAATAAAGTGCAGATTAGAAAAACAACCATTTAAAAAAGTATTAATATATATTTGGAAGAGATCAACTCTTTTATTCTTGCTACATATTCATATCTGTCTGTCTTTTTTGACAAAGAGTAGGAGCTAATATTAAAAGTTCATTTAAAAATATACTTGAGGGGTGCCTAGGTGGCTCAGTCGGTTAAGCATCCGACTCGGGCTCAGGTCATGCTCTCAGAGCTTGTGGGTTCAAGCTGCGCGTCGGGCTATATGCTGACAGCTCAGAGCCTGGAACTTGTTTCAGATTCTATGTCTCCCTCTCTCTCTCTGCCCCTCTCTTGCTTGCACTCTATCTCTCTGTCTCAAAAATAAATGAATATCAAAAAAACTGAAAATATACTTGAAATATACAGTATCACAACAGTGAGATAATACCTTTTACATTATTATGGAAACATTGATGGTTACTTGAATGCTTATTATTAACGAGGTTAAATCTATCCCTTTGCTTTTGATATTTGCCTGGTTCTTTTGTCCAGGTTTAAAAAAAATGAAAATAAAACTTGTGCATGGAAATATAATAAAAAATAAAACAGGTGTCTCTTTGTTTACTAGGAGAATCTTTTCCATTAGAAAAGAAACTAAAATTCTTGAGACTAGATTCCCCTTTCAGTAAAATCAAATGTAAAATTTGAAGTCAGTTTTAAACCCCCAAAGTCCTGGTAGTTCTCACTGAACTTGGATCTATCCATGTAAATGTGTTAGGACAAGACATCTGGTTTGTAATGTCTCAGCGTAAGCCTATGTTATTATGCAAGTTACAGGGTCACTGAACATCGAGGTAATGCTATTTTCCCATTTCAATTCCATCTGCCCCATTTGTGTATCACACATTTACAAAGCATGTAGGCAAAAATACACATAAGCAAGTGATTCATTTAGGCCAAGTCTGCCTGCCTACAGTTATGTGAATTGGGAAACCCAGACAGACAAAGCCCACGACAAAATCATATTCCAGAATTCACAGAAGCAGATGATTGTACAGCCAGTTGGTAATGAGAGAATTCTAAGCCCTTTCACATTCTAAGAAAAAAAAAAATGCAGCTAGTTAGGAGCTGGGAGTAGATGTGAATTTTATCATCCGAAAGCACCACTCAAATTCACTGCACTAGCCTGCATGCTCTTGTAAACTCATTACTGAAGGAAACATTAGGAGTATAGACTTTGCTCTGTGTGTGTGTACAAGCACGTGAGTGCAAGTGCGTGTGTGTGTGTGTGTGTATGTGTGTGTGTGTGTGTAGGAGTGGGAGATGAAGGAACATTTGACATTATCCTCTACTATTTGAAATGTTACACATTATTTTTTATTATTATTTTTATCTAAAGTTTTTTAAAATGTTTATTCATTTTTGAGAGAGAGAGAGCGCAAGGGAGGGGCAGAGAGAGGGGGAGACACAAAATCCAAAGCAGGCTCCAGGCTCTGAGGTGTCAGCACAGAGCCTGACACAGGGCTTACACTCACGGACCGCGAGATCATGACCTGAGCCGAAGTAGGACTCTTAACCGACTGAGCCACCCAGGTGCCTCGAAATTTTACACATTCTTAAGACAAGAGACCAGATTAAAAAAAAAATAGTTGTCCAGATTCTTTTCTTTCTAATGTCACACCTTAAATTGTATCTTTGCCCAACTGCTGAAACAGTTTAATTAAATGCACCTATTTCAATAAATTCCTTGGGCAAACAGACTACCACAGGGCACAGAAAGAATGTGAACATTAATTGCATTTGAGATTAGCCCTATTGAATTAAATTCTCACACACTGATGCCCTTTGTTCTTAAGCCATAAATAGTAGTTGTTTATATATCCAACTACGGATACATTTACTATACAATAGTCCTTTCATCAGTATGGGAAGGTTCAATCTGGAAAAGAATCTCCAATCTAAGTAAATAGTAAAAGAACCTCCTTGAAAATAACCCAGAAGGAACATTGATGGTCTATTTTATTATGTGTAGTGCTTTGGGGAGAAATAGCTGGACTCTTTGTCTTTCTAATAAACAAATCTTTAGGTAACTCCAGTTCAAAATCAGTTTTGTAATATACAATACCAAACAAAAAAGATAAAACCAAAGTACCTAATAAAAAATTCAATTTGCTGATAGATTAATTAAATTCCCTACCTACCCAACCCTGACTGAATCTGTCCCAAGGGGGTGAAGTTGAAAGACGAGTTTGCTAAGTAATGTTAATACGGTGAATGGCACAATTAGAACAAATTCACGAAAGAGCGAACGTCCCTTGGTGAGACAGTGAGGACGACAGGTGTACAGGGGAATTCTCCAAGTATGCACAAGCTATTTAGAACAGAACAACTGAAATTCTATTAAGTTTGATTTGACAATGATAATGCCTGAGGTAACTTTATAGAGAACTGTAAATCAAATATGAAATAACTATTATTTCAGGATTACTGTAATCACACTTTGATAACTTCAGTCCAAAACCCAAATCCTGAGAGGCTCGACAATATCTCTGGCTTTCCTGATCACAGGTACTCGTGCAATAAAAGAATACTTAACGTACCATCCTAACCCCTTTGTAAATAGAACAAAATAGATTTTCCAAAAAAAATGTATATTTCCACATTATTCTTTTAAAATGTGTAACAGGTATAAAGTTGATTGTGTGTATTTATTCTGCCACAAAAGGCCACAATTCTTCCCTCTCTGTATCACATTCCTTGCAATGTGATTTTCAGTTTCTCCCAGCAAGAAGAAAAGTGTATTTCTTTACTCCTTCATGCGGAATGTCCTGTGTCTTACTTTAGCTAATAGAATGCATGGAGGTGATGACATCTAGTTCTAAATGTAAGCCCCAGGGGGCTCCCGGCTGCTTCTCCATTTGACCTTGCCACCACCCAGCGAACACAGCTGGGCTAGGCTGCTGGAAGATGTCAGAGCACAAGGAACTGGGACAAGTCACCTTGGCAGAGGCCATCCTCAACCATTTCATTTTCAGCTTACCCCAGAGCTAACCACAGAAGCATGAGTGAGCCCAACAGAGATCAGAAGAACCACCCAAATGTCCCTAGTCCCAATAGCAAGCTTTATAAATCTTGACTAAATAAATGATTAATTTTATATTAAGCTGCTTAGTTTAGGGTATTTTGTTATGCAGCAAAAGCTAACTGATACACACTTGCATAGAACTATTAGTTTTCTTTAAATGTTTACAAGATACTGTTCATACTGCCCAATTTGGAATGGTCACAGATGATGATGATGATGATGATGATGATGATGATGATGATAGTTATTCTTAATGATCTTAGCTACTCTATCTTTCTAGATACAAGACTTTTCCAAGTTAGAGAGAGAAAGACAAGAGCACAGGCTTAAATCCTGGCTCCAGTATTTGGTAGTACTGATAACTTAACAGATTAATAGATTAGATAGATAACTTAATAGTTAACAGATTAATAGTTAATAGTTAATAGATTAGGTAGATAACTTAATAGTTAACACGTCTGTGCCTTGGCTTCCATGCCTCTGCAATGGAGAAGATGACAGAGCGTACGTAGTAAGGTGTGTGTTAGCATTTGCTGAAATGAAGAGGTCATGGATTTCAACCACGCGGTACATGTTTCCTCAAAATATGTTTGCTGATTACAATTTCTTAACAAGCTTCTGAGAAATTTACCTTGAGGGTTAGGAGTGATATCATTGCACAGGGTAGGTAAGATATTATGGGTGACATGTGGCAGATACATTTTAAACAGTTAAATGCAAATAGAACTATATTATTTTTTTTCTTATGCCTTCCAACGATTTTAAACACCTAATAATTCTTTGTGCTACCTGGTCTCAAGAATTCTGCGTCCTTCAGCTAGTGCCTGAAACAGTTGGGAAATTCAATTACTTCACATAATTAACAACAATGATAATATTAGTATGTGGTCAAGTATTATAGATCTTACCCTGGAATCAAATGAGCTTCAAAGACATAAAGTGACTTTCCCAGGTTCACATATCAGTGAGCAGTTCAACAAAGAAGAGACTTAAGTACTGTTGACTTGGAGTTGATTGCTTTAGCTGTCAGAGACTACTTCTACCTAGCAGGCCAAGTTTCTCATACATATTGATGAAAGAAAAGAAATCACGACTTGCTTGAAATAAAGATTGAGATGTTAAAAAAAAAAAAAGGTTGATTGCTGATCCATCCCAATGTGGGACTAACATGCCTGTGATATTGAATACAAATTATTTTTTTAATAGGAAAATAGGTTTCCTACTATGACTAGTCGTCAGGCAGAGCCCATTTTCCCATGTTACTGAACTGGATGTAAAAAGGTGCTAATAAGGTCCTCATTGATTTTGTAGACAATGAGAGATGTGGTTAGGGCAGAATTTAACGGTCACTTCAAAGCATGGTTAATTAGCCCCTTTCACCGAGGATATGTGCACATCTGCTAAGTGTAAAACATAAAAACTATATTGATAAATCTCTCACCCATCCAATGCTGCGCAGAATTGTGTGTCATATTGTGCTAGACTCTTCTCCCCATTGTAAATTGCTGCCTGGAAATTGCATTGGCTTTTTCAGGAACTCTGTTTGTATATAATAGGGCCATGAAAATGACGGATGCTGAGCTTGTGGTCTACAGGCCAAAGCCTTAAGAAGAATACTGGCTCTACAAGTTACTAACTCTTTAACTTTGGACAAGCCATTTAAACTTACGTGCGTTTAGTTCCCCTATCTGTAAATTGGTGATAATATCAATTGCTTTGAAGGATTATTGATGCCCAAGGTAGTGGTAGTAGGTGCTATTAGCACACTGAGGCCTTTCTAACTGATTCCCCCTAATATCCTCCTCCCATGCCAAACATAAATAAACTTCACTTTTGCTTACTTACAATTGTCAGGAATCACTCTTGCTTTTAAGTGCATTTTTCTTTAAGTTCTTATATTAGCATAGTATTTTTGATAGACTGAAAGTTGCAAAGTTCTTGGTACATAATCTTTATTTGCCTAATCTTGGTTATTGTATCTAAAAAACATCCAGAGTCTATATCCTGCTGTATAAATAAAGTCTTAATAAAGATTCATTTGTTCCTTTAGGCACCTAAAGTTATCATTTCAGGCACAGAGGCAGCAAGGTCACTAACCTTTCCAGACTCTGCAAAAGAAAAACAAACAAAACAACTAAAGCCATGAGTCAAAGGACAGATTTTAGATTTTTTAAAAAATATTCATTTGACAGAAAGAGAGAGAAAAAGCATGAGCAGGGGAGAGGCGTGGAGGGAGACAGAATCTCAAGTGGCCTCCATGCTCAGTGTAGAGCCTGATACAGGGTTCGATCCCATGATCCCAGGATCATGACCCAAGCTGGAATCAAGAGTCAGACACTCAAGTGACTGAGTCACCCAGGTGCCCCCAAAGGACAGATTTTAATACATGGCACATATAAAAGGAAAGGTGGCCATCAGTGGCATTGTCACCACTGGTCATGTTTGCTTCAGATACGACACTCACACACAAACAAAAAGCAGTCCCTCTGTAGAACAGCCAACAACAACAAAATGACTGCAAAGGTTTCTGATTTACACATGTAAACTCACTTATTCACTGAGAAATTTCTGACTTCATGAATAAAACAGTACTATGCTATAAGGCATCTTAAAGCTGTAATACAGGCTTTGTAGCCATTTGTAGCTGGAGTTTTTCCGCTTGTGTGAAGGTATTTAGACTTTAAAGAGCAAATAAATAAAAGTTTATTCATAAGGTTTGTATTTTTGCTTAGGACCAAAGTAATTCTTCTGCATGATTTCACATGCAAACATACAGCTTTAAGTAACGATGAAAACTTAGCTTTGTACTACTTGTGATCTTGAAAAACATCCCACTCACAGTGTCCGACTCTGTGTTTTAGACAAATTCTAGTTCTACCGTCTCTACCATTTATCTAGTTGTAATTTCATGAAGATAGGACATATGCTTTACCTTAAATGATCTAATTTTAGGTAATCTTTATCTAAATTGTAGGTAGTGTTGAAAAACAGCCATTACCTATGGTAAACCTTTTATTATAAAACATTCTAACCATATAGAGAAACAGAAGAGTGCCAACGAACACCCTTTAACAGACCACCCAGCTCCGACAGTTACACGGTCTTTTGTCATTGGTTTTCCTAACACTGGATTTCATAAAATTTATGATATTCAGAAAGACTTCTGAGATTCCCTGCAATGATATTCTCAGAACCAGATCTTGGTGTCACTTTTTTTTAGTATTGTTTGAAGAAAGTCATAGCAATGGAAAACAGAGCACTATTTTTCTTTCTGCTTTAAATTGAGATAAGACTTGCAGTGGATTTTTCTCATCAAGTTTTCTTTTTTTCTTTCTTTCTTTTTTTTAATGGTGTGTTTCTGCAGGAGCATTAGAGTGTAGTCTGGTTGCAGATCAATATGGCACTGACTAAGTATAGATTTACTTACGAGGTAGACTGAGAGGAGCCATGTTGGACAAATGAGTAAATAATGTCTCTTTTAACAAGTTCATAATTATGTATTTATTACATGAGCTTTTCCACAAAAGCTCCAGGGAACTGTTATAGACCCTGCGTAAACAATGCTCATCCTAACAACCAAACCATGTACTGGGAGCAGCCATGACACGAGGGGCAGCCATGACACTTGAAGGGAACAGATTAACATGAGTCATATTATTGCTTTTTCTTCCTTCTTGGGAAGGAAGATGAGAACAAATGAGGTTCAGAAGGTCAGAACAAAAGACTACAGAGACCAGGGAAACCTAAAGAAATTTATTTATCTTGGGATATTTCGGATGCGTTGGCTCAACAAGCAAGGGGAAATAAAATGTTATACATATCTATTGTATAAAATTATGTTAATGTATAATTAAATATAAATGATACACGTAAATGATATATGTTGTGTAGCAATTCAAATATCATCTAAAATATTAAACCACCAAAAGGGGTGTTTTAACTGAGAAAAAGCAGAAGGCTAAGGAAACATCCCCTATACTTTGGTCTGCTTACAGTCACCACTTGACGCTTTGTGCATGCTTTCCTTCCTACACTGAATTCTCCCCCATCTTTTTCCCACCTTGAATTTCTAGTCATTTTGTAAGATGTAGGTCAAATATAATTTCCTTTTGAAAGCTTTCCCTAACTGATTTTGGCAGCCTGTCATTTCTCTTTCTGTTAGCTGTGTTAAGAGCTAACCTTTGCTGGGAACTCACTAATGTGTGAAGTTCCATATATGCTTTATCTGACTTATTTATCCAACACCCCTCTGAAGTGGGCACTTATTAGGTCCCATTTCAGAGATGAGGAAACTGAGGTTTTAAGAGACAAAGTGACTTACCTAGGTCACACTTTGTAAAACTTTCTGTGAGAGCCCTTCTCAGAAATAATTTACCTCATAGGGCTAGGGGTGGTGGTGGGGGCGGGGTAGGTTTTAAAATAGGTGTATGTTAAATTCCCTTTCATTTTCATCTCCAAAGCTACCAATTGATTTAAAATGTGCCCAGGATTTGTTTTAACAGGTAGACACACACACACAGAAATGACTGTCATAAAGGAAGAAGTTTATACTCACAGACACCTAGAAATAGGAGGCATGGAGTGCCACCAGGGTCATTCAGGAGACAGAAGGAGTGGGAGGAAAGCATGGTCAAAAGCCCCTATTGTGGGGACGCCTGGGTGCCTCAGTCGATTAAGCGTCCGACTTCGGCTCAGGTCATGATCTTGCAGTTCGTGGGTTCGAGCCCCATGTCAGGCTCTGCGCTGACAGCTCAGAGCCTGGAGCTGCTTTGGATTCTGTGTCTCCCTCTCTTTCTGCTCCTCCCCCACTCGTGCCCTGTCTCTGTCTCTCTCCCTCTCTCTCTCTCAAAAATAAATAAACATTAAAAAAAAGCCTATATTGTGTTTCTTTAATGGGTGACCCATCGTAGATATGCTAAGTTTAGGGATTAAATGGTTTGAATAATTTCAGTGGGTTCTGATTCACAGAGCTGTCTCTAGCTGTTTGGTACACGGCCCTGGGATGGTTTAAGGCAAAGGGAATACTGGCTTGATGTGTGAGAGTTTGATACAGGAGGTGGTTGGAGGTGTGGGCCCTGGATTGGCTGATCTGCATTTAAAAGACATGTTCACAGGCAAGTTGCTTACTGTGTTTAGGAACTAGTAGTCCAGGGAAGGGCAGTTTTTCCAGAATTAGCAAGGCTTCAAGATGTCAAAGAATCATAAAATGTTAAAAATGAAAAAACAAACAAACATGGCTAATAGGTTAATCTCACTAGAAAACTAAAGAAATCCTACTGAAAATGGCTGCTTAGACTTCCTTCTCCGTTCAGCCCTCTGGTCTGGGTGTGCAGCCACGCTTCCAGATTCTACCTACTAGACGCCAGTAGTGTGCCCCCTGCCCCCACAAATGTGACCATCAATAATGTCTCCAGGCATTGCAAATGCCCCAGGGGTAAAATCACCCTGGGTTGAGAACCAGTGTTCCAGATGACTCATAGTTTAGTCTGCTCATGGTTTCACATAGCTCCTCTCATTACGGATCCCGAAAGCATTTATTATTCATATTTAAAATGATTTTTAATGGCAGAGAAATGGCCTTATTCTCCCTGGTCTCAGAGAGGAAAATGAAGTCACAAAACACAGATTGCTACACGGCAAATTTAAGACAAGCCCTACTTAGCAGGTGCTGTCGATGAGAACAGTCACAAACCCCTCAAGAACAGATTGGTCCAGGTGCATCTCTGTCTTCGACGGTAGAATAGAGAGACTTTCCCAAGCTGCCCTAGTTGTGCTTTGGTGAGAGAAGAAGGAAAGCAGGCCTGGAAACTTCTCTACGACTCGTTACCTGCCTAGCATCGTATAGGAAAGCTTGACAACAAATAGCTTCATCTTTTTGTTCTTTTTCTCTTCTACAAGACAGCAAATAAACAGACAAGCTCTAAGTTGACTGACATCAATACTGGATGTAAAAACAAGGCAAGCTTCACCATGACCATTTGAGATTTCCTATAATAGGATGGACCAGATGTTCACAAACAGAAAAACACATGCCAAGGGATCTGATGTACAACTCAGAGTCCCTTGATTTCTCAAGACACCTGTTTGCTGGGATCTGGTTAGCAGGCACCAAGAAACTATGCAGGTTAAGTTGGAGAACCAAGCAGAACCTTGGAAGAGAAAACCAAATGCAGGTAAGGCATACATTTCATGTAGAGAACTGGTACTTTCAGCACGTAATGGAATGTTTTCATATCATATTAACCTTGTTTTCCTATTATCTACGATCACTAAATACTTCATTCATTTCATGGAAAAGATTGCTATAAGTGATCTAGAGATGAGGAAACTGAATTTAAAATATGTCAACGTTATAGCACGCCTGGGTGCTTCAACCGGTTAAGCGTCTGACTCTTGACTTCGGCTGAGCTCATGATCTTGCGTTTCGTGAGCGTGAGCCCCACAACAGGCTCCACGCTGTCAGTGAGGAGCCTGCTTGGGGTTCTATCTCTTTCTGTCTCTCTTTCAAAATAAATAAATAAATAAGTAAACTTAAAAAAATACGTCAAGATCTTACTGTGGAATTTTTGATTTACAAATATTTTGGATTCCCACTTTATTAAGTCATGTTTTGCCTCATAAATTGAGAAAAGTATTTGCTAAGAGATAAATGCTCATTAGAGAAGTACTTATTGAACGTGGGACTTGAGAATACAGTGCTGTACAATGCAGATTGGGCTCTACAAGAGTGAATAGAGTTTGTATTCTTAAAGGAAAGGACAGAAAACTGGAATATAACTTATTCTAGTGACAGAATTTATAAAGACCTTTCTCTCTTCACTTGCTCACGTGGTTCAGCCAGTGAAGGTAACTAACACCTTTGAATAAAATATCTGAATTTCATATTCATTAGGAAAATAAATTTCACACCCAAAGCTTTTATAAATTCAATTCTATGGGATGTAGTGTATCTGTGGCTATCATATGTGTTAGTGATATTGCACAGAGCCCTAAAAGGAGGTAAACCTGAACTAATTAGAACAGTGATTGAAAAAAAAAATCCCTCACTTCTATGACCTGTGATATACTTCCACTTCAAAACAGATTATTTCAGTAGGTGGTATAGTGAGAAATGGCTTATTGATTTATGCATTTTGTTGCTGTGCTTTTGTAGGCTTTATCTGGCATACTAAAGCAGTCACACCTTAAAGCTCTAAAATTTAGAGGATATATTTATTTCACATTGTGTGGAATCCACGTAATTCTTAGTGGCTGTCCTGATTCTCTGGAGGATGAGGTACGTTTTTATCCACATTTGTTTTTGGTTTAAACTGAATAGCTACCCTTTTTGTTTATCAGCTTAAAGTGTTTATGTATTGCAGAAAGCTGGAATTTTGTATATAGAAGGATTTGCCTAAGTTTCGGTTTTTTGTTTCTTTGTCTTCTTTTACATTGGGGTTACTTAAACCCATCCTTTCCCAGAAAAGGAAAAAAAAATGTAGTAAAAGTATGAACTTAGCAAGTACTCACATTTACACTTAGTAAGTACACTTACTTAGTACATGTAAACTTATCGGATATACCTTCAAAGTCATACGCTTCATTGCATGATGCAGGTAAGAGACACAGTAATTTTGCGGAGAACGTTGGTGAAAATGGAGCAGTGAATTCATACTTTAATGTACCCATCTCTGGTTTTAAACAGAGCAGCATCAGAAAAACTATGTTAAAAAAGTCCTAGAGATGAAGTGATATGAAATGTAAAAGAGTGACTGAGATATGGAGTAGGGTGGAGGGGATCCAGCATGCATTTGATGGGATTCCCAGAAGAAAAAAATGGAGAAGATAGCAGAGAAGAATATTTGAGAATTTTCCAGAAGTAAGGAAAAACATGAGTTCTGAGATGAAAGTAATTGTGGTGTTAACATCCCCAGCCCTGATCTAGCCTGTGTAAAAATAATTTAGAGTTGAAACAGTAATATTCGAATACTGTGTTGGAGGGAACGTCAACACAAGGTTTAAAATTAATGGGTATTGTCTTTCAAGTGAAAAGCACTGTAATAAATGCACTACCTTAATATTTATTATGGTGAATCTAAGGACAAAGGAGATTAAATATGACACATCATTTATTTTTTACAAACTCTGGAAAACAACAGGAAGTCATAATTTGAGATAATGTAATTGTATGAAGCTTCTCATTGCTTTCCAGAAACAATATAAATGCATTCTTTCAGTGATTCTGTTCACAATAATTGTGTGTACATGGTTCCCTTCTGAATTTTCATTGTTATTTTCTTTTATTTTCCAGACTAAATAGGATCTAGTGAAATCTGGATCTGCTAAAAAAAAAAAAAAAAAAAAAAAAGAATTCTAGTACTATAAATGTAGGCCTTACTAATGAAGCCTATATTTATAAATGTACAAGTCCATTTAATCTACTACTGCATTGGGGCCATTTGTAATTACAAGGGCTCACAAAGAATGACCTGAGGCTGTCTGATTAAGGAATCTGGTGATTTTTCTCTAACACTATCGGTGATGAGGTGCTGAATATAGGATTGTTTTCTACCTATCATGGAGTTCTAGTTTGATTTCCTGTCGCACTAGAGAAAGGACCCATGTTCTCAGAGGCCTTCATTTGGAGCTTTCCCCTTCCCCTTCATTGGCCTCCTCCTCTCATCTACTTACGGGCTTTGCTAATCTCACCTTCTAAACACCATCCATCCTTCTGAGTGAGGGGCCTTCCAGAATAGACACTTCCATCCCGTCAATCGGCCTCCCTTTTAATGAAATGTTTTTCCTGTCTTCAGCATTTCTTTGGCTAAACACCCTATGCTTTTTCTTGTATCTAAGAGAGCTTGTATCTTTTTATTTGAGAAATAAATACATCAATATTATTTCCTTTAGCTCTTTATATGCCAAAATACGTCAAGGATTGTGTGCTAGAAACTCTTGCAAATTTACAAAAAAAAAAAAAAAAGTAACGTAGGATGGCCCCTCTTCTGAAGGAATTTACAGTCTAATGGAGGACATTAATTCATGTGAAGGAAACTAGAGCTACATGGCAATCCATGCATTAGAAGAGTAGAGAAACAATGATCTGTTTCATTGTTTTGTCAAGTTTTTGTTCTATTTACTGTCTGTCACATTGACATCTCCGTGATGATTTTATTGGTTGGTTGATGCAGTTAAGTAGGTGATCAGGAAATATATCTGGTACCTTTATCATAGTTTGTACCTAAGAGGAGCAGAACACCGAGAAAGGAAAGGCAATGAATTGTCTTTGCCAAAGGTGCTAAGATGTGTTTTGTGGGGTTTCATTTTCTGGATAACTTCAGCGGCCTGGACTGTGAAGTTACTTCCGGCATTAAGCAAGCCAGGCTCAGGCACAAACAGTTTCAGGCGGGGTTGACTCCTGGTTTTTCCTATATTGACATCGCTGAGCCAGACCTCGTCTCCTCCCACAGCGCCAGTGTCAGCATATTCAGGAGGTGATTCATTTCTGTCGCTGCATCATAATCAGCCTCAGCATCCTATCACATAATGCATCACTGTCAGACCCCCTGACTCTTTGATATCTTGGTCCCTGTGAGAAGCCTAGAGATCAAACCACACCTGATAGCTGAATTCAGAGCCAGAATACCCTGCCTGAGGAAGTGAGCCAGGAGGGGCACCATTTTTGTATGCTAACTTTATGCAACCTCTCTGACAGTCCTTGATAATGTTGCAGTTTTGCAGGGAGCACCTTAATTTATTTGATGTTAATCACTTTGTTAGGTCCTGTAATAGAATCAGTCAATTGTCAAGTGCTGCTACTTCTCATGTCACCCACGGAAATTTCCATCACCGCTTCTCTCCTGCCATCGCTGAGGCACAGGCTTTACTGGACCTGGTCCCCTCATGCTTTGTTCCACTTTCCTCCAATATCCTTGTGCCTTGCAGTTCAGACTGAGTGTGGCTGCAGAAATGATTTTGGCATTCGTCATTGGCACAAAGAATACCTCAGAAGCCCTTTTAACTCAGTTATTCTTCAACTCTAGTCAATACAAATCATCCCCCAAACCTACACAAACAAGAATTCTTTTAGATATTAACACATCTGTCAACTCAATCTACCCATTGAGTTTATTTCTTCCAGCCCTCACGTAAAGTCGCTTTGTGCTCCTGCCATGTCTCTTAACCTTTCAATTCTGTACCATCAGATTTTGACTTGAATGGAGACACCACTAAAAATAGACTGCCTCTAGTTCAGCTGAAGATAAAGAACATAGGCCATCATTCCAAGTATCTCCTCCCAGCACAGTCTGCTCTATAATACGCAGCTTTACTGTCCAGCATATATTGAGAATGAAGCCACAGGCTCGTTGGGGCATGGGCTCTGAGTCACTGACGAATTTGAAAATAATTAATTGTTACATATCCTCACCTGCTCCACGTGGGACTCACAATTTACAAATACAAGTCACTTGTCTGGGGTTAGAGCTTATATCATATCCTAACTTTGGTCCCAGTGCTATACTTTCACCAGCCGAGTTAATGGCCTTAGGCACACATTTGTAGTCAGTTGATGGACTCTTGTGTTATTGCACCTAGAAGGGATTCCAGAGACAATTCATTTCAATTCCCTCAACTTAAAAATTAGCATGTGAGGCCACCCAGCCTTGTGAGCTTGTGCAGTTAAAATATTATTTTAGAAATTCTTTTCCAATTCTTGAGCTCTCCTTGACTTTGGAGTTCCTAAAGAGCATTTCCTGAAGTGTATTTGGAGGAAGACTCTGGAAACTTGTAGGACATTCTTAACACAGCAGAAACCCTGTCTTCCAGTTTTATGTGTGCTCCAGGAGGGCAATTGAAAGAACAAAGAAAGAGGAAGGGCTAATTCATTGAACATCTACCAGGAGAGGTGCAACCGGTGAAAAGTAGCATTTACTAAGGGCTTGTCAGGTGCCAAGCATGTCCAGAGTTTGTGTATATCATCTACCCACTTAACCCTCCAACAGCCCTTTGAAGGAAAGACTATTTTTACCCAATTTTATAGATAAGGAAACCATGGCCAAGTCACCCAGCTGGATTCACACCATCTTAACTACAGGAAATCTCAGAGTCCCTTTGTGGAGTGAGTTGTTATTGTTTCAAATTTACAGATGAGGAAACTGAAGCTCCTAGGAATTGTGTGGGAGGTGAAAGTGAAGGTGAAACTGAGGTGGCAGGATATGAATTCCAATCCGCTTCTTTTCATTCCGCCATGTAATCCTACCACGCATCAATCGAAAAATGAAGACTTACTACATTTTAACCCTGATCCAAAGGAGCTGAGTCCCAATCAATTTAGCATATTAACTTCTGGAGTAGATGCTTCAACAATATACTTGTTGCATGTTTGACTTTCCCTGCCTCTTTCCCTGTTGTGAAGGGGGGATAAGGCAGATTTTAGTCAAGATAGTAGGCCTGGTGAAGCCCCTCAGGGATAGTGCATGAATCTGACACCATGGCAGGCCTCCCCAGATGCCTAATGTGGCTTCCGGCACAGAGGCTGCTCAACAAGCATGTGGCAAATGAGATTATAATGCCAGCTGGGCATGTCACTGTCCCAAACTCTCCTCAGTGGGATGGGATCCATGGCTTGGTCTGATTCATGAAAGAAATTTCCTTTGGGTTGTTATCTGGAGAAGTCCTTCATATGCTGGTGTTGGTGAGTTTTAAGACAGCTGTGCCATAGGATGGAAGGAAAACAAAGATTTATTCTGAATACACTCAAGAAATACAGCTTCAGTGTGTGAATCCCAGCTCCAGCAGGGGGTTGAACAAACAGTCAGAGTATCACCACGGTCTTACACTGAAGATGTGTAACTTGTCAGAGCAGTGAAATCTCTTATGAAATGCGTGTTAGGGTGATACTGTTCAGGCAGAAGGCTGGTCAACAGTACACTTCCCTGAAGACATCTTTCAATTACAGATGCATTGCAATTAGAGATGGGAAAAGACTGGATGCGGCCACCAAGTGAATACAGCCTGAGATTTTATTTCCTATAAAACACTTTCCAAAATCTAGCCTGTAGTATTTCAGGCAGGAGGCTTGTCCATAATCATGTAATCCAAAGATCCCACTAATATCACTTGAATTTTAACTTATTTCGGTTACTTTTTTCCCAAGAAATATCTGTTCTCTAATTCTTTTAAGTTTGTTTGTTTGTTTGTTTGTTTGTTTATTTAGAGCACTCATGCACGTGAGTGGGGGAGGGGCAGAGAGGGAGGGAGAGAGAGAGAGAATCCCAAGAGGGCTCTTTGCCACCAGTGCAGAGCCTGATGTGGGGCTCGAACTCATGAACCGTGAGATCATAACCTGAGCCCAAACTAGGAGTCAGATGCTTAACCAACTGAGCCAACCAGGTGCCCCTGTTCTCTAATTTTATTAACTCATCTTCCTACTTTATTTTCCAGAATTGGAGAATGTTATTCTCAGAAGGACCCCCAGAAGATCATCTAGTCTATTACTTCTTTAGAGAAAGTGTATCTGAATCTCGGGGAGCCTGAGTTAGGCTTTTACTTGCTTCTCAACTCATTGCCTGAAATAGGACTTTCACATGAGCCCCAATCTACACCTTTGTATTTTATACAACCAGTGTTTGTCATTTTACAGATTGTGAATCTAAGTTTTTAGACTTTATAATTCTGGTAACAGAAAAATACTGAAAGAGCTACAAATGTTCACTATTATATTATAAATAGAATTTGATCAGTGCCAGATCTCACAGCATAAAACAATGATTAGTTTTATGGGGTACAATTAAACTCAAAACAGTTTTTTTCCCCTTCAAAGACATCTGCATAAAAAGTAACATTCTGAAAACAAGTCAACATTTACAATGTTCAACATCAGCTACAAATATTTGCTCTCGAGGGCATATTGCTAAAATTTTACATTTTTTTTTGTAAATATTCCACTCACTGTTTTGATGCTAAATGTATATTTATCATGGGCGACCAAACAACATTTATAGACTAGAAACACAGAAGCAATTTGCCGAAGCACAGATACTATGTTTTATTCTTAGTCATGAGATGGATTATGTCCCCACCCGCCATTCACATGTTGAAGCCCCAACCCCCAATATGACTGTATTTGCAAATAAAACTTGTCAAGAGGTAATTTAAGTTAAATAAGGTTATAAGGGTGGGGCCCTTATCCACAGGGCTGGTGGCTCTATAAGAAGAGGAGTGCACAGAGGAAAGGCCAAGTGAACAGGTACCATGTGCAAGCCAGAGAGGGAGCTCTCATTAGAAACAGACTCTACTCTACCAGTACCTTGATCTTGGACTTCCAGCC
This sequence comes from Herpailurus yagouaroundi, assembly GCF_014898765.1. Taxonomy (NCBI): domain Eukaryota; kingdom Metazoa; phylum Chordata; class Mammalia; order Carnivora; family Felidae; genus Herpailurus; species Herpailurus yagouaroundi. The sequence goes on from NW_024412405.1 coordinate 16,849,900, forward strand.
TTGAGAGGTTCAAGAAAATAAATTTCCGTGGTTTAAGTCTGTGATATTCTGTGATACAGTTACCAAGTTCCCTTCATCGAATCTGAGAACCTGATAACACTCAGGGGGGATGGAGTGTTAAGTCAAAATATGGGAAAGTCAGGATGAATGGAAGATCCCAGCAATGCTGAAGTTTTCCTTACATTGCAGAGGGTATCAGACATGACAGCATTTTGCTCCCAATCTCCCCATTCCTTCAATCCATTCCATCCTCCCTATAGCTTCAGTGACAGCATTTCCCATTTCCTTCCACCCTGTAAAATCAGACTTTTGAGATGCACAGGGAGTGGTATAAAAGCATTAAAACCCCCGAACTTCCATGTCACTGGTTGTAAAATAGCATAAAGCAACAATTATTTTTATCCCATTAGAGATGTGGAAATTCTGTCATTTATCAGACATATCACCTTACATCTGACTAAATCCACAAACAAATCCGCATAGGACATGCAACATAAGTGTTTCCTTTTTCAATAGTTGATATTTCCTACTTCTCCTGTAACTTAGGTCAAAGTTCCAAATATGAAATCGAAGTTCCTTTTCACTCAAATGCAATACTGCATAGCAGCTATGAGTAGAAATACGAAATGAACCACATAAAGGCATATCAAGGAAATGTCGGATAGGGTTATGCCAACTCTTACAATGTCAAGATTTTTTTTTAATTAAAAATATTGCTCTTAACATTTGTTTTTAAGAGACAGAGACAGAGAATGAGCAGGGGAGGGACAGAGAGAGAGGGAGGGAGACACAGAATCTGAAGCAGGCTCCAGGCTCTGAGCTGTCAGCACAGGGCCTGACGTGGGCCTCGAACCCACAAACTGTGCGATCATGACCTGACTGAGTCACCCAGGAGCCCCAAATGTCAAGTGGTTTTGATGAGCAGCCTAAAGACCACTAATCACTTGGGTAAAATTCTTCAGCTCGTCTCGTCAGTTAGTTCCAACTCCGACAGCAATCCGACTTGACAGGTTTACTGCGGTCCTTGGAGAAGTGGACCAGGCCGGACACAGCCTCAAAGGTAAAGGTCAATGTTGAGCATCCAATACCACCTGGTATCTTAAAATGAAATTTCCTGTTGTTACATTTGGACACACTTCAGTAGAAGTGCCTAAAAATTTTTGGTTTCTTCTTCAGAAGTTACAGATTAATGACAGTTGACAAGAAGTAAAGGTACAATATAACGTCTTTATATAGCATGCATTTGGCTTTGTGGTTTTCAAAATGCAGCTGGCTTTGAAAACATAATTGTATGGCCTGTTTTCTGCAGCTAAAAAAAAAAATTAAGTTTTTGCTTGGTTAAAAAAAAAAAAAAACTCTTACAAAAATATTCCTGTGCTTCAAGTCCTAATTACATTAAAAAAAAAAAAAGACAAAACAAAACCTCAAAAGGTTATTCAAGTTAATTGTGGTATGGAGTAGGGTCCAGTTCTTTATCTCTGATGATGACAAAATCTATTTCGCTGGGGACAGAGTGTGTCAAAGGCCATCTATCTTTTGACTGCAAAGAATGTTGAGGGTTATCTATTTTAATATGTCAGCATCAAAGAGAAATGTGTTTTCACAGCCTTGAGATGCTCCCACTGCAAGGGGCACACGCTCAGAGCATGAAGTGATTTGGGCTTTGCAGCCTACCCTAGGAAAGCCCACCCTTGCTTCTGCCGAGTGCTCATTTAATTCTGGCTGCTGTGGGCTCCCCTTGCATTCTCAGAGCGGAGCCTTAATCACCCCTGAAAATAGTTCTTCATGTGAAGGCAGTGAAATGGATTCTTTGCCATGTTTCTCAGAACGTGTGAGAAACATCTGGAGTGACTTCTGAGATGTTGGCTGATTCGGACCACGTTGGAGGGGGTGCAGTGGGAGCCGAGTTTTCCCTCCTGTGTCTCTCCTAGGTCTTACCATCTCTCTCAGGCATTGCATTGAAGTTTTACTTTTTTATTGCATTATCTCACTTAATCCTCATAACAGACTATGGGTTACCTTATCACCCTTAGTTTTAATTAACTAGTTATTTATTTTTTAAATGTTTATTTAGTTTGAGACAGAGAGAAATAGAGAGTGAGCAGGGGAGGGGCAGAGAGAAAGGGAGACAGAGAGTCCCAAGCAGGCTCTGCACTGTCAGCACAGAGCCCGAGGTGGGGCTCAAACCCAAGGAACTGTGAGATCATGATCTGAGCCAAAATCAAGAGTCGGATGCTTGACTGACTGAACCACCCAGATGCCCCTCAGCCCTATCTTTTAGGTGCTGGGACAGAGGATTTGTGCCTTAAGGAACTATCCCAGTTAGCAAGAACAGTAATATGGATATACATGCATAGCCTGACTCCTGTGAAAGGGAAGTCATTTGTTTCGATATGACATGTGATTCAACAGAATTAATTTTATGGATCGAAATCACCAGTCATGCTTCTATGTGTCTCAGAACTGCCAGTACCTCCTATACTTGTCATATACTGGTTGAGCTGAATTATTACTATAATCAAAATTAGGACCTTGGACTCTCAAGGCAATTTCTGTGCCCAGAGCCGTCTCTTTCTGGGGTCAGTTGAGGGGGGAATGCTTATGTTAGGTCTATGCAGGAGACGGTTATGGGGGGAGGAGAAAAAGAAGCTGATGAGAACTGGAGTTATAATCCCTTTGAGGACTGGAGATTAGGTGCCCGTAACAGACATGTGGACACCAGCACTCAGCACTCCCTGTCCAAAATGGAGCAACAGTGGGAAAGAAGAACTTGGAAGTATAAGGCTTTAGGGGCCACAACTATAGGACTAGTTTCTAGATCTTTTCTACTTCTCATATCCCTTTCCCTAAGGTTTGCTCTTGGTTGGGTATATGTGTGTGGCAGAGTACAGACACACGCACACACGCGCGCGCACACACACACACACACACACACACACACACACACACATTAGGGTTTCCAGGAAAAAAATAGAGGGCACTCTGTTAAATTTGAATTTCAGAGAAATACCAAATACTTATCTTTTAGTGTAATTATGTCACAGCTATTGTATGGTACATACCTACACTGAGAAGTTACTCGTCTATCTGAAATTCAAGTTTAACTGTGCACCCTATATTTTTTATTTGCTAAATCTGCCAACTCTAATATATATATATATATATATATATATATATATATCTCCATACCAATTATACATGTACATATATATATATACACATGTATATTTAAAACCTATGTATCTATATATATGCAATTATATATAACACTCCCTGACCCTAAAACCAGGTTAGCACCCTGTTCTGTTATGCTCCTGTTTATTTTCCCATATTTGTACTTCCCATATTTGTACTTTCCCATATTTGTACTTTTCCCATATTTGTACTTCCCATATATCAAAGTACTCACACTTGTTACATTATTTTCATTACACCATGCGGCCCACCTTACATTATTTTCAATGTCTGCTTTCCCCACTAGATCATAAAGTCCACAATGGCTATGACTATTCCTGTTATTGACTCAGAACCCAGCAGAAAACATAATTGATGAAATAAGAATGCAGAATATCCGTGAAAGCCCACATCTAGAATTTAGTCAATAGATCACCCTAACTATAAAGAGCAGATAGACTCTGCCCAACTGTGGACAAGAGCTTGAGTCAGCAACTGAAACCACTGGACAGATAAAGGACCTGAATTTAAGGGCATGACAAAAATGATTACGTTGACTTCCACATTTTTATCTCGTTGATTTTGAATGAGCATTTTAAATGATTTTTCCTCCCACAGTACTTGGCTAGCACACCAGGCAACAGGTGATTTTTGCACACGGGCAGTTTTTTTATATGCCGACCAATACCCTGACCCCTTCTCGGCATGCCACACGTTCGCCAGGTTTGGTTTTGACAAGGTGCAGTGCACTCAGGAAGTTTCACTTTGCCTTGGAGTTCTGTTATCGAGAATGCCAGTTAGAAATTTTTATTTTCGCCAAAAGCATTCAAACTGGGGGATAAAAGAGAGGCCAGAAATGGAAACCTCCTCATGCTCCACATTACATTAGTGGCATTTTAAAATTACAACCTCGCCAACTTCCTTAAGAAATACTACATTTTTCATCTTCGGTGCCTGTGATTAAGTAACACTCACTTTGCACAGCTCCTGTGGTGACATAGCTCCATTACAAAGGCCTCCTGTGTGGCATTCGGGTCATTAGAAACTACACAAACTATTAGGAAACAGTAGCAGAGCTGCTAACAAATCCTTCAAATTATGGTTTCCTTGCTGACTGCCGCAAAGAATAAAGAGTGAACACACGATGGTTTTGGAGTTGAATAAAACAATTACGTAGAAATACATATATATGAAGGAATCGCACTGTTGGATAGAATTCTCAGAATGTTTTCCCATAGAGCTCTTAGCCTACCTTTCTTGATCCCCCAGATTAGGATTTTGTTTTTGGATTTCACTAGTTCCCTGGGTCACCTCACTCAATACCCCAAAGTTTCATGTGTTTGTAAATACAGGTTTCTTGGCACAACTTGCTGTCTGTAATGGTTAACTTTATGCGTCAACTTGACTGGGCTGAGGGATGCCCAGATAGCTGGTAAAATATTATTTCTGAGTGTGTCTGTGAGAGTGTCTCTGCAAGATTAGCATTTGGCTCAGTAGACTGAGTAAAGAGATTCACCTTCTACAAGATGGGTGGGCATCATCCAACCCACAGGGGCCCACACAGAACAAAAAAGCAGAGGAAGGGGCTAATTCTCTCTCTTCGGGAGCTGGGATGTCCATTTTCGCCTGCTCTTGAACACCAGAGCTCATTGTTCCCAGGCCTTTGGAGTCTGGCCTCAGACTGGGAGTCACACCATCATTCCCCCAAGTTCTTAGGTCATTGGCCTTGGATTGAATTATACCACCATCTTTTCTGGGCTTCCAGCTGATAGAAGACAGATCATAAGACTTCTCAGCCTCCATAACGATGTGAGTCAATGCTTATAATAAATCTCCTATCATATGTACCTATGTATATCCTATTGGTTCTGTTTCTCTAGGAAACTGTGACTGATACAGGGTCCTATACTGAATCTTCACTTTCTTGAATGTCTCTACTATGGACCTGCACCCCCAAATAGGGCTTATACTTCAACTTCAACCACCGACATGAAGACTGGGTGCCCAGCAGTGGACAGCACTGGAATGCAAGGTTGTTCTCTGTGTACCAGGCATCACTCACTCTTGGTTGTCCAGACACAGGAGGTCAGTTGGCCGCGGCCCAGTAATGGCGAAGACAGGCTCTTCATGTGCACGTGGACACTTAGGCACAACACCCTGACACATCTTGACAACACAAACATTTAGCCTGCTTTCTGTGAGCTCGTCGTAGGATGCGAAACACCGGCCGATATTTTACTGGCACTTTGACTAATCTTTGGGGGGAAATCTGGCTTATGTGGGAAGTGATTGACTATGTGGTACCCTTTCCCCAGAGCTAGTGCTAAACCCAGACCCCAGATGTGCTCTTGGCTTTCCATCTTTCCGATGACATATAAAAATGAGGAGGCACACACTCTGGGCTATTACAGATCCCGTGGCGCTGTTAGTAAGACTAGAGACTTTACTCTTGATATGTGGCAAAAAGCCAACATGGCGAGTAAAGTTCCAACTGCTCAAAATCCTTTGATACTTTATAGATTATTCTGTTATTTGCCCCCAGATTGACTAGTATGTGGTGGGGGGCATTGATCCATTAGCATTCTTTTCCCCCAGAAGTGCCTACATTTCAGCAATGGATTTTAGCAACCTCTGTGTAAAATACTGTAGCATGCTGAAGTAAACAAACGCTACGTAAAACACATCATTTGATGATTAAACGGGCATTTTCTTGTAAACAAATTTATTTCTTATAAAATACATTTCTTATAAAATACATAAATTGTGGATTGTGAGGGGGAAAGTAGGCGCAAAATATGAGAATGGATTTAATTTTGTGCTACATAGAGGTCTTCTAATTAAGTTACAAGAGGATATTCTTTTCATATTGATTCAGCACACAAACTTCTGTTCTATACATGAGGTAATTTAGTTCACGTGAGCATAATTCTTTTTTTTTTTATTAGCTGGGTTTGGTCCCTACATGCCTTTCACAGGTATTCTACTTTGTCTCATCAGTTCCCCTTGGAGACGAAATTCAGCATATCCATCGCGGAAAAGGAACTTTCAGTGGGGAGCTCCTCAACAGAGGAGCCAGAGGGCCTGTGGGGACTGGATTTATATAAATGGAAAGATAAGTCTCAATTTCTTTGCTTCCTTCAACCTTGCCTCTCCTTTTTATTTTTTTATTTTCAGCTTCAGGTGTTTCTTGTTCCCTGCTTTAATCTAAGCTTCATCCAAACGATGACAAATTGGGAAAAGAGGCCATTCCAAGGCCATCACTCACCCTCCTGATTCATGCCATCCCAACTCTCTGAAGAGCCTCTTCAGTCCCTATTTAAGTTCATTCCACACATTGCCAACACCTCCCCTCTGCAGCCAGACACTGGTTCGAGTCATTTAAAGGCCAGTAATCCCTGAGTCACACTTAGCAAGCCCATGCTGCCCACACTCCCATAAAATACCAAGGAGCTTGTCACAGACTCTCATGAAATACCAAGGAGATTTATATTTTACACTTAACACAAGTAATCCTCATCTAGGTTTTCCAGGGATCAATTCATTTCTTATAAAATGCTCATGGCCCTGCTTATGGGCGCAGCTTTCTGCAGGTGTACAAATACCGAGATCGCCCTCGTGCGCCATGCCTAAAACCCAGGCCTACTGTTCGTAACTGCGTCTTAAGGGACGTTTCTTTGTTCATTTCTTTGGGAAATAATTCCAAACTCACAGAAAAGTTCCAAAAACAGTACAAAGAACACTTATATACTTTTTACCCAGGATCATCTATTGTTAACGTTCTGCCTCTTTATCAGTTCTTCTCTGTCTCTCTCGGTTTTCTATATGAGGGAGACTATATGTACATGAATACCTTCTATGAATATATACAACTTATGCTATTTGAGGATAGCGTTTGAGAACATATATGAGTGAGGACGCACACACATTAATAGTTCTGTGCTACTATATACAACTTATACCATTTGAGGGTAAGTTGCACACATCGTGACCCCTCACTCTGTAATACTTCACTGGTATTTCCTGAGAATATCTTCTCACACACCCTCAGTGCAGTTATCAACTTTAGTAAATTTAACATTGATATATACTTATACCTAACCTACAGTCTGTATCCAATATCCAACTTTGTCAACTGACTCAGTAACCCCCTTTATAACATTTTCTCCAATGCAGGATGCAGTCTACCATCATGTGTCATATTTCTTGGCTTGTGCCCTTAGTCCCCTTTAATCTGAAGCAATTTCTTTGGCTCTCTTTGTCTTTTTTTTGTGACGTTGGCATTCTTGCAGAAAATGGTCCCTCATCAGGATGTGTTCAAGGGAGGGGATGAGACTGGTGGGGAGAAGGGACATTAAATGCAACCATGTACTTTGAACAGTTTAATGTACATGATAAAACTGGGGCAAGAGACAGTGGGGGCAGCCATCTTGCACATGGCTAGTTCTTCAAATCAAACCATCTTTAGACTGCTGCATCTTGGCTTTGCATTGTATGTAGAACTAAGAATTACTCAGCCTAGTCGGTTATCCTGTTTATTCTGGCAGACGTAAAAGTGAAAGCATCCGGCCACCTGATAACCAAGTATGGGAAGAGAGAGAGAGAAGGGCTAGGAGAATGGGAGGAAGGGAGGGAAGGTGGGTGGGAGGCAGAGGGTGAGGGAGAGAGAAGGTAGTACCCCCATTAATTAAAATGCACACTGGGACCACTTCGAGTGCCAGCCATTAAATAGCATGCCTCAGCAGCCCTTGAGCATACCACTGTGTTTTCAACAGAAAATACACAGGAGATCCTCCTAATGTTGATGTCTTCTCCCCAGGAAATGCACATTCTTCTTGCCTCAGTTGACAGGGTAAGGATCCCTCTGCTCTTGTGTGAACCTCACATCTCTTTTTTCCTCTTCATTGTCCTCCCCCAGGCTCGTTTTGTACAGAGGAGAGAAAGAGACTCTGTTCAGCACAATTAAGCCACCCACACACAGATTTACCAAGCAGAAAACAAAGAATAATGAAGAAAACATCTGCCACCACCTGGGCAAGTGATGTAAGCAAAGTAACGGGGATGATGCCTATGTGAGCGTCTGTGTGACAAAAGGTGAAGCCTTAGCAACAAACATTAGGAACCCCTAAAGCAGCATCAGTGAAAGTGAGTCATGGGGATGCTTATCATTCAGCGGCAAACCCTGGCTCTGTTCTCCTTAGCAGTAGAGGAGAGTAAAGCAACTATGTGATCCAAGGGAGAGAGGATGGTTTCGGAGTCACCTACTAGACTGTGACTTTGGGGGAGGCTCACCCATATGTCTGAGCTCCACTTCCTTTAGTATTAAGGGAACGACATGAGGTAGGCAGAAGTGCTTAGCAGAGGCTCTGACAACCCAGTAGGTGAGTGCCTCACGTCAGCTCCTGTGTGAGGACTAGCTGCTGGGGAGCAGACCCTGAGACCACTTGGCTCCATGTGATTTATGGGGGAGCCAAAGAGGGACACAGAAATGGACAGAGACAGATGCTCAGCAGGGCTGTGGTCTCAGCTGGAGACCAGTTTGAGTCTCATCCCCGGGGGAGCTCTGGAGCTTGGACCAGACTTTTGACCCTAACTCAATCAGTCCCAAGCAGTGGGCTGGGGGAGGGACAAACACAATGGCTCCCATCTGCATTTCTCTGAAGGAGGGGACACCTGTGAGCAGCCCATCCCTGGAGGCTGGGGGTGGGTGAGGGGGTGCCCTGGCCCCACAAAGGGATCTGAGCAGGCACCACGGCATCTACCATAGTTCGCTTCTCCCTTCTCACCTAAAGAAGGAAACTTTGTTTGTAACTGAAATGGATTCATATTATTTTTCTTATTTTTGATAGAAAGAAGTGACCACTCTCATCACAGAGCTCTCTGAGGCATGCTGGGTTAATTGATTCCATTTTGACAGTCTTTTGTTATTGATAAAACTCCTCTGGCCCCCAGTACAGATAGTACCAGCCACAAGGAATGGTGCCCATGCCCGTGGTCAAACTTCAGGCGGTCCGGTGGCCCTCAGCGGCACTGACCCACCCCAGTCCCCAGGAAGGGGTGCGGAACAAAAGGGCACGGATGTTCAAAGTTGCTTTCAATTATGCCACTCTCCTCTTAGTGTGACTGCCCTGCTTTCTGGCTCAGCATCATTAGCGCACCACCACACCTTACTGCACATTCCCATTTCTAGGTCACTGAGACATGACGTGAACATCACTTGCAATATTCATCCTTTTCTCAGAGAACTGGCAGGGGGATGGAGAAGGGCAAGAACATGGGAGCAGTGGCTGCCGGGAGGGTGGAGAATTCATTTGTATTCATTTCTCACCCTGTTAACAGGTATGTCACTTTTCTACTGCACAGTCTGAGGGCTTGTTTGCGGTGTGAATCTAGCAATTACTTAGCTCATCAGAGGTAATGCGTCCCATAACACGATATAGACACTGGTCAAGGCTGGGTCTAGGAACCCACGGATAATATTCTTATTCTATATTATAAGGTATGGCATACACAAATTAATTGTATTTTTCTTTGACAATGAAATGTGTATCTTACGTGTATTATAGCACCACACACACACACACACACACACACACACACACGCATATATATGTATATATATTTCGTATAGTTTTCTTCTCTTATTTTTGGTCTTTCTCTCTTCACTGGACTGTAAGCTTCATTATGGTGGAGGTTTTGCCCATTTGGTTCACTGTTGTGACCTCAGCACCTAGAATAATTGGTATTCTGGGTTCCACAGTGGATGCTCAATAAAAATTTGTTGCATACACAAATTCATATTAAAATCAAATCTTACATTTGAATTGATTTTAGAAATTTGGGGATGATGGTAAGGTGCTTTATTTTTAAAACAAGCCCTTGTGTAAATTAGTAAGACTATTTTAAAGGAGTACATTTCTAGCTGAGGTGCCCATAAAGTTCAGTTATGCTTTAGGCTGAAAAAAAAAATGACTTATATGGCCTTCTACCTTCTGATTCATCATTCTTTTTCTCAGCCGTATCAGAAATTTGACTCTGTAATTTTTGTTTTGATCAATTCGATGTACAATGAGTGGAGCCAATCAAGCTTGAAAGTAGAAATTTAAATTAGAATTCCAAGTATGCAGGTGATACGCTGCTTAAAACATGCCTGCCTCAGTTTCTTGTAGCTATTTACTCAAGACTTCCTTTTTAAAAAATATTATTGGGGTGCCTGGGTGGCTCAGTCGGTTAAGCGGCCGACTTCGGCTCAGGTCACGATCTCGCGGTCCGTGAGTTCGAGCCCCGCGTCGGGCTCTGGGCTGACAGCTCAGAGCCTGGAGCCTGTTTCGGATTCTGTGTCTCCCTCTCTCTCTGCCCCTCCCCCATTCATGCTCTGTCTCTCTCTGTCTCAAAAATAAATAAACGTTAAAAAAAAATAAAAAAAAAATAAAAAATATATATAATTATTTTTTTAAAGGTTTATTTATTTTGAGAGAGGGACAGAGAGCAGGGAGGGGCAGAAAGGGAGAGAATTTCAACTAGGTCCTGCGCTGCTTGAACTGTGAGATCATGACCTGAGCTGAAATCAAGGGTTGGACGCTTAACCAACTGAGCCTCCCAGGTGCCCCAAGACTTCCTTTAGAAGGAAGGTGCATATGTTGCCTGAAGCAGAGAGACTAGAAACCTTCTTTTTATATAGTTCTCTCTTTCCAGTTTTTTTTCCCAGTTTTTTTTTTTCCAAAGAGAAAGAGCTCAAGTGAGGGAGGGGCAGAAAATAGGAGAGAGAATCCCAAGCAGGTTCCATGCTCAGTGTGGAGCCCAATTCAGGGTTCAATCCCACGACTGTGGAATCATGACTTGAGCCAAAACCAAGAGTTGGACACTCAACTGACTGAGCCACTCGGGTGCCCCTCCAGTTTTTTTTATGAAGTCAAAGGAGATTGACTGCCGGATCTTCCAACGTTGTTGTTCCAAGATAGGTTCATAACAACATGGTGGACCTCTACTTCAACAAAATTACATTGACTAAACATTAAAAGATTGCTGAGTGAATATGCAATATATTTCTATATTCACATTTGTAAATTAAACTATACTTACACTCTTCTCAGTTTTCTTCTGGGAAAGTTTTGTACTTCTATGTTTTTAAAAAAAAATTTCTCACTTAAAAAACTTTTTTGATACACTCTTCACTTCCAGTCTCTTATATTTGAAACTATGGGATAAAGATTTGTCCTAAATTAGTAATCACTTAAAAGGGCGGCCTATAGTATATAATATGATGCTTCTTAGAATGTCAGAGATGGAAGCAACTCCAAGATGATCTAGTCTGAGCCAATAATTCCACAGAAGAGAATGGAAGCCTGGAGAGAGTTTATTGCCCAGTTGTGATTAGACTTCTAGTTGGTGAGACAGACCATACCATATACCAGGCTTCTGATTTAAAATGTAGTGCTTTCCCTAAAAAATATCTGGAAACATAACATTTTCCTAACAAGTGATTTTCTATAAAGATGGAAAATACGTTACATTGACTCCTCTCTCTCATTCATTCATACATTCATGCAAGCCTACATGTTTTTATTGCTACCTATTGCTGCCTGGAGCACTGAGCTCCACACTAGGGATGCAAAGATGATGAGGTTGTAGTTCCAAAACAACAGGTTCCCTGTGTGATGGAGGGCCTCCTCAGAAACTACATCTAACAACCACATTCCTTAACCTGTTCCACCCTTCCCCCCCTGGTTTGAATAAAACTAATCTCCACAAATTTCTAGCTAAGAGATGACACATAGCATATGTCAGCCAACCACATGCTTTGGGGTCTTTAACTGAGCATGTTAAAGCATGTGTGTGGAGCTTCCAGAATGATTATGATAATAACATAAAAAATACACTGGGAAATAACAAGTTTTGGTGAGGCTGTGAAAAAGTCAGAATATTTGTTATATTGTTGACGACAAGGTAAAATGGTGCAGCCACTGGAAAATAGTTGCTGGTTCTTCAAAAAGTTAAATATAGAATTACCATATTACCTAGAAATTCCACTCCTTGGTATAAGCCTAAGAATTAAAAACAGGGACTCAAATGGGAACTCACATGCCAATGCTCATAGCAGCATTATTCACAATAGCCAAAGACTCAACGGCAGAAACCAAAATGACTCAAGTGCCCATCAGCAGATGAGTGGATAAACAAAGTGTGGTGTATACAGAATGGAATGTTACTTAGCCATTAAAAGGAATGAAGTTCTGACACATGCTACAACATGGATGCACCTTGAAACGATTACGCTTGGTGAAGGAAGCCCGACAAAAGAGGACAAATATGGTAATAATCCCAATTAGCCCAGGCAAGTTCATAGAGACAGAAAACAGAATAAAGATTACCAAGTGCTAGGGGGAGGTGAGAAGGAGGAGTTCTTGCTTCATGGGCATGAAGTTTCTGTTTGGGATAATGAAGAATTTTGGAGCTAGACAGTGGTAACGGTTGCACAAAAACTGTGAATATACTTAATGCTACTGACTTGTATACTTAAAAATGGCAAATCTACATCACAAATGCTTTGCCATAATAAAAAAAGTAAAAAAAAATGTGTACGTGGACCATGTGTGATCATTTTGGCTTTTAACCGTCTCGCTTGTTACTAGTCAACTCGGAAGTTTGTCTTCTAAATGTCATATCCTAACTGTGTGTTAGTCAAATTGCTTGATTTCCATGTGCTTCAACATCTTTATGGATAAAATGGGGAGAATAATATTTGTTTTTCACAGGGTTGTGGTAAGGACTATGCGTGTTAATATATATGGAATGTCTATATATGATAAATAGCTTGAGCACAGTGAATATATGCTATTATGATTACTGTCATTATCATTTTATTCTAGCCCTTATCACTCTGTGTAATCACTGCTATTTACTTGTCTCCATCCGTCTTGCACTGGAAGAGTCTAGCCTAGGTCTGGCTTAAAGAAACGACAACTGAGTGCCTACATTCTTTATTAACTATATATTTAAACATAAAATATACATGATGTGCCTACTGTGACCAACGTACTTCTGAATGTTGGGGTCCTAGAGGAATGACAAAGACTTAGCAGATAACATTTTTGTATTGTCAGAGCTGTCAGTGGTAGGGAAGACGCACATTTAAATGCAATTCTTTTGATAAACACATTTCAAAATGATCGATGAGAAATGGCAAGCTAAAAATCTAAAATAAGACAATAAAGATGAAAAGCATGTGATTTTATATTTCAGTGTTAGGCTTTTTACCCAATAAAATTCTGGCAAAAGTTATTGTCGATAGAAACATTCTAATGGGCAACCTAATAAGCCTAAGCAAAGCCTAGTTCTTATCCAAGGATCTTGGAATGACCAATAAACCCATACTAATTTTCTCCTACCTTCCCCTCTCAGGAAACACATGAAGGTGTAATCTGCATAATTTTAAAACAGACACATAGAATGTTCTCTTCATAGAAGCACATGTGTTCAGCTCCACACATAGCAAAACTCAGGGATGAAGTGCATATACCTGCAACCATGGCAGGAGCCCCACACCTGGAGCCACCTGACCTCTGCCCGCCCACCCCCCCAGGCCAGCTGGGACCAACTTGCACCAAGTATCAGGCCAGCCTTTCTGTGAATCAGCTTCTGACTTTGTAACCCGATTCCAGTGTCACGAGTTTTTGCCTTCTTCCTGACACTAAGTTCCTTTGTCATATCCCCGTTCCAGTGATGGAAGCCTGCCAGGTTTCTCTGGGTCCGACAATCGTCCTTGTCACCACACCACCAAGGCACTGTTCCCTCTGGAACACTGTTCCCTTTCCCAGAGGAGGATGCACTGACTACCGGGTCTCCAGGGCCTGGCTCGGTGATCTCTCAGCTTGCACTGGTCATCCTGGTGCCACTTCCCAGCCGTGCGACTGGGAGTTAAGTCATGCAGGCTCTCAGCGCCTCAGTTGCCACATCAGAAAAATAAGGATAACCTTACTTATTCCTCCCATGCTATACACATTAATTACACCAATGCATGTAAACCACGGTGCCAGGAACTCAGCACATGCTCTGTAAGTGCTAGCTCATTTTCCTTCCCAACCATGTAAAAAATGTGGCAGTGGTGCTCCAACACTTGTCCCATTTTTATGACGTAGTGGACCTTGTAACAAGCTGATTTATAAATGCCTCTGCAACTGAAGCTACAAAAGCCAGGTGCCACATTGCAAAGATGGTGGAGGTTGGGAGTTGGGAGACAAATGTGTATTGTTCCTGGAGTCACCAGTAAGTGTCTGTGTGTCCTCCATCAAGTCAGTGAATCTCTCGGGGGCCTCACTGTCTTGATCTGTAGACACCAGGTTAAATTAGATAATGTTTCAAGCCCTTCCCAGCTCTAAATTTTTGATTCTTTAGGAAAAGTAAATAAAATCTTCATATGGTAGCAAAGATTACCTTCCACTAGACCCCTGCTGTATGATGAGTTGAACCATCAGGGTTTTAGAGCTCCTCTCTCGTGTGCTAGCAAGAGCTGGTGTGAGGGGCAACAGACCACACCATCTGGGAACCTACCGTAAATGCCAAATCTCAGGTTCTGCCCCAGATCACCTGAAGTAGAAGCCACTTGTGCTTGCGGGAGCCCTACGGGTGACTCTGACGCTCCATAGGCTGAGGACCACTGCTCTAATCTCTGAAAGCATGCACACGCACACATACCCTTCCCTTTGAACTGAGAAGACAGATATATTAGAACAAGGATGTATCTTCTCCTTACTGGTCTGTCCCTACTGATTGCTAGGTTTAAAAAAACACTTTAAAAAACCCCCTCGGGATCGCCTATTGATCAACTTCATTTCCAGTAGATTATTCTATTTTGAAAGAGACATGGACGCCCAGCAGAAAATTAAGAAAATTGCTAAGGACAAATAAACACTGATTGCTAAGGGAGAAGAAGGCCACTTATCTTCTATTATCTCTTCTGTGAACAGTCACTCCTCCTGCACGCTGCTCACTCCAAACAGCTTACATTTCAATATGGCAAGAATGCCTTCAAACAGTGGCTTAATTCATTGATTTTTCTTGCTATTTTCATTATCTACTTAGGCACAAAATGCATCTATTGTGGCTCCAAAGACTGCATTCAGTTGATCAAATTGCCATATTTGAAGAAGGGTATCAAATACAAATGGACACCACTCAACAGCCTCTTTATCAATGTAGAAGAGTGGGAGTCCAACACGTGGTGAGGTCTCAACCAAAGAACATATGTCTCAGGGAGTCAGAGCTCATAATTTAGCATCACATAACTTAGCACCAGATGAACCTAGGAACTAACAACTGTTGATAGTGCTGGCCATGGGATTTGTTTGTGTAAAGCCCTCCATGGCTACCCTCTGCAATGATGTCTCTGAGCCTTATCACTCACCTCACACCTATCTGCCCCCTTTCTAAGCCTTCACGTAGGAGACAGGGAGTCACGTAGGTCTGCCCTGTCTCAAGGCAGACCGTCCCATCCACACCCTTCTGCCCATATGCTGCTACTAAATCCCACACACAAATAGGACCCGTAACACATCATCGCACCATTTAGTTTATATGCCTCCTTGCTCTATTGGGATGGTAAGCACCTTGGCCCCAGGCAATATTTCTCTCTAAATCCCAATAGCAGTGTAATAGCTTCTTGTATCTGTTGAGTGAAATAATTTTATTTTCTGATCACACCTTCCTTTTCTGGGCAGATATTTTACCTCCAATGTAATGGCCTTATTCGGTAAAGAAAAGGCATAGAAAAAAGTGAATTTCCTAGTGATATTGCTCTCCAAGGAAAAAGTCACAGGCAAAAGCAAAATTTTCCTCCTGTTGTGCTTTTTCGGCTACCTACGGAAATAACTTTTAGAGGAAGCCTGTCAAAAAGCTTGTGAACAGCACTTAGATGAGTTTTTTTCCTTTATTTTTGACAAATGGGTTGCAATTAGAGTTCATATCACTTTTGTTGTTTTTTACAAACTTTTAGAAGTCTACCAGAGATCAATACCTCCCAGGGAAAAACACGACCTCAGTAAAAAAGAAACAAAGTTCCACATACGTAAACAGTGATGGAGGATGACTGAAAAAGACACAGAGCAGGCCATCAGGAACCCCGGTGAGTCAGGAAACTGAGTGAATTTCTACTCCTCCTGCACAGGACCGGTGAGGCCATGGCTAAGCAACCCTGTCCTTCTAGGTTTCAGTTTTCTGTTTAGCTTCACTGTCTCAAAGTAAATGCCAACAAGATACTAGAGGAAACCATGATTATGGGAGGAGGGGAGAGAGAAGAGAGATTTTTGAGGAGTATTTCCAGAGTGTGGGAGATGGTCTGCAGAAAAATGCAGGGTCTTTATAGACACCTGAGGAAGGAGCAACTTCGAAAGATATAAATGACTGAATCTAGATTGGCTTGAGAATCGACTTCTCTGAGCTTAAGACCAAAGACAGGCAGGAGCGTGAAGAACGTAGACGCGTTCAGGACCAGGTCAAGAAAAAGTTCCCGCGGACGCAAGGTGCTCAGAGCTAGATCCAAAGCCTTAGAATTAGATTAAGTCAGGCAGCAATTGTACCCTGCATCTGGTTTCAAGAACAAGAACGGGGGAACTCAGTTGCAACTAGACAGGGGACTGAGTTCAGGCCACGCCTCTCGCAGTTTGAATATTGCCTGCACACTGTACTGTGTGCATGGACCTCCCAGCAAAGTAGAACTTGTTCCTTCCAGCCAGTTCGATTCATCATCCTATCTGCTCCCACCTCTGCCGGCTGCACACACCAGATGTTTAGCCTGGCTGCAGTGGAACAAGAGAGTGAATATAAACAGCGAGATTCTGAAATCTGCTGCTTAGAGATGTTGGGGAGGAAACTAGAAACTCATTTTTATCTTAAAGGAGACTTGTGGATACAGTGGTCTTTTGCAGAAGAAAGCAATTATTTTAATGATTTGTATTTTCATTATGGGAAAACTACATCCTATTTGAGCAAATGTGAAAAGGTTTGAATATTTAAAGGAAGAAAAAAAAAAGCAAAGCCCACTTTCCCATGAGTCAAATACAATAATATGTATATTTTAGTGTGGTTTTTTTTTTTTTTAGACCCTTTTGGTACACAACAGACATTTAAACATATTGCTGGAATCGCTCTTCAACATTACGCATAATCACTTCTCATGGTTTGCACACAATTTGTATGGTTAAACTACTTCTCGTTGAATGAAGTTACCATACTTTTCATTGCCATACCTCTACAATTGAATGATAATGGGAGATATGAGAAGATAAAATATTTAAAGGTCACTGAAAGAGAATGATACATGCCTTTGAAAGAATTGCAAACTAGTTAAGTATACCAGGAGATAGAGATCTGGAAAGAAGGAACATATGGAATTGGAAACATATGACATATGACAAGTGTCGCATGAACATATGACAGAAAAAAAAAGTATTTTGAAAGTTAAGAATAAATATTTATTCAGAGGAAGATGATGATGAAGATGTCTTTATACTTGATCATGTGGTTTTTGTTTTTATTATTATATTACTGTTATTGCCACTGGAAATTATAGCCAATTTCTAACTCCTGTCAACTTATATGATTATTTTTGGAAAGTAGATGGAAAGGGCTAAAATGACTATTTTTTTAAATGTTTATTTATTTTTGAGAGAAAGAGAGAGAGAGACAGAGCACAAGCAAGGAAGGGGCACAGAGAGGGAGACACAGAATCCAAAGGGGTTCTAGGCTCTGAGCTGTTAGCACAGAGCCGAGTGTGGGGCTTGAACCCATGAACTGTGAGATCGTGACCTGAGCCAAAGTCAGATGCTTAACTGACTGAGCCCAGGTGCCCCAAAATGACTATGTTAAAAGATATAAATATTGTCAATATTTCTTCTTGCTTCCCAAAAGCCTTAAATACGTGTATCACCTAAAGAACATATATGATTTTGTGTATTTTATCATAACCAAGCTACTATGTTCATTTTTCATTTAAAAACCTTGCCAATTGATTGGTAACAATGAATATCACTTGGTTTTTTTTCTACAGTGCTGTAGTAGGGTTTAACATTATTTTAATGTTTACTAACTAACTTTAGCTCTTTCCTTGTTAATTATTGGTTCAAAACCATTGAAAAATTGACTGTTAAAGTGTGCATTTAAAAAATCCATATATGGGAGCTCTTTATATAACTCATGTATCATATGCTTCTTAAAGTCATATTTGCTGCAAATATTCTCCCCAGTGCCTTTATCTGGGTTGTTGATACATAGAAGTTCCACATTTTTTTTTTTTGTAGTCATCACTGCTTTATACTTTAGAGGGAAACAATTTGGCCATTTCATTCAGTCACTTTTCTCGAGATGTTTACCTCAACAGTTTACACTTTGTTTCCTCACACGTTGAACTTTGGAAGGAATTAATCATTCATGATGTCACATGAGGGTCATAAGGAGACATTAGCCATTTAGCTGATTGAGCTAAATAGGATGCAGAAGTTACAACGTCTTCCTAAAGGCAAATGTTCTGCATGGGTTTCCGATGCTGAAAATAGGACAAATATAAGCTTGCATATAGAAATAACCTGGGCTATTCTCATTTTTCCTCTTTAAAAAAATAGTTTGGGAACATTTGTCACTGGTAGCTTGTGCTTCTTTGGGGGGCACTTAGGGATGCATAACATCACATGAAGGAGTTCTGCAAAGTTTTCGATATTCCGCTTTCTTGGTTACTGACGTTCCTGGGATTCTGATTGCATTAAATATTCGTTCTTTCACCCCGGAGAAGCATACATCTGCTCCTGCTGACATCTGTTCTCCTTTGTGGCTTCTGAGGAAACATTTATTTCTTTTCTGCTTTTCTTCCTGTTTTAGCAATGTCTGCTTCTCATCTTAATAAATCACCTTTGCCTGGCAGTAACTTAATAGAGGGAGAATGCATAGCTAAAGAGGGAACGTGTAGCACAGAATACACAATTCTGGACAATATATTTAGCTTGTTGTGTGGTATCTGGCCAGGCAGTACAACGCTAGGTTCATGGCGTACCGACTTTCTTTTTAAGAGAAGGTTATAAATTACAATATCAAGGTCATTTGTTTCACACCAGGTTTGGCACAGGGAGCTAGGAATGGTGAATAACTTAGGAAAGGCTCTGCTTTTGGGGTATAGTTCCAAATACTGGCCCTGCTACATTTCTGATTCCCCTGTGTCTTCCTCCTGGAAGGTTACCTTTCCTTCCAGGGCCTGGACCCTGCTTCACTCTCAGAGGCACAAAGGACCACCTCTCCGCTAGGAGAGGAAATGAGCAGGAGGCTTTATATCACATCCTCAAGGCAGAACTGACTTTTCTTCTCTACACACTCCTGGACTCTTGAGATGCTGTTCACATATCCTGATTAATTCTGTGACCCACTCAGGGCTGATTCACTGATGAAGTGAAAGGATCTTATTGAAAAAAAAAAAGTCATGACATCAACTGCTTACAATTGCTTTAAGAATGCAATCTTGATTGGGAGAAGACATCCAATCCACAATACATACAAAGAACTTATAGTCAGAATATATAAATAACTCCTGCAAATCAATAAGAAAAAGAACAGCCCATTAAAAAAAAAAAATAGGCAGGAGAATCGAATAAGCACTTCACAAAAGGCACTATCCCAATGGGCAACACACATTTAAAAAGATGTGCTCAACATCATTGTTCACCAAAGAAATACAAATTAAAACCACAAAGAGAATCTACCAGACAGACACCACAAAGATTAGAATGAAAAAATAGAAACAAACAAACAGACAAACAAACTATACCAAGCACCAAGTACTGGCGTGGAAGGACAGCATCCTATATGTCGCCGGCAGGGGTATAAACCGGTACTAACTACTTTCGAGAACTGTGTGGCAGTATTTATGAAAGCCGATCATAACATCAAGCGTCCGATCCAGTAATTCCACTCTGAGATATATAGCCTAGAGAAATGAGGGCATATTTTTACCAAAAGACTGGAAACAAACCAAATGTTCATCAACAAGAAAATGAATAAGTAAATAGTGGTGGAGTTATGCAAAGGAACACCACAGAGTAGGATTGAGCAAATATAGCCAACGGCCAAATCCTAGTAAATAAACTTTATTGGAACACACTCCCACTCCTCATTCACATATTGTCTATCACTGCCTTTGTGCTACAAAAGCAGAGGTGAGTGGTTGAGACAGAGCTTATTATTGTCCATCAAACTTTTTTTCTGATCCTTTATAGAAAAAGTTCACCAACCCCTGTTATGAACCAGTAACTAAGAATAGACTCCTAGTACAGACAAGAACATAAGATGAATCTCACAGATATTATGTTGAATGAAAAAAGCCAGATGCAAACGCGTACATAGTATAGAATTCCATTTATATAAAGTTCCAAACAGGCAAAACTAACTGATGGTGTTTGAAATCCGAGTAATACTGACATCAGAGGGGATACACACTGAGAAGATACACGGGAAACTTGAGGGGTCCTGGAAATGTTCTGTATCTTGATTTTAGTGGTAGCTATAGGAATATGTTCCTACATAAAAGTTAATTGAGCTATACACACCAGATTAATGCACTTTACCTTTTTATAGGTCAATTAAGAAAAAAAGAATGGAATCATGAATTTGCTGCCTTTTAAATGGGCAGATTGGCTAGAACTCTCCATATGTGTTTAAGAGAGAAAAACCTGTTCTTTTCTGTGACTGTGGGAGACGTTGAAACCTCAGAGTTTTTTGTTGTTGTTTGTTGGTTTTGTTTTGTTGTTATTGAGTAGCTGACATATAAAATTATCTGCTCCAGGTATACAACATAATGATTCGATATTTGTGTATATTGGCAAAATGATCCTAGTAACTCTTGCTCACATTCGTCACATAGTTACACAGTTACAATTTTTCCCCTTGAGATGTGAATTTTCAAGATTTACTCTTTTAGCAACGTTCAAATATACGATACAGTATTGTTAATTATAGTCACCGTGCTGTACATGAAAGCCCAGTTTCATAACTGAAAGGCTAGACAAATTTATTTCACATTAAATTCATACGGATATAATACATGATGAGATGGCAAGAACTTTTGCTAAAAAGTATGCCATCTAGGGGCGCCTGGGTGGCTCAGTCGGTTAAGCGTCCGACTTCGGCTCAGGTCATGATCTCGCGGTCCGTGAGTTTGAGCCCCGCATCGGGCTCTGTGCTGACAGCTCCGAGCCTGGAGCCTGTTTCAGATTCTGTGTCTCCCTCTCTCTCTCACCCTCCCCTGTTCATGCTCTGTCTCTCTCTGTCTCAAAAAATAAAAATAAAATGTTAAAAAAAAAATTTAAAAAGTATGCCATCCAGAAAGGAATGTCTTTACGTTTTCTTAAATGCTTTTCTTTCCTCTTCACTGACCTTCTGTTTTGCCACACTATTTGTTTTACGCATTTCTTGTTTCCAACAACGGTTTACCAATTTTCTACTTCCTTATTCACCTACATCTGTCTCTTTTTTTCTAATATATTTATAGTAAATTGCTTGCATAACCCTGGGGCCTACATTAATTTATCTTTGAATGCTTTTCATTTCCCCTTTGTGTCCTTTACCTCCATTGATTTACCCTATTTGATATTTCTTCATTATTCTAAAATTCGCTTGGCTGCTGTTCAACACTCTTATTTTTTCCCCTTTTGGTCGTCCCTGTGTCCTAATTACCAACCTAACTAGGTTATGAGAACTTCTGCACAGAGCGTCCCTAACCCGTACATTAGAATCACTGTGTATGGATCACCCAAGCTTAGTCAAAGATTGATTTCTTTCTAGCTCCCTCTCTTACATTGTGCATAATTTAGTAATCTTGTGCCCTGCCTGAAAACCTACAGTAGTACACGATTTATTCATTTCATGTCATTTATTTCCAGAGGACTGAAATCACGTGAAACTGGTAGCGTTTCTCTTGGCATAAATGGAAAACAAGAAGAGGATATCGAGGAGTAGGTATTGTCCTAGTTGGTAATCAACATGATAATGAAAGATTAGGGCTTCTTCCTTTAAAGTATGCCCGAGCACTTTGCGATGATACTCCCACTGATCCTCATAACATTGCTGCGGGAATTGGAAAATTGCTAAACGTCTGTTACAGACAGAAGGGGACAACAGAAAGTACACGAGTATTCCATGGTTCCCTCAGCTTGCCATCGACTTTGCAGGTAAGAAACAGGGAAGTGCATATAAGAAGCAGGGCATCTGATAAGCAGGACCAAGTTTATATTATGTTACCTTAGTTCAGATAGCAAAGGACTGATGAAAGCTGCCAATGTTCTCAAAGCTTGAGATGCGACTCCGTCTTGAGGTGTGCTAGTTCAGGCACTCACTGACGACACCTCAATATTTATATTCCTAGACTGGAGAATCACTATTCCTTCTTTATACCACCATGCCATGAGATGAAGTAGCTCAGAACACAGACTCATTGAGATTTTTCACAGAATCAAGTGTTTTACAGTTTGAAGGACTCTTTGAAGCCATTAGTCTAACCACCCCACGGATACCTGAATCATGTCCACAACACTCCCACTTACTCCTGAGACTACGAACTCTATATTGACACACTCTAGCCAGCCACACAAAGTTTCTCTCCTTGGTCCCAATTGTACCAAAGGGCTACACTGAACATTGAACTCTTTAAACATTTGAACGCAGTTTGTGCATATCTTTGAGTCTTCTCTTTCTGGGTCAATGATTGCAATTTCCTATGTCATTCTCTATATAGCATGGCTTCAAGTCCCCACCCAAACTTGGTCATTCTCTTCTCCATGAGCTTCACTTGTCTTTCAGCCCTAAAAATGTGGGAGCACAAAACTGAACAGTCTTCCAACTGTGGATTGACCAGAACAAAATGGAGACTGATGTCCCTTCTCTCATTTGAAATAATTGATGCAGTTTCAGAATTTGTTTTTCTGGTCAACATGTCTCATTGTTGGCCAATAATGGCTTATTCTCTGATTAAGGCCAAGCCATTCTTAACCAATGCTCAGGGCTCAGGGGTGCTCCATATAAAGACAAGCAGGTTGACAATCCCTATTAGATCACTGCCCAGGAAAAGTCACTGGTGGTGGCCATTTGAACTTGACTTAACTCAATCTTTTTTGACTGGATATGTCCTCTCTTATGGTTTCAGTAAGACACACACACACACACACACACACACACACACACACTCAACGTGAAGAGGTCTGGAAATGCATATAATTTGGTTATTTACATAAGAGTATATATCTACACATTTATTCAGCCCCTAAAACTAAGGTTGTTTTTTCTTAGAGCAGGGTTGTCAAACTTATTGTAAAGAGCCAGATAGTAACATTTTCAGTTTTGTGGGCCACATGATCTCTGTTTCAACTACTTAGCTCTACTGTTGAAGCACAGAAGCAGCCAGAGACAATATGTAAATAAACAAGCATGGCTATGTCTCAATAAAACTTTATTTACCAAAACAAGCAGCGTGTGTCACAATTTGCTGCTCCGTGCCTTTGAATGTCTGAAGTATTGTACAATGATTATTTTCTCATTATCCTCACACATTGCATGAAAACAGTATATATGTGTATATATATATATATATATATATATATTACATTTATTCATTTTTGAGAGACAGAGAGAGACAGACCACAAGCGGGGGAGGGGCAGAGAGAGACACACACACAGAATCCAAAGCAGACTCCAGGCTCCAAGCTGTCAGCACAGAGCCCGACGTGGGGCTCGAACTCACAAACTGTGAGACCGTGACCCGAGCCGAAGTCGGATGCGACTGAGCCACCCAGGCGCCCTAATTTTTTTTTTGACAATGGTATATTATTAAATGCTTTCTATAGACACAGGAATTGAGTAACATAGAGAATATGGCCATTGCTGAGATGAATTAATCTGTATTATTGTGGCAATGTTTTGAATCATCTCTCTACTCAGCAAATGGACTATAAGATGCTCATCTTTGTTGAGGAAAAAGATTTCAGAAATAGCTCACTTCCTTCATTTGTCTTCTGGTGGCTACCTTCATCATGTAGACTTGATTATAATGATCCCATAAACTATAATTTAACAAAAGCCTTTATGATCATTATCCCTTGTGCTGTAGAGCAAGCTGCTGCCGCTAGCCTGGTGTGTGTGCACTTCTGGAGGGCGTATCAGCAATGGCTCACTGTCTTTCCAAACCACTCACCTAAATGACCCAGTGCCCCTAAAAAGCAAAACAAAACAGGGGTGCCTGGGTGGCTTAGTTGGTTAAGCATCTGACTTTTGAGTTGTGCTCAAGTCATAAGCTCACGGTTCATGAGATGGAGTCCCAAGTTGGCTCTGTGCTGAGCACGAAGCCTGCTTGGGATTCTTTCTCTTCCTCTCTCTCTGTCCCTCCCTTGCTCATGTGCTCTGCCCCCTCCCCCTCAAAAACAAACAAACAAACAAACAAACAAACAAACAAACAAACATTTTTTAAAAAGGCAAAACAAAACAAGGATGCCCATCAGGTCCACATTTTCATCACTTAATGAAATCATTTACAGGCTTTGCTCCCATATAGCATACATTATCTGCTATGGAGCTTCCCCTGCAGGACTTTTTAGTTTCATGGTGTTTGCTGTTTGGGGTCATGCAGGAGACTCCTTCCTCCCAAACCTCTGCCATGTTAGGGTCATGGAGAGGATCACTGAAGCACACGGATGTGATTTTCATGCTAATCTGTAGCTCCACAAATATGTTCTGAACACCTGCTCTGTGCTACCTGCCATGAATCATGTTAGGAAAATCAGAAATGATAAACTAGGGCCTCAAGGAGCTCAGGCTGGTAATAACTAAAATGCACAAAAAGACAAATCTCTTGCTTTGACCCCCTAGCAAAATCACTTTTTTCAGCTCAGGCATCCCCTATCACGAATATACTTTGGAATTTTCCATTCTCCCCTGAGTTGCCTTCCTTAGCATTTTAATCTAGGAGGCATTTGTTCTTTTGAATGTCATGCCGTGTGACAAATTCGTTCTTTTACTTTTGCAAAGCACTTAATAAGCTGCTTCTCCCGTGCACCCTTGCTCTCCCCAGGTGTTCTCATAGTGAAAGTGTAACAGCTTTCCTTACTCCCAGAGAGTCTCCTCATGTTTCAGTTACGAATATTCACAAAAAAAAAGAAATGAGAAAAGCGTAAAATGAAAAGGTTTGAAATCTATGTCAACCTGGCTCTGTCTCCAGTGGGCTCGTGTGTATGAGTGAACTTGCTATTAGTGCTGAGAAAATCAGCCTCATGGATTTATCTGGACAGTGAGCAGGAGAGTCCGTATGCAGGTCCTGATGGTGGTGAATGGTCTTTCTCCAGGACCGGGGAGGCTGACAAGGTGTGCACTTTGGCTGCCCCCAATTCAGCATGCTCAGGTGGAAAGGACCAGCGACAATAAAATAAACTTCAGCTAAATTAAAATAGCACACCCATTTTCACAAGGGAATACACAAAATAAGCAGAGTCCATTTCTTATGAAACAGAGTCTCTTAAAGTTAAGAACATGCCATACCAATTTCTGGCCGTAGAATGGGTAGAGAAAAATGACCCAATTCCTGAGAAAGTCTGTAAGCCCCGCTCTGTCTACCTCTCTACTTCCAGGATCTTTGCTGAATTTAGGTGCAGATTAAATGTGACGGTTCCAATGTCCTCACTGGACACTTGTTACAATGTATCCATGCAACACTCAGTGTGCTGAAAACTCTCTTGGCCTCACTTCCACGCTTTCACATCCGCAAACAGTTTGGTAGTTCTTAAACTGGCATTTTCTGCCAAGTTCCAATCAGTATATCCAGCTGAAAATGGGAAAACCCAGTCAGAATTTGAAGACTGCAAAGAGTTAATACTTATGGGGAAAAGTCAGTGCCCAAAAGGAATTAACTACATTCCCTTTTCAATTTCTCTGTCTTCTGGCTAACTTTCCAAACAGATTTAATCACTCTCTCAGCATCAGTCACAATCAGAATCTCTCCCCAATGGCCAGAGCACGGCTGCCACTCGGCTCTGTGACTGCGGGCAGCCAGCAGGCACCTCACAAAGCCATCACTCAGTCCCACTAGCTCAGTCCCTCTGGCACCCTTCAGAGGCTGAGTTACCGGCATGGATAAATTCCGAGAGCCCAAGTTAACATGGGGCCCTTTCCATGAAATTAACAGCGAAAGCCATCAAGGATGAGGGTTTGACTTCCACCCAAGGAACACAGGCTGCTTTTGGTCGACTCTTCCCTGCATTGGAAATGGCGGCTGTTGTCATTGTTTGTGCGTCATCGCCTTCTGGTTGGGAACCATGTGTCTGTCTCGTGTTTTCTTTCAGAGCACTCATTATTTCCTG
Organism: Herpailurus yagouaroundi; assembly: GCF_014898765.1. NCBI lineage: Eukaryota > Metazoa > Chordata > Mammalia > Carnivora > Felidae > Herpailurus > Herpailurus yagouaroundi. Next base: position 16,876,443 of record NW_024412405.1, read on the forward strand.
TTCTTTTGGGGGCAGCAACCAGGGTGTTTGGAAATTAGCATGTCTTTCTCTTGCCTCCAACAGCAGCAGTGCCAAAGGAAAGCTCTTTTAATCAACTCGGTGCCACAAAATCACTTGAAGCTCTTTCTCTGCAAGTTCATCCCCAGAGGGTCTGCCTGCCCAACTTGGAGTCTTCACTTCTCACTCAGTTTCCTTCACTCTGAAGCAACAGTGCAATTCTTCTTTTCTCTGGAGCCGAGAATGCAGGACGATGCTCAGGCAGGAGACTCGCGCAACATCAAAGTGGGCTCAGCACACAGGGCTCCTCCAACGTGATCCGTCTGCAGCGCTCTCAACTTCTCCCGAGAGCGCGAACCTGACCCAAACTTGACACCTTTCGGCCCACCGGACCTTCTCCGCCAATGGCTTGTTTCTCATGGCTGTGGCAGAGCTGGCTTCCTTTTGTGCAAACTCATGCTAGTTGCCTTTCTAATGGGTTGCAGAAGAGTCTGTCGTGTCTCTCTCCTCTTTGCCTCTGTTTTTATCAGGTTCATGTATTTCCTCACTCTTGTACCTGCTCACCAGATTCACAATCACTATCTTTTTGATATTCAGGAGGTGAAACTCCCCAGGTCTGTATTCCAAGCCTCAGGATTGTCCTTCTTCCTCTCTTGCACAGGCTTTCAGGTATTCTAAGTGCCACGCCTACCATTCCACCGATGGGCGTCATTTCAGAATGATAAGATTTGGGAGGTGTAAAGTATTTAAAGGATTTCCAGCTCTTTGCCTGCCTCTTTCCTGCCCAGATCGACCTGTGATCTCATCCTGCCTTCATTTTCGAGGGCTGAGGTATTTCGTTCTTGGGAATTTTAATGCACGACAAATGAGATCTGGAAAATTACTACAGAAGTATCAAGAGAGGCAGTCATTTATTGTAAGCTCTTGCTTTTCTTTTAAAAGTCAGATTGTGAGGGGCAACTGGGTGGCTCAGCAGGTTAAGCGTCTGACTCTTGATTTCGGCTTAAGTCATGATCTCACAGTTCATGAGTTCAAGCCCCTTGTCAAGATCCAAGCTGACAGTGCATAGCCTGCTTGGGATTCTCTCTCTTTCTCTCTGTGTGTCTCTGTCTCACTCTCTCTGCCCCTTCCCTATTCTCTTTGTCTCTCTTTCTCAAAATAAATAAGCAGACACTTAAAAAAAAAAAAGTCAGATTGTGAAAGTTGCTTTCTATCCTGTAGGAAATATGTTTGTCAAAAGCTACATTTGGTTAAATCTTCATGAAAGGCAAAACCATAACTTACTTGTGGATGATTTAAACAAAGAGGTGACTTCCTGAGTTGAGTACAAACTCCTGAGAGGTGGCATTGGTATATATTATATTATATTATATTATATTATATTATATTATATTATATTATATATCCTAGAGGCTAGCACATGGCTTGGGACATTTTAGGCATGCAATATCTTTTTTTAAAAAAAATTAATATTGGTCCATTTATCTATATTTATTTGATAGTAACCCCCAAAAAACTATGGTATGATTTAATGACATAAGATTTTTTTTCTTTTGGGAAATCATGTGGTCTCTGCCCAATGGGCTCGGCTTCCTTAGGAGCTCAGGAAGCGTATTCTCTCCATGTATCCTTACTGGGCAGGTAATGGAAAGTGGCTTCCACCTGCTTAAGCCTCTTAGGAAGCTGGTCTCAAGGATGGAAATGACTCTGATGCGGCCTTTATCCTATGCCCATGAAGGGTGACACTTTCTGATATTAACTCTGCATTCCTTTACCATGTAGCCATGGATTAACACTCCAGTCTTCAGCAGGGCTGACCTACCCACAGGATTCAGGTCCCACAGTACCGTTAAGGATCCACAGAAGTTTTGTTTATTTTGAGAGAGACAGAGAGAGAGAGAGAGAGAGAGAGAGAGAGAGAGAGAGAGAGAGAGAGTTGGGGAGAGGGGCAGAGGAAGAGAGAGAAAGAATCTTAAGCAGGCTCACACTCCCCGTGGAGCCCGACTCAGAGCTCCACGTCATGACTGTGAGATCATGACCTGAGCCAAAATCAAGAGTCAGACGCTTAACCGACTGAGCCACCCAGGTGCACTGGGACCCGCAGAAGGTTTAAAACTTTAATTTCTTTTAAAATCAGAAGGAAAAAAATGAATGTAATAATAATGAACAGATAATAATGAATTCCTCCTGGATTATATTCAGTCTTACTCCAATGCAGTTGAAAACTATTATATATGCTATATACAATGATACATAATATATATTCTATATTACATATATGTATTTTAATGGAGAAAGGAACCCACACAGGAAAAGTGCCAGGGACCATGAAAGTGATAATGCTGCTCTGGTCCAAAAAGATTTGCTTATCAATTAGGTCCAGATAAGTTCTCCATGCTGAGAACTTATCACTACTTGGCAGTATTAAAAAAGCTATCGGGGGAATGTAATTTCATTTCGGCTCTGGGTTCCTCTCCCCACACAGTGTCTCTCAGACTATCTTCTCCCTGCTTCATCTCCAGCAAATCTGCACAGAAGCATGTTGGTACACAGGGAAATGAAACATCTAAGAGAACAGAGAATAACATGCCTCCATCCAGCGTCTGGCACGGACAAGGAGTACAATTGTATTTATGGAATGTAAGAGTGACACTGTCCTGTACTGGGAAAAGGACACAGTTTGGAGCCAGAGAGACTCGGGTATAAATTTTGTCTCTGTCACTTACCAAGAGCTGTCTTGATCAAGTCACTTCATTGCTCGACTATCCTATGGAAATTAGTGATAATAATGCCTACCTTGCAAGTGGCTGCAGGGTTTGAAGCCAAGTTATGTTTAAACACTTATCATAACTGAATACAGTAGTCCCCATTATCTAGGGTTTCGTTTTCTGCCATTTCAGTGACCAGTGGTCAACCGCGGTCCTAAAGCAGATAATTCTCCTCTTGTAGAGTCAAAAGGTCAGTAGGAGCCGAATACCATCTCACATCATTCACCTCACTTTATCTTACCGCGTAGGCATTTGATCCCATCACATCATCACAAGAATATGGTACAACAAGATATTTTGGGTGTGAGAGAGAGAGAGACCACAGTCACATAACTTTTATTACAATATGTTGTTATAATTGCCCTAGTTTATTATTATTGTTGTTCGTCTCTTACTGTGTCTAATTTATGAATTAAATTTCACCATAGGTATGTATGTCTAGGGGAAAACACTGTATATTTAGGGTTCGGTACTATCTGCAGTTTCAGGGATCCCCTGGGGGTCTTGAAACATAGCCCCACAAATAATGGGGTACTCCTGAATAAGCACTTAATTTTCTAAAGCTATTGTATAGTGAGAAGTGAAAGTGTTGTGGAATAGAGACTAATTGATGGTAAAATAAAAGCTGTTCAACAGGTGATGGCATTAACATTAAGTTCAGCACTGCCTTTCTCAAATTCTTGAATGGCTCTCTACCACTGGACAGAAGGTAGGCTACAGAATGCTTTTGCAGTGCACAGAGCCCTGCAACTCTAATGATGCTCCTCTGTCCCCACTCCCTTTCTCTCTTCCTCACACCTCACACTTGCTCTAGCCTTTTCTCAAGTTATCCAGGCCCTCTCATACCTCTGTGCTTTGTGTACTTTCTTCCCTCTGCCCGGATCCCCACCTGCCTCCCCAACATTTGTCTGCCCCAAAGTCCCACCCTTCTTCCATGCACTTTATTATTCTCAGTGCTTCCTTATTGCATATCACTTTTCATTGTTCTCACTATGTTAGAGCTTAAAAGATGAACACATTATTTAACAGGGCTTATATTTAGTTCTTATGTATTTAAATGTAGTATTTATAATTTCTCACCATCTAATTGCCATTTAAACTTATTGGGGTAGAGTGGAAAAATGAGATTTGGAATCGTCTTCTTGCCTGTCTTTAGTGAATCCTTCAGCTAAAGCAAAACCAGAAATTTCATGTGTGTGTGTATGACAGAGAGAGAAACAGACACACACAGAGAGAGAGAGAGAGAGAGAGAGAGAGGCCCTCACTATAATAATGTTTCCCTCTCTCTCTCCTTCCCCAAACACTGTTATGAACATAAAAACATAGCTTTCTCCTAAAAGCAACCAGGAAAATTTTCCAAATATTCCCATTCCTTATTTTTAAAACATTTGGGCCATCCGTTGTCACAAATTAAATGAACCAAATTTGGAAAGAATCCAAACTTCCATAACATTATTAACTATCTTAAATTTGGTTGATATATAAATGGGAAAAATGTAGAGTATAATTTTACAAAACCCTTGATAAAGAGATGAAATTTAGATTTTATTAAGAAGTAGATAGCAATTTCCAAATTGATGATTTAATTTATTAATCCATTAAGTTCATGCTCATTTTATTCCATTTAGCACTTGAAACTGAGAGCCCAACTTTACCAAAATAACTTTGATCACTGTAGATAATTCATAATTAAGTCTTAAAACTGGTTACAGAATATTAATGCATTTGGACTAAATACATATTTAATGAAAACTTAGAACTAAGTGTTTTCAGCCTTCAAATATTTATTGTCTGTCCTTTGGATGTCTGTATTCTTTGAACAAGTGTACTACAGCTTAATGCTTCCATGGAGATTAAAGTATGTATTGTATTAATATGAGTGATGATTTATGTCAGAATGTACTGGCATCTTCTCTAATAAAAAAGATCACAAAACAAATAGCTATAATGTATTGGGGGATGGGGGGGCTGATTTGAAAGATCCATGTTCAGTTTTTAGCCAGGAAAGCTATTTATAAGACCTCTCCGTGTTAAACAATATCCAATCAGTTCTACTGACAGCGATATGACTTCTAAAAATAAAAAAGAATGAGAAACAGGCCTATTATTGAGAGTGTAAGCCAGGATCAGGTTGCAACATAAACAGGTTTGCAACTACAGTGCTAATTTCTTCTTCCAAAGAAGGGAAAGCCTAGGAGAAAGGGTAGGGCATATCAACAGGGTGCAATATGTTATAAAAGCTATTATGATGTCCTACAAAATGAACATTTTTAAAAATTCTGAATTCAGAGTCTATTTAAAATGCATTATCCAAAAGGCTATTTGCTATCTTTAGAAGTTTAATGCATTTTAAAGTAATACTCTTGCATTATGAAGTGTGAAATCACAAATTTCGGCATGGGAAGACTATAACCAAGGGCTCCTCCATTATCTGGTGCCACAAATCAGGCAGGGATGCCATTATCAACAGGCAGGTGTCACATCTACATCACATTTGCTTGCATAGGTCATAGGGTGCAAAGTGGCCAAGAATCAATTAGTAGAAAAAATTTAACATGGCCCTACCTTTTTTAAAGCTTCCACTTAGAGACAAAGGAAATACTTTCTCCTGGAAATCTCTTCAATATATACGAATACATTCATGTACATAAAATGTGTATCTGTAAATTTACTTTGGGGAGGCCAATTATACCCCATGGAAGAAAATTAAGAATAAAAGATGACTGGATCAAACAAGTTGCTACTATCTCCCTATAACAAGATTCTATTATTCTCGTTTCATATATAATTTTGCTCAAATAAACTACTGTTAAGATGCAAACAGCTGGGGGTTAGTTGTGTAAAGAACAGTGAAAAATGCTAGCTCTGTAGTACTATAGCATACCTAGCATGACCAGATCGATGCATGGATATAATTTTGAAATGCAGGTGTCAGTTTAGTTAAGCTCTAAATCCTATTTCTATTAGAATAGCCATTATTAAATCCCACTGTGTACAATTAAAAAAAATCGAAGTTTCATTATATACCCAGCAACCCATGATTATTTTTTAAAATAATGAGTTTTCATTACCTATATCTACACCTCTCATATTGAAGAATTCTGGTCTGTCCATAGACAACAGAGGGAGAGATCATAGTTTTCACGAGATTCCTTTAAGTTCCTTTATCCCTGCTATCTTTTCTATCATTGTAGAAACCACCCAAATTATTATCTCAAGTAGAAAAGAGCAGTAGATCCATGGGACTCATTTTGCATCAATAGCCATTTGCAATCCCTCCATCAGGGATGGGATTAAATGGATGGGATTTTCATGTGGGTACTTTATGGCCTATTACACTTTCCCACTGTGGAAATGTCCGTCAGTATCCTGCTTACCCTAGAATTTTTTTTTTAATCATATAGGAATAACAGTAACAATACCTTTCTTAATGTTTGTTTATTTTTGAGACAGAGAGAGACAGAGCATGAACGGGGGAGGGTCAGAGAGAGGGAGGCACAGAATCCGAAGCAGGCTCCAGGCTCTGAGCTGTCAGCACAGAGCCCGACGTGGGACTCAAACTCACGGACCGAGAGATCATGACCTGAGCCGAGGACGGACGCTCAACCGACCGAGCCACCCAGGCGCCCCAGTAACAATGCCTTTCAATTACAACTTGTGTGTAACAGTGGCAAATAACACTTGAGGCCTGAGTTTTCTCATTTGGAAATTGGGGTAATGAGACCTACCTCACTGGATACAACAACAGAAAAACAAGGTGATGAATCTGGAAGTAATTTACCAACTATGAAGTACTATCCTGATCTTAAGCACCTTACGTGCTTTGCAAATAACAAAGGATTAATGACATTATCTCCATGGATCTTGGAAAAGTCCCCATGTGATAGAAGAGCAGGAATTCATGATATGATTTCACCAATAAGAAAAATGAGTTTTCAGAGTTGTTACGCTTTTGTCCTAGGTCACATTGCTGGTATGTGATGGAGTTAAACCTCCAACCTGGTCGGTGGCCAGTCACCAAACATCTTCAAAGCATTTGCTCTTCCTCCCCTTGATTCTCTGCACTTTTGGTGGCATCTCACAGAAAAGAGCTAATCCATTTTCTGCAAATTTAAGGACCGTGATTGCGCCCCACTTGATCACACACATCAGCTCACTCTCCACCATCCTCTCTACACACTGCACTCTTATTCTCATTTTAATCTAGTCATCTACACTGGGCCTGATTGTCTGAAATCCTGTCCCCGGCTTTTAAGAAAATTAAAATTCTGCAACGTTTCCCGAGGCTCATCTCAAGCTGCACCATGGCCCTGACATTTTTTTCCAGTAAAACTGTTCAAACACCTAGCTTTGCTCAGAGTCTGCAGCCTAGTAAGGTTGACACTCCACAATCTAGTGCTTGATTAGGTTGCAACTTTTCGACTCCTTCTGTGCATGTAATTCTTATACCTTTGAGCTAGATTATCAAATCAAATGTAGGGAATAAAGCTACTTAAAAACACCTCCCACAAACTTTGAACACTGTGGATTAGATTGAATCTAAAGGATTGCTCAAATAATTTTTTTTTTTTAGTTATGATGATGGTACTTTGGTTATATTTAAAAAAAGAGTTTGTAAAAAGAATAAAAATGAGTTTGTATTTCCTAGAGAAACATATTATTTAAGGATGACATGATATAATGTCCAAGATTAATTTGAAAATAAACCTGCTGGGAGTAGGGAAGGTGGGGGTGGGAGGAAATAGGAGGATAGGGATGAAAAAAGATTGCCCAAATGTAACTATTGAAATCGGAAAATAAGAACATGGGAATCCACTATATACTGTTCTATTCTGTGTATCATTGAAAAGTCTCATAAGAGAAAGTTAACAGAATGAAAAGAGGCTAGCACAAAGGAAGGCTGATACCTCCCACAAATACTCGCACAATAATGAGTCTACGGTAGCCTTAGTGAAGTCGTGAACATATAGTGAAAAGAATATTTTAACAATTCTGATTACTTTGAGTTAATTTCTTATTGAGAAGAGAAGGAGAGCTTTTGAAGAACTCTTATCTCAGAAATGAGCTTGGTGGTGAGTTAATTCACCCTGAGAGAAGCCAACAGAGGTGAATGAGGCTCCTTCTTACACCACTCTGGTTTCTGTACCTTCACATATAACCCTATTTATTGTCTGTGTTTGCGCCATGCCAAAGAGAATTAAATATGGGTGAGTTTAGTACTGGATTTAACTTAAACTATCCATAAAATGAAACTACTTCTTGAGCAAATAATTACAACATAGTGCTCAATGTCCAGCTGTCTAACTAAAAAGGTAGAAGAAAACAACAGAGAATAATGGATGTAATAAAATTGCAACCCAAGCTCCTCAATTACTAATTTCTTCATATCCAAGTAGATGATTCCAAAGAGAAACTAGAGATGGTGTCCACCTTCTCTTTGCTCGCTCCGTTCCCTTACTAACCATAAGGCCTTCTGGGCAGAGCAGTTTGTAGGGACTGACTCTCCAGCCCACAGGGGTGTGCCCTGACTGGTATTAACTCAGCCCACACACCTCAGCCCTGGGCCACAGAGCAAGCCACAGGGCTAGGCACAGGCCCACTTTGAGTCCAAGAGATGTGAAGAAACATGTGCCAAGGAATCCTGGTAAAGCAGATGATTGATTCTGTAGAAGCGATTTAACAAAACTCTCCCGCTGGACATGAACAAGGAAACAGTCAGTCTCAGTTACAGCTGGCAGCCATCTTACAACCACAATGGAAGCCAGCCTGGGGGAGAAGTCACTTCACAGAAGCTCGGGCAGAGATGGAGTGATACTTGCACTCCAGAGATGGAGTGATGGAGTGTGTGACTCTGATGAACCATTGACTGAGGCTTTCCCCTTGACTTCTCAGTTTTGAGACATGATAAATTTTCTTCATTATTAAAGCTTTTTTGAGTTGGGTTTTCTAACCTGAGGTGGGGAGTGCTCTAGCTGACACACTAGTCTTCAACTCTGGCCCTTAAATAGTGCTGCTGCTCTCAGTGAGTAGCCATCATCCGTATGTGTCTTCGTCTCTGCTCTATCACAGTCCGTCTCCAGATGGCTGACCTAATATCGATCTGATGGGCTCTGGGACACAGGTGTCCAGGAAGGTGGATGGTGTTTACAGCAAACACCAAATCTTATGAAAAATATATGTAAAGATGCCAATGAAACATGTACATGGCAACGGTACTTTAAAACTCTTAACCATAAACCTTGCAAGTGAAAGAAGTTAACTGGGTCTGTTAAAATCCATGATATACACCAATCTACTTTTAGTGATTGGAAACACAAAGATTAAAAATAAGTGTAAAGCTAAGAAAACTTTTTTAAATTTCATTTATTTATTTTTAAATGTTTATTCATTTTGAGAAAGAGAGAGACAGAGAGGTGGGCACGAGTTGGGGAGGGGCAGAGAGAAAGGAAGACACAGAATCCGAAGCAGGATCCAGGATCTTAGCTGTCAGCACAGAGCCCGATGTGGGGCTCAAACTCACCAACCATGAAATCATGACCTGAGCCAAATTGGATGCTTAACCAACTGAGCCACCCAGGTGCCCCTAAAAAGACTTTTTAAATGCTCTGTTTTCCAGGGAAGAGCATACAGATGGCTCTGTATGCATCTGTTTTATTTGATTTTTCTCTTTACTCTTTGAATCATGACTTGAAAGAAGAAAAGAATAAGGACCCTGTGCCTGGGAGAGTAAAAGAGCTTATAAAATGTGTGGTAGAAATGGGAACTTAGCATTTAATAAAACGATTCCCCAAGGAAACACCTTAAACAAACATCTTAACTGATCAGCTGCACCTGTCGTAAGCCCAAAGGACTCAAGAGGGACAGCGACTCAGTGAAATAAATCAATACTTTCTGGTAGAGAATGAAATAACTTATTAGAGTACTGGTCACCTTAAAATAGGAAGAACTTAAGTCTGAAAAGTAGAGAATATCAATTGATCTGGAAAGAGGTCTGTTGTTATACTGATTTGTTGAAAGGAAACATTTTTTTAAAGTTTATTTTTATTTTATTTTGAGAGAGACAGTGGGGGAGGGGAAGAGAGAGAGGGAGAGAGAATCCCAAGCAGGCTCCGCACTGTCAGCTCAGAGCCAGATGCAGGCTCAATCTCACAAACCCTGAGATCATGACCTGAGCTGAAATCAAGGGTTGCATGCTTAACTGACTGAGGGACGCAGGCGCCCCAATATGAAACATTTGTAAACCAATGTTACAATATGAAAAAAAATTATGGGGTTTAGTTTTGCTTCTAGGTTGGTTACAGTTTTGAATCCCATATATATATTGGGATATTGGGGTATATTGGCTGTGAAGATCTTGCCTGGATGAGGACATACACATTTTAATTAGTGAATCAATAAGTGTTTGCTGAAAGTCAACTAGTTATCTAACCCTTTGCTAGGGTCTGGGCTTATCAGGGCTGGTTTCATGGCCATGCAAGTTGTCCAGTAGTTAGCAGTGCCTCATGCTTGGTTTAAAAGCTCTTTTGTCAGCATCTTACAATTCTTAATAATTGCTTGAACAAAGGGCTCTACATTTTCATTTTGCTCTGGGCCTCCAAAGTTAGGTAGCCAACCCTGATGCTTATATAGGATTTACTTCCTGCCTCTCTGTAACTTGCAGACCATTAGAGGGCATAAGACCATAAGACATATGCCTAAAAATTAATTAATGAATGAGATTATTATTTAAATCTCTACTGCCTAAAGTGTCATAAAGCACCAACTTGCCTAGGACCCTGGATTAGACATAGGATAGCATATACAGTTATAATGTATAACCAGCACACCAAGTCTTCGAATTGGAGACATTGGTATAAAACGGACAGGATTTGCCAGAGAATACTTCTCAGAGGACCTCCGAACACATTATTACTCACTTTTTAAAATTAATACTGGTGACCATTAAGCACTGACCCTGTACCAGACATATTAATATATATTACCTAAATAATTCTCACATAGTCCTTTTTAACCAGTAAGGAAAAAGTGGGTAGGAAAGAATGAGTACTGTGTCTACAGTCCCACAGCTAGGAAAGAGTTGTCGTAGCATCCTTACCCAGATCCATCTGACTCCAAAACCCAGGGGCTAATGTTTTGTTACTCTTTGTTATCTCCACCCAGGTGCGTGGCTATCAGCATAGATGTCTCCCTTTGTATACATTACGGGGGGGGGGGGGGCGGGGGCATTAGCACGGTTGCAGGTGGGAGTGAGCAAGAGTTGTGGGGCCCCGCTGGGGAACATCTGGATGGTACAGATTAGGGTGAAATAATATTAGGGAATAAGGATGAAGACATGAATGCAGGTGATAGCTACCATGCACCAAGACTTGTCATTATCCTTGCTTTGTTCACGAGTTAACAGAGATGGTCAAGATGGTATCAGCACATGGCTGCACCAGATATTGACCCAGACCTGTCAAACTCCATGTGTGGTCTTCACCAACATCTCACCTGTCACCCATGGGTGGAAGTGCGAGGGGTCAGGTTCTTGAAGGATTCTAAGAGCCTTGCCTTGATTAAACCCGTGTGGAAGGCAGGCTGTGGATTTGGGAAAGCAGAATTGGGGTGACAGCTGTTGAGGGGAGATGAATGTGACCACAGGGCACAGGATAGTGGAGCAAGAAGAGGGGCAGGGAACCTGAAAAGGAACATCTATTAATTCAGGGGTAGAGTGATGAGAAACTGTGATGTGAATGGAAAGAAAAGAATGAGAGTGAAAACATTTCAGAGGAATGTGTGCATCCAGATGAGACAATCTGTTGGGGAAATTTTGCCACTCCTGGAGTCTGTCTTCACTTCCTCTCTCTTATTTTGTCTTCCTGTTCTCCACAAAATACCCTATGTATTCCCGCTTCCTCGGTACCCTTTCCTGTCTTTCTTCTCCCTCCTTACTCATCTTCCTTTGTCTCCTTCTGTCTCTACCCCCAGTGTGTTGAAAGTTAGCCTATATTTTGAATGTTTACCCTTGGGAATGTTTTTCTAAATTGCTTTTAAATTGTGCATTTCATTTATGAATTGTTTTCTCTTTAAAGGAGTTAATGGCATGTGAGCTATCTTTTTTTTTTTTTTTTTGCGAATTAGTCTGCTTTTTTTTTTTTTAAACATATCATCAAAATACATACAAGAAAGGGTAATTATTCAACTCAAACTATGATTGTGTCTAATTGACACTCCAGAAATATCCTTCCTAGTAACATCTGAAACAATTTATTAAGGTTGTTTTTGAACACTGATTCACAGTTAGTATTTGGAGCACAGAAAAAGGTTTTGATAATTTTGTTATTATAGGATACGTATTCTATCATAATTTCTCAAACGTTATGAGGCAAAAATGTTAAGCAAGCCCTAATATTTGGTGCAAAGTCAGGTTTACTGCCCATTAGCAAACTGGCCAGCTGCCTTTAGGATTTTGGGAGAAGATTTAGTATTGCCAGGCAGTGGGGAATGGGGTGCTAGGCTTCTCACATCATGGATCCCCTTGATAATTCCCATCTTCCCGGCCTCCTAGGCTTGAACCCTCAGTCCTCCCAGACTCTGCCTTTCCTGCCCCTCCACATGCAGTCCAACTCTGTAACCTCTTTCACACCTCTTTTCCATTTCAACTATCTTCACACTAGCCACAGCTCACTTGTGTCTCCCCTGGTTAACAGGACACCTCTGCCTGCGGTCTTCCTGCTTCCAGTTTCCAATTTAGTGTGTACATTGCTCTTGGGGGGATCTTCCTAAGTCACAGAACTGGTCAGAAAAGTCGCTTCCTCAAATCTTTCAATGGTCTCACTGCTGGGGTACTAGGCAACGCCTCTAAGCCTCCACAATGGGGCTTCAACTTGGTTCCCAGCCTCAGCCTTTTTTTTTTTTTTTTTTTTTTTCTGGTTTCCTTTCCATCTCCAAGTTCTCCACTGCCCTTCCATTCTTTGTAACTGGAGATTTCCCCTATGACTACTCCCATCACCCGCTCCCCCTCCTCCAAACCAACTGAGCTCGAGCCTCCTTCTTGAAACTTCCTCTGGTTCAGCTCTCTCCTGCAGGCATTCTCTTTCTTCTCCAGATTCCCAGAGCCGTGGCGTATTTTACCTTCCTTTGAGCTTATGTCCCTCACTAGACTATAAATGCCTTGAAGGTTGGAATTATCATTACAGTTTTACAGACAGTAACTCATTTAATCCTTTAAAAAATCCTAGGAAGAAGGGACAAATTCCCATTTTACAGATGAGGAGGCTAAGGCCAGGAAGGAGAAAAAAACAAAAACTTGCTCAAAGTCACACATTTAGAGAGGCGCAGAACTGAGATTCAACCCGGGAGTCCGGCCTCATGATCTTTTGTTGGGTTTGCTTAGCCATTACACTCTTCAGTCTTTCTGGCTACTACCTTATATTCATGCCTGCTCCAGACATGTCAGCACAGTTTCCTGCACTTAGTAGACAATCAAGGTAGGCAGTTTTTTAGAGGTGAATTGAATAAAACTGATTTAACTAAGGCCTGGAAAAGATCTCACTAATCGGAGGATATGAAATGCTAACCGTAGTCTCTTGCCCCGGTGCTCTCCTAATTACTTGGACCCATGCCTATCAATCAGTGATAGGCGGCAGAAAAATATGCAGTAGCTAATATGAGAACCATGCATATTTTATGTCCATTTGAAAAGCAACACTCTATCACACCTCTGGGAGCTTCTGGGCATGGGTCTGAATATAAATAGGCATACACATTGCTTTGGTCAAATCACTTGGCATTGACACTGAGTACCGCACCAATCTGTCCCGGAGCAAATATGATTTGAGTAGCGTGATAAAGTGGAGACTTTGTAGCCACGGAGAAGACGCCTGAACTTTTGTCACCAAGGTGTAACCTCAGTACTGGGACAGTCAGGGCCTGGGTATGGCTAGGTAGACACCACAAGACTGTGATTACTGTTGCTACCCTACAGGTGTACCTGCTGGATCACATATGCAGCATCCGCAAGACGTATATCCACATCCACATGTATAGCTAGATCAATACCTTGTTCTCTGACATGCGTGATCTTCCCGAAGTATCTGCTCGACAAGTATCCTTGCATCATGACCATTGCTCCCCAGATCTCTTCTCTGGCTTCTCGTCCATTCGCAGCAATGTTAGAACATGCCCTGTTTCTCCCTGTCTTACTTAGGGTTACCCTGTTTCATTTGGCCATAACTGCCATAGCATGTAGTTTGGCATCACCTGTGTTTCAGAAGTGTATCTCGTGGTAGGAATGTGGAAAAATCACACATGTCCTGATGTTTGGCTATGTGGGGTTTATTCCCAACTCCGTCACTGCCCAAGTGGCTTATGCATGCTACTATACTTCTTAGGGCTTATAAATTCACATCCTTTAAATGGTGATGGTAAAACCTATGGAGATGGAATGAGCTACTGCTAAGCATGTTTTCAATAAACAATAAGTCCCTTCCTTGTCTCTCTTCCCTCTAGTCCTCCGGGCTCCAGTATGTCTACAGGTACAAAGCAGGGGTTGCAGGTACAAAGCAGAAGACATGGGTGGCAGAGGGCAGATGGCAAGTGTTCATGGTAAGAACTTTGGACTTTATCCCAAAAGTGAAAGTGAGTCACTAACCAGTCTGAAGCAGAGAAGTGACACGAGTGATGAACCTTTGACAGTAGAGAATGGTTTAGGTCAGATTCCAGATCTGACCTGCACTGGTATCTCAGGAGGGTATTTATTCAAGTCAAATTCACCCCACTGCCTGCACTGAATTAAATTCTTTCCACCTGGAGACCCGCATTTGCTAAAGCTTGAATGTTAGCATTAGGCTCTTTGAAGTTTTAGAAGGAGGCAAGGCTGGAGGCAGAGAGCAAGGCATTATTATGTATGTGAGGATTAATGATGGCTCAGATGAAAACAGTGGAAAAGGAACAGGGCAATCTGAAATATTTATATGGTAGAATCTATAGCTTGTCATGCTCAACAATATTTAGGAGAGAAGGAGAGAGAAGCCAGATGGTACCTAGATTTCTGGCTGAGTTATTAGAAGGGTGGTGTGGCCATTAAAAGAAAACTGGAGATAAGGAAAAGGAGGAGCAGGGCTGTGGGAGGAAAGAGGAAGTTCATCCAGTGGAAACAGCCAGTAGGTAGATTAATAACATTGGCATTCAGAAGGGAAGTTGAACCGCAGACACAGAGTCGGACTCTGCCCTTACTGGCATGCATTCCTGGGACTGCCCTGGAGTCGGGCTAGAGGACCAGTGCAGACACCAGCATTCAAGGGACAGGAAGGGGCAGAGATGAAGAGCATAGTGACAGATTATTAAGTATTATTACTACTTTTTTGAATGCCTGCAGAGAGCTCACTGAATAAAATGAGGTAGGACACAGAGGAGACAATACCTTAAAAGAATGGGAAAATGATTTGGGTTTGGTTATCAATGTAAACATGATCTTTAAAACCTAGGAAATAAATCAAGCACTCTACAGGACATCTTAAAAAGTAGACTTTAAAAATCCCCTGTGTGTCTTTTGAATATCATTGTTTCTGGTGCCCATTGTTTAGAATGTGAAACTGAGGTTACAGAGGGCAGTGATCTATACAAGGACCCAAGCTTAAAATGAGCAAAATTGGGACTTCCAGGTAGTTTGATTCCATGGCCCATGGCCTTTTTCTCTACAAAAACACTAAGGCATGCCATCCGAGGACCTGAAAAGACATTTCTCCTAAGAAGATGGCCAATAGGCACAAGAAAAAATGTTCAACATCACTCATTATTAGGGGAATGTAAATCAAAACTCAAGTTTATACCTTATACCTTATACAAGTTTATACTGGTGTGAGTTTATATCTCACACCAGTATAGTATGGGAAAAAAAAAAAAGAAATAACAAATGCTGGCAAGAATGTGGAGAAAGGGAACCCTCATGCATTGTGGGTGGGAATGTAAATTGGTGTAGTCACTGTGGAAAACAGTATGGGGTACTTCAGAATGTTATAAATAGAAATAACATATGATTCAGTAATTCTACTACTGGGTATTTACCTAAAGGGAAAAAAAAACCCACTAAATTGACAGATATATGTACCCCGATGCTTCCTGCAGCATTATTTACAGTAGCTTAGATATGGAAGGAACCTAAGTGTCCACTGACAGATGAATGGATAAAGAAGATGTTGTATACACATATAGACAATGAAATATTATTCAACCATAAAGAATGAAATTTTGCCATTTACAACAACACGGATGGACCTAGAGGGTATTAGGCTAAATGAAATAAGTCAGATAGAAAAGACAAATACCATATGATTTCAATTATAAGCGGAATCTAAAAACCAAAACAAGCAAACAAAAAAAAAAAATAAGGAATGGATTCATAAATACAGAGAACAAACTGGTGGTTGTCAGAGGGGAGAGGGTAGGGGGATGGGCAAAATGGGACCAAGAGGTACAAACCTCGCATTATAAAATAAGTAGGTCACAGAGAAGATGGAAAGCACGGCATAGGTAATATGGTCAACAGTATTGCAGTGATGTCTCATGGTGACAGATGGTGACTACACTTCCGGTGATGAGCACTGAGTAATGTCTAGACTTGTCAAATCACTATGTATGTGCACCCGCAACTAGCATAACATTTGACGTTAACTGTATTTCAATAATAAAACTTAAAAAAAAAATGATACAAAAAAGTCAAATCCCATTCCAGTCATGGTGTGTGTTAGCCCAGCTGGCTCCCTTGGGGGGAAGAGGGAGCATCGAGTGAAGAAGCAGCACATCAAGCTTCGGGCCTCCAAACCAGCTCTTACGCATTCCATGCTGTTCATGTTTCAGGATGTGAAGATCTAAATCTTTTGCCTCACAGAAATGAGGCACAAAAGAATAAACACGAGAGGAAATCCACAATTTTAAAAGGCATATTTTCACAGTTTGTAATATTTTGAAATTGACCTTTCTTACTGGCCTATGAACAATGCTATTTAAAATAGATTATCTGCAAGAAAAAAGATCGAAATGAAGAGATCCTCCTATAATTACTTAAATGAGATCTGCATTGGGGGATATTTGTTAACTTGGCACCTTAATACACATTTGTTATCTCATCCAGGGGTAGGTATTACACCTGAACTGAGTCTAATTTGAGTGCCTTTTAAATTCCCCAGAGCTATGTGTGTTATTTATATGTAACTGGAAGACAAAATGCTAATATGAATGGCTGAGTGAGTATAAATGAGATCAATTACCGGTTTTATAAAGTCTTACATTTATATAGTTCCTTTTACTATAAAAAGTGCACTCTTATATGTTAATTAATCTGCACAATTCTATGAGTTATGTTGTGTCCAACGTGGAGATGTGGAAACCTCCCAGATGGGTGTGTCTCAGATTTAAGGCACAGATCTTAATTCATGGATCTTGTTAAACTGCTGCTTCAGATTCTAGAAATCTGGGGTGGGGCCAAATCTCTGTATTAATCTCAAGCTTCTGGGTGATACCAATGCCGCTGCCTGTGCACCACATCTTGAACAGCAAGGACCTAGTCTACACTTGATCCTTGTGCTATTACATGCTATTCCCCTTTGTGATTATCAATTTTTAACAAATATGATGGCAATTTTTTTCTAGGCCATGACGTTTTTAAGTGGTCGATAGGACGCATGCTTTGGATTGACCCCACATCCACCAGCTACCAGGCTGGGTGATTTCTGGCAAAGTCAACCTTCTTCATCTATTTTCAGAGTTGCTACAAGGATCAAGTAAGTTATGATATGTTCATGGGCTTGGCAAAGACTCAGTGCTGTTTATTAGACCTCACGTTTATATACAAGAGTGCCTCCAAATTCACAGATTCATAATCCACTTATCTTCTGAGACTGAACTCAGCTTTTGCGTTTTCGGTATTTGCTGTCATCGACGATAATGATGATCTTTGCTTTACTGAACAAAGGATGTTGAACTATTTACAAGGGGAGGAGGGACTTGGTGAATGGAATTTGGCTTCCAAAGGGAGAAAGAAAAGCAATCTGCTGGTGGGTGTGCTGCTCAGGAGGTGATGTTCATCAAGCTCTACTTTGTCTCCCTCGTATTTTCCACCAAGAAAATGATTTCACCGTTGTCGGAACTCTTAGTCCCGATTGTTGCTCAACACTTAATTCGTTTGAAATTACATAGGGTTTTGTAACGTCCCTGGCTAATGCCAATCATTTGAAACTTCTGTTGCTTTTAAAATGCTTTAGTTGTTAATATGTGGATATATTATTTTCACAAATCATCTAGATTTTGGAACCCCTGGGGATGGGGATTGCATCCCCCATGTGACTTAGAGCACAGTAGATGCTTACTAATTACTGGTGGCCTTGGTCTGTCTTTCATTAGAGTTAAAAAAAACCTCCGGTTTTAAAATAGTAAATTTTGGTGGGGGACATAAATTCCCCTTAAGCAAATTTCTGTTGTTTAATTAGAAAATCAGATTGATACCTTAATGAGAATCACAGCATTGGAAGGATGAGAGTTTTAATTTCCATCGGGGAATAGGATCATTTGAGAAAAAAAGCAGGCCCGAGGATGCAGGAATATGTCTTAAGTGCCAACAACAAAGGAAGCAATGTACTGGATGCTTCATATATACATTTTTTCCTTTAACTTCATCTCACTAATGTTCTTCCTTTTTGTATATTGACCTTATTCACCTACCATTGGAGTAGATTTTTGTTTTAACCATTAAAAATCCAGTTCCAGCCCTATATCCAGTACTAAGCCTTCAAAACAATTCATTTTATGAATGAATGAATCAGGGTTTTTTTAATTTTTTAATGTTTATTTATTTTTGACAGAGAGAGACAGAGAGAGAGGAAGGGAGAGAGAAAGAGGGTGACACAGAATCTGAAGCAGGCTCCAGGCTCTGAGCTGTCAACACAGAGCCCAATGTGGGGCTCCAACTCACAGACTGCGAGATCATGACCTGAGCCGAAGTCAGACGCTTAACTGACTGAGCCACCCACGTGCCCCAGAATCAGTTTTTATTTATAAGTTGGGATACAGAGAAGCAGCACCTTTAAGTGAATTGCCTAAGACTGCCAAAGTAATGACGGACTGCACTGGCCTCAAACACAGGCCTATGCATCTCCAAATCCAACCCACTTACTAGTCTTCTATGGTAACTCAGGGACTTTAGACTTCCAAGTAACACTCATCGATTCTTGGGTAAAAAAAAAGGAGGATGAGAAAGGAATGAACTTGATCGACATTGCAATTCTGACTAAAGCCCAGGGGATGTTTTTAAGTGCCTCTGAAACTCATCAACCCTCCTACCTCTGGGGCTGCTATCCAGTAACAATGCCTGCATTAGTGGGATTCATTTGGTGGACTATGAGCCTTTGGTCACCCCAATTTCTGAATTCAAAACAAGCCCCTGTAAATTGCTCTGTTCCATGATCATCCTTCTCCAATGAATGGAGGAAGGGAGTCAATAAAAGGAGAAAGGAATTAAAGAAAGAAGGAAAGGGGGATGTCTATAGCAAATGAGTTATGTCATACAATTGACCCTACAATACGTTTCTTTCCACTGGATTTCATGTCATTTACCCTGAACTAGGGATAACAGACATTTTTCTTCTTCAGGTGCATATCCATAATGCACATACTGTTTTATAGTTCTACAGCCATTATTTTGTAACCTGGGTTGTCTAGTGGATGCCCTTTTAAAGGAAGTCTCTGGAAATGTCATGGAAATGCTCTAATCTATTTGTCTGCATGGGCAGTTCTGGCTGCTATCATACCCTGGTTTGCCATCATGGGTTTCCCAATTTTGCCGGCCATCTGCAGTCTCCAGGACTTGCTGGGTTTATTGGCTCCTTTTCTTTTGTTTTGGTTTCCAGACACCAAAAGAAAACACTGTTAAGCCCAAACAGCCATTTATATTTATTGCATGGCAAAAGCATTCTGGCTCACTAGGGCCCTTCGAATATCAGCTTCTGTAGCATCCTGTTCAGTTATGAGAGAAGTTATGAGATTAGGAAAACATGACAACAGGATAGCTTTCAATGAATAGGGCATCAAGGCAAACAGACAGAAAGGGTCTTAACATTATCTCTATGTTCAGTTTATAACAGATCTTTTCCAGTTATGATAAAAATATGGTTTTCACAGAGAATGGTTCTTTCAGCTACCTGATATATAAATATTTCTGCTGCCTGACATTCTTAAATGGCCTCATTTCCTGATATATTTCATTTCCACAAAGGTTTTCTGGGTGTAAAAGAGTCAGCATTAGATCGTCCAGTAAGCTCTGATCCAACCCTGTCTCTATTTCACTCCTTGGCGACACCCCTTGACTTGATGTGGCGCCATCTGTAAGGCTGGGCAGTTTAGATTTCCTTATGCTATGAAATGAGCTATCGTAATGTATTTGAACATGCTCTGAGATTCCTGGAGGAGGAGAAAACCAGGAGAAATTTTTATGTTTAGATATTTTACTATATGCATGTAGAGTGAGCAGTGATCAACAAAAATTGGGGCCTCAGTGACATGCTTTATAGGCAATTCTTCTCAAAATTGTTTTCATTTATTCATTCACTTGTTTTTTCACTTATTCAACAGAGATTTTTTTTTTCATTTATCTACTCATCTCTCTGTATGTTTCATTGGATCCCACTCATTCTTTGTGTTTCTACTTAGATATCTCTTCATCTATAAAAAAAAAAACCCTGGTCCGTGATGGTCACCCCCCCCAAAGCTATGGTGCTTAAGGGCAGCAGCTAAACCAGCCTTTTTGGGAGTGGGGATGTCAAAGAATTCTTCCTAGAAGAAGGGAGAAAAAGGAGAAAGAGAACAGAGATCAGAGGGGGGGGCGGGGAATGCCCCAGGTGGAGAGGATAAAAGACCTCAAATGGAAACGTATGCTGTATTCAAGGAACTAAGAATGTCTCAATATGTCTGCACAGGGGGGAAGGCTGAGGGGAGAAGTGAATCTTGAAAGGGAAGCAGGAGCCAGAAGAATAAGGGACTTGCAAGACACACTAAAAAGTTTAGATTTCACAGACAACTAAAGAGAGAGAGAGAGAGAGATGGTCAGATTTGAGATAGCAAATGATCGTGCTGGCTGAAAAATGGAGAGTCTAGAGAGGTGAGGGGGCTGCAACAATAATGCAGGTAAGAAATGATGGTGGGGTGCATTACGCGAATGGCAGATGGAATTAAGTGCACCATTTCCAGAGCTGCTGGGAGAACATGGCTGACCATAAGTTGCTGAATCTGTGGAGTGACAGGAAAGGGCACCAGAGTGATGTGAAACCCCCCTTCGATACTTCAGCTACTTGGGAGGCTGATTCTGTGAGACGAGGTGGAAACTACTGGAAAGCTACCAGGAAGGGGGTTTTAACTGAGTACCTGAGATTCTGAAGTCCATGTGCTTCCTGTTACTCCAAACTATACTTCTGTTCTGAGAGATCACTGGGTACAGGACAGCATGCTGGGTGACGAGACATTTAGAAAGATCTTCAGTCTTGGAGATTTCACTCTAGTATGAATAGAAAACACCCACGGAGGCAGAACATGTGAAGCGCCATAGCTGAAGCATAAAGTACTATACTGGGAGGGAGCAATCAGTTTTGCAGGTTTGGCCAACTGTGACATGCTAACCTTTCTGGCTACTTCTTCTCTGGTGGGTCAAAGAAGCTAAGACCTTTTTAGCCTCCTCCTAAACGTCTGTCTCAAACTTCTGAATCAGAATCAGACACAAAGGGCTTTGTCTCCTCAGCAGGGAACATCACAAGTCCAAATGTGCTGGCTTGTTCACAGCATTCTGACCCTCATTCTGACTGGATGTCACTCTTTTCTAATTATTCTGAATGGATGTTCAATGCTGTTCAAGGTTCAAACTGTGAGACTTCACACTGTCTTCCTACATCATTGTCTAAAGGCACAATGAGGGTACCTGTGAATATTGTCTGCCAAGGGAATGCCATGGACCCAAGTTCTGTCTTTATTGTCATTAGCCCAATGTCTACTGCCAATAACAGCCTATCTCACAGCTTTTCCTGGGCTAAGCAGGCCATCCATACCAGCATTTTCAGATGTCTTGTTCACAGATCCTGTCTTCACGGGCCCTCTTGGAGGAATTTGAGGCTTCCTTTGTTCATTCATGTTTTCTTTCATTCATTCCATTCATATTCATTGTTTGGAGGGGTTCCCACACTATGCAGTGGGGGGAGCACACAAAGATGGTGAAGATAAGTGAGATATTATCTCTGTTGCCATCAAAAATTGCAATCCATTGTGAGATCAGACATGTGTAAAAGAGGCTATGAAAAAGGGAATGTATTTCGCCTGTTTACCCTTCTAGGATCTGTACGTTGAGGCTGAATAGTGGCATCAGTGGTGCAGTTTCATTTACTCACTAATTTCTCTATGTGAGGCATCCTGCTAAGTTTTACTTACAGGTCATCACATTTGATTCTGTAACAACCCCAGCTACATTACGGTCTCCATTTTACAGATGACGTCATTGAGACTCCAAGAAGTTAAGTCCCTTCCCAAAGTCCACACATCCAGGATGAACCCAGAACTCTCTCACTCAATACCTGTTCCTTTAATTTCTCCTCTGTCCTTTCCACTGGATCAACTATACTTAGTGCTTCTGCTTTATTTTCTTTCTGTGTAGGTGAGGCAGAAAAAAATGCCTGTTGAAGAATCACGGAGAATGGGGGCCTGAACTAGAGTGTTGACATAACACTCAAGGGTCACTATCATTTCAAGTGAATATTTTTACCTAATGTTTACATCCTACAGTAGAAATCTGTCAGTTACATTAAACTGCAGTTGTCTTTGACTTGCAAAATAATGTCTCATATTTCTATTGAATCTATTAGCTGAATCAGCTGATTTTATTCCTATAATTCAATGTAACATGTTGCTTTCTATTTGTTATCCCCAGGACACCCTTGTAAACAAGATGTTTCCCGTAATGGGTTTTTCCTGGTAAAAATCATTTAACAAGCAAATATCTCCAATCCATGGTAATATGTGCTGACAGCCTCCTGACCATATTTGAAATATGAAGGCAGTGTTTCCAAGATGACTCAAGCCAATTGCTTTAAGACTTCAATAAAAATAACTGCTATTAGAAGGTTCAATACTGAAGGCACATAATTTCTATCCTGGTTCATAAAATTTAATTTGGATTTATTTCAGGATAATGATCATTGAGAAAAGTATGTATTGGAATGGTCGGGCACCTGGGTAAGGACCACTAATCCACAC
The DNA here is from genome assembly GCF_014898765.1 of Herpailurus yagouaroundi. Lineage (NCBI taxonomy): Eukaryota > Metazoa > Chordata > Mammalia > Carnivora > Felidae > Herpailurus > Herpailurus yagouaroundi. Next base: position 16,899,473 of record NW_024412405.1, read on the forward strand.
TGAGAGATTGCTGGGCTCCAACAGGGTTGCTGGCAATATATATACACACACCATTAATTATTTGCAGGAATATTTTCTGTGACATTGGTCTCAAGGTGCTCCGTTCAAATACCCTAACTCAGCAGAATCTCTGCCACACAGCACTTGAGTGAAATGACTTTATATCAAATTGGATTCTCTTTGGCTCTGACCACATGACCATGGTTTCATGGGTTCACTTTTTTTTTTTTGCCCATGTCTTATGATTTTTTTGACATTTTTACGATAAATGGATACAATTTAAGTGATCTATCAGAGTGTTATGAGTAAAAATGTAGAGCACAAAATTAATTCAGAACAAGGAATTTTAGGGCTGCAAGAGACCTTTGAGATGATCTCATCTATCCCTCACACTTAACTGGTGAGACTCCTGAAGTCCTGAAGTATGTGACTTGCCCAGGGTAACAGAGCTGGCCCAGGACAACCTATCTGATTCTTAGTCTAGTGTCAGTGAAATGAACCACACTGTTTACACTGAACCAGATGGCACAAGCATTGCCTACCGATGGGGACAATGCAAGTTCACCTTTGCTGGAGGTTTAATACATATGGTGTAAGTTCTATGTCACTTAACTCTCAAAGCAATCCTACAACTCTTACTTTATTTATGAGAAAAGGGAGGCTCAGAGTACTGGAATAACTTGTCCAGGCTCACTCAACTAGTGAGTGGTAGCCATAGGGTTTGACCCAGGCATAGGGCCTAACTGCCTTTAATGATGGTGCTGGGTTGACATCATTAAGCAAGGTATTAGGAGTATTTGTGCATGGGTCTAACAAAAGTGGCAGCAAAGTATCTGTAACGTCTTCCTATGTGAAAAGAATTAAGAAAACAAGGAGATGAGGAAGTGAGAATCAGAGGCAGGGATACTGAAGGGCTTAAGAAGAAAATGGGGGTAATTATTTTTTACTAGCAAATTATCCTTATAATCACTTCAGTTTATTAATTTATTTTAGTCAGGGTCACTTGGGATTGGCCATTTTGTGCCTTAAATTTAGTGGTATCCAAATTTCTCAACATGTGCCTTCAAAGCATATACTGATTTTAAGAATACTACGGTAATTAACTTGTCTTTAATAGGAATGAAATGAATGTTTGAAGCAGATTTCAAGGACAAACAAAACACATGATCACTCATTTGCAGTATTTTCTTGCTTTTCTATGTTAATAGTGGAAATATATACAACCTATTTCTTCACTTGGCAAGTGAAAATATGAAGTATTTTACCAAATTTTAATGTTAGTATAATGGTCAACACTCATTTCATCCCCCAATTATCGAAGTGCCTTTTTGGCCTGGTCAATAATATAACTACTGCATTTCTATGAAATCGCTTGCTTTTGAATCATTTTTTATGTATGACAACTTACATGGGACTTTCCAGCTACAAAATGTTATATGATCTTTCTTTTTTAATCTTGGGAGACATTGTCGAGGAGTTGATTTATGACCCTGCTTGAGTAACCTTGGACATGTCTCTATCTTGTACATTACTGATAAAATGATTCTGCTTTTGCAATCTGAGATTTAGATAACACTGTCATCTCAAAACTCAAAAAAGATAGTTTTTTGAAAGGTATAATTATTCCACGGATGAAAAAAGACAGGCATTTTTCATAAGTTCAATTTTGCTATGGTCCCAAGTTGGCAAAATGTATTAATAATAATTGTTGGAGGTAAATTATCCTCTCAAGGACTGGAGATAAATGTTTGATTGGTGAGACTGTCCTAGATAGTAAATTACAACTGTGTCTAGAGGAAATCACACAGCTTGTTTTTTTCTTTTATTTTCTGTTTTTAATAAAGTGGTTGGTGGGTGTAAGTCAATTCAAGAAAACATTTATTGCATGTCCACAATGTGCCTGCCAGGCACTCGGCTGCAGGGTCAGGAGAGCAAGGTGGGTAACGCGCAGTCTCTGATGTCAGGAGCCCACAGAATCCACGAGGACAGCACATGACATGATTGTGGGTCACGCTGTGAGCGTTCACAAAGAAGAACCCGTGGAACTTTGCATCCTCCCATAAGTCTGTGTGCTTTTATGTGAATGGTATTTGCAATTTGCTCATTTAAATGATTTCTCCTGATCCTTTCATGATTATTTTATTTGGCTATCACTAAAACTGTGGGTTCTCAGATTTGAAATGCACCAACGGAAAAGTCCACGGGATGCTCCATGAGCTGTCAGGTGGAAGCTTAATATTTACTTTTCTCAAACCTTCAGGCTGGGTTAGTTCCTTCATTCTCCAAATTCATTCCATTCTTCACTAACACAGCTATCACAGCACATGCTCCCTTCTTTAGAATGACGTATGTCCTTATTTATAAGTGTGCCTCCTTTAAATGATTATTCTCCATCATCTTTAGATTCCCTCGTACTTGGAAGAGCCCACAGATTTATGGAAACAAGTCATAAAAGTTGGCTGGGTTAATGACTAAGTTACCTCGTGTAGAAACATCGGGCTACAATTTCTCACATATACAAAGCTTACACTTTGCATGCAACCGTATGGAGGAGACCTTAACACATTAATTAATCTCTCTGGTCCTTAATTCTCAAAGAAATGAATTGAAGTATCTGGGCTACATGACTGTGGATATTCCAGTTTAGTCAAGTACGATTTGAGTGTAACTACAATAATGAGCATATACTGTGTAGAAGTTGCTTTATACAGAGAGAGGGTTAGGTGAGTGGCCAAGCTGGGATTCTAACATATTTATCCATCTGTCCATCAGTCTATCCATTAAGTCATTTAATAAATAGCTGTTGAGATATCTAATAAATATTTGTTGTTTACTAGGAGTTAGGTATTATTCTACACAGCAGAAGAATCTAGGACCCAACGAACCGACTTTCTTGTCAACATTTCAAACTACCCTTTTCCCCATGAACTATACAACCTTCAAAGTTGTTATTAACATTCATCATACAAATCTGTGTCCCCTCCGGGTGTCTTGGGCCTGCTTCCAGGGATTTTATAGTGTAAACATTTAAATGTATAAATTCCTTCTTAAAAAGCTGGTGTTCTAATGCTTTTGCTCTGCTCCGTATTTCAAGAACCACTAAAATTCTTCAGTTTTATTCTGCGCACTGAGAATATGAACTTCAGTTAGGCGTTATCTTTCTATCCTCAAAGATCACTTCAAATTACAGTAAATTAAGTAGATTTAAGGATAAAAGAAAAAGAACAATCCACCTATTGTTGGTTGCATGCTGGGAGCGGATGTTTCAGAAGTTTTTTTTTTTTTTTTTCCTCAATTGAAAGTATACCCTTTAGTTTATTGTGTGCAGAGAGATGACTCCTTCCTTCCCTCCTTCTCTCCCTCTCTGTCTCTCTCTGTCTGTTTCACACACACACACACACACACACACACACACACACACACACACACAATGATCTCTTCCCATGAAAGAACTAAAAACTGAACAGATAAACTCGGAACTGTTAGCCTTGGAAAATGGACACATGGCTGCTCCATTTCTGGTGTGTTTGTGGGTGAGACTTCAGAGAACCTAGCAGGGCGATGTATGGAGCTGCTGAATCACTATATTGTACACCTGAAACTAATATAACACTGAATGTTAACTAACTGGAATTAAAATAAAAACTTTAAAAGAGAAAGAGGGAGAGAGAGAACCTAACAGGCAAAGAGTAGCGGCTGAGCTGTGTGACAGCAGCTGACATGGACCACTTTCATGAAAGTAAGCCCAGAATACACATATTGCGGGGTCACATATTGGAAAAAATAACAACTACGGTTCCCACTCTCTTATTAAAACAATAGCGCCTACATTTCAACTTGATACAGGTGCTGCCTCGCCTGGTTACAGCTGCTTGCTGGTGGGAAAACAGACCCTGCTGTTTCCTTCCTTGGGCTGGGTAATTTGCAGTGTCTTCTTCCTATGTATTTCTAAACAGAGCAACAGCTCTATTAAAAGGGAATGTGTGAGAGGACATATATTGCATGGTTTCACTTATATGAGGCCAATTCACAGAGACAGAACGTACAGCAGTGTTGCTAGGGGTGGACGGAAGTGGGAATAAGAAGCTACTGTGCTCTAGTGGACAGAGTTTCAGTTTTGCAGGATGAAAACGGTCCTGAGTATGGATGGTGGTGATGGGCGCACAATGATGGGAATGTGTTTAATGCTATTGACCTGCACACTTAAAATGGGTTAAGATGGTAAATTTCATGTTATGTGTATTTTACCACAATTAAAAACAATAACAAAAAAATTAAGATTAAAAAGGACTCCCTAAGTTTTATAAGCTACTGTCCCACAAAGCTGGGATCCACCCCTGTGTATATGGTAAATAATAATATAATGATTAAACATAAAAATAAAATTTACAAGCAGTTAGAAGTAATATATTTAACACAATATAAAATCATATATAATAAATATCAGTTACATACGCTACTTACTGTTATATGATATTCTATAACTAATATTATAATTAACAATAACAGTAATAATGTAATAATAAAAGCTTTGATGATTTCTGTTGAGGAAAATTTAAATAAAGAGCATTACCGTAAAAAAAGAGAGTGTGCATATACATTTTTAATGGTAATGTAATCATATTCCTTCAGGAAATGTCTTCTTTTCCCCGGAAGAACAAAATTAAACTTTTAGCAACTCCGCTTCAGTCGAAACACAATATGTGCCTGTATATCAATGGCATGATGACATCAAATGTGCCACGCGGTCGTGACCTGATCAAGAGAGCTCTTGGGCCGCTTTTGACTTCCACAATTATACTCTCTTTCTCCAGGGCTGGAATGGTAAACACACAAATGGCATTTTTCTGTGTTTTCTGACTTCTGAATTGGAGCTCAATAATGAGAATAATATCTGACAAGATACCTGAGAAGCGCGTCAGCATTCTAAAGAGTGATAAGAAACGTAAACCTGAGATTTAACTATCATATTAAAAATCCAGATGCCCCAAATCAAATACTTTACAAAGATAACACTGCCTCTGCAGAAATACTGCCTGTCAAAGCCTCGGTGTAAGACTAAATTAAAACTGAAATAAGAACCATGGAAGATTCTCCTGGACAAAACTCATTTGTCTCTTTGACGGTAATAAAAAGTCCAGTGAAAAGAAATACAGCGAAACCCCCTACAAGGCACTTCAAGGAGAAGGAGAAATAATCTCATATATTCTTGGAAATGAACAAACTGGAAGTTCTATTTAATTATATATATATATATATTTATATATATATATATATATATATATATATATATATATATACACACATATATATATACACACACACACACACATACACACACACACATAAATACATACATTCAAAGTTATCAACCAATAATGAGAATATTTCTTTGACACGCAAAGCAAGAAGAACATGCTTAGTACCAAGCACTGGTACTATCTGCAGTATATTCAAGAAAGCCTCAAGATTAGGAAAATCTTCTAGAAGAATATGAGGAAAACAAACAGAAAAGCAGTCAGTAATGAAAGCTTTCACAGGCATCTGAATAAAGCCTTTAAACACGTTAGGTGAATATTTTAAACTCAGTCATGTTCATTCAAAGGATGGAAGGAAGGAAGTTGGCAAAGTGGATCATCTCCACAGAGCTGTGTTCTAGATTTTAAATGGATCATTTCTTCTTTGTAACAGGTTTGGATGTTTTGCTACTGAGAGAGTTATTAGAGAGGCACACTTTTCATTCATTATTTAAAATGTGTTGTACTGATCACAACTATAATAAGGATATTTGCTGTCTGGTGACGTAGTAGAGAAGACCATTTAATTCAATGAGAATTTATTGAATCCATATTACATATGCTGTGTAGGTGATTTGGAAGATACAATGATGAACAAGATATGGTCCCTTGTTTCCAAGCATGATAATATAGTATTGTTCCAGTCATAACTTGATATCTAGTCACAAAAAACACGCAATAGAATATAATATTATATAACACAGTATAGCATAATATAATATACAGCTTAAAACCTAGGAGCAACATCCTGGGAAGGGTTTTTGGTTTTTTACCCCTTCTTTCATGGAATGATTTTCTTATTTCTCTCTCTGGTTATTAAGTGCATAATGTTTAATGACAATTGAATTAGACTGCATAGATTTTCATCAAAAAATCCTGATTCTTTCCTCAGCCCAATGTGTTTGATACACATATGATATTTTTTAACTTATCTCTGCTTTACTTTTTCTTTTTTTTTTTAAGTTTATTTATTTATGAGAGATAGAGATAGCACAAGTGGGGGAGGGGCAGAGAGAGAGGGAGACACAGAATCCGAGGCAGGCTCCAGGCTCCGAGCTGTCAGCACAGAGCCCGACACAGGGCTCGAACTCACAAACTGTGAGATCATGACCTGAGCTGAAGTTGGACGCTTAACCAACTGAGCTACCCCGGTGCCCCTCTCTGCTCTAGTTTTTCAATTATGAATGCAACATGCTTAAATCCATTTATTTACATCATTTGATTTTGTTTTTGTTGTTGGTGGGTTTCTTATTTGCCTTTTCTTTTCTCAATGTCCAGAGGTGGCAGTGACATGAAAATGGCTGTGATTTATCAAAGAAAAATCAAGAGGAATGAGAGTTGCTCCTGCCAGCCTCAAATCTACTAGGCCAAATTGGATGTCTTCCTAATACTCTCCTCACCTCTGGGGATTTCCAATAACCTGGAGGACAGACATCTAGTTCTTAGAGGAGCCACATTTCTGATCATTGTTGAAAGCAGCACCATTGGATCTGAATTTCAATCTCAGCTCTGCCAACTGATTCCTACTTTCTTTGAGCTTCAGTTTCCTCATCTGTAAAACGGAACATGGCAATTCCTAGCTATGCTGGTGAGAATGAAATGAGCCATTGCTTGTGAATGCCTAGAACAGCCCCTGGCACATAGTGAATGGGAGATAAATGGTAGCCTCATGATTATTATTTTTAATAACAATTTGCTCTTGGTTCCAACTCTAGACATATTTTAAAGCATGTGCAGCTTTGATTATCCAAGTTCCCAGTGCGAAACACACCCTACTTTATTGTATTGTGACAGAATTCAGACATAACTAATTCAAATTAAAACAGTGTGAATTGTAGTAGCATAACATGCTAATGAACACAGAGGAACGGTTGATTCCTGCAGTACTATATCTTGTATTATGTAAATACCATCCTAATGGGCCCTAGTCAAGGGTTGATAGTGTATTTGTTTCTGATCTGTTTACTTCCTTAATTCCTAGAAGTAACATGCAATAGAGTAGAATAAAATATTAAAATTCAAAGGAAATTTGATAAAAGGAAAAGAAAGAAGCATGAATGAGATCATTTAAAAAAAAAGAAAACAAAATTCTGCTAATGGCATAAGGAATCAAAAATAAAATTCCTCTTTGTAAAGTTTTCTAGGACTTACGAGAAGGGTTTAAGTGAAAAATAAAATTGGTGGAGTGATCGGTCATGTCTGAGATGACAGGCAGAGAAAGGGAGTCATGTTTTTTTTTAGATAGGACTCCACTGGAGGTGGTTGTCTGTTAAAGAGCAGAAGCGGTTTTTCTACAATGCTCCGTCTTCTGACCAAACCATGATACAGAAAGAGAAGTGCAGCTGGTCAGCAGAGGTTTTTTTTTTTTTTTTCCCCAAACATCATTAAAGGAAAAAGAACCTCATCATGTACCAGGATGACCCAACTCAGTAGAAAATGAAAAGAGCAATTGCCAGAGCAAAGGAAATCCCACCACTGAGGAGCAGAGTTGAAGTTGGACCTTGGCTCAATCTTAGGCAGGTGTTTTTTTTTTTTTTTTTTTTTTTTTTTTTTTTTCTGACGGCCATCAACCCTACCAGAACCCATGTTGGCTGACACGAGAAAGACAATTATAGGATAAAAGTTTGCACTAGACCTGCAAGATGCTTGGCAGATGATGGAGAAGCAGAATGACAAAAGCAAACCAAGACCCAAAGCGCCCCTGTGCGGAGATATTTACTCAGCCTCATTTGGCTGATAGGACCCCAGTTCCTAGGAAGGAGGATTGGATTCTAATAGCAGACAAATGCTGCAGTTAAACCTGTATGTTGTTTGTAGGTCATTTCTAAAGTGTTTTGTAGCCTGCATATGATTCATGTCACAGTGTGGACTCAGCCTTGTTCAATCCATTCTTTTTGCTGATCTTCATAACTTGATCCCAGTCTACTGTTCCAGGCTTATCTCTCTGTACGTCATCCTCTCCAGCAGTCCTGGACTGTATGCAGTTCCCCAAATGCACTATACTTTCTAATTTTAGGAACTCCTGCTTATTTTATTTTATTTTATTTTATTTATTTTTCCATCTAACTCACCCTACATCTTCAGAAGTCAGCTCCAGTGCTGTCTCCTGAAAAACATCTGTCTGCCTTCATCTCCCTAAATGCGATGAGGCTCCCCTCCTCTCTACTGTCTTACCCTAATTACATTTCTTATCGCGGTGTATACTAGTTCTCTGGTTTCCTAGCCGTTGCCCTAACTAGAGACCTATTTATTTATTTATTTTTTTAATTTTTTTTTTTTCAAACGTTTATTTATTTTTGGGACAGAGAGAGACAGAGCATGAACGGGGGAGGGGCAGAGAGAGAGGGAGACACAGAATCAGAAACAGGCTCCAGGCTCCGAGCCATCAGCCCAGAGCCCGACGCGGGGCCCGAACTCACGGACCGCGAGATCGTGACCTGGCTGAAGTCGGACGCTCAACCGACTGCGCCACCCAGGCGCCCCACTAGAGACCTATTTAATAGTAAGCACCTGGGTGGCTCTGTTCATTAACCGTCCAACTTTGGTTCAGGCCGTGATCTCACAGTTCATGGGTTCAAGCCCCACGTCGGGCTCTGTGCTGACAGCTCAGAGCCTGGCGCCCGCTTTGGTTTCTGTGTCTCCCCCTCTCTCTGCCCCTTCCCCACTTGTGTTCTGTGTGTCTCTCTCTCTCAAAAATAAATAAAACATTAAAAAAAATTTTAAAAACGAGTAAGAAATGGGTCTGTAGTCCCTAAAGCCACACATTGCCGGGCACCTGTAGGTACTCAGCTGCTCTGTTCTTGCTGCTCTTGTCACTGTGATTAAAAACTGGTGTCTGGGTGTGCCCCAGACCCTCAACACCGGGACAAGGTCTCTGCTCTTCCAGAAAAGGAAGCAGCAGCTCAGGTAGCTTTAAGCTTATTGGAAAATCTCACAGGGTGACAGCAATGGGTGGAAAAATGGCCTATGAGCTTGACTGTCTTTACAAAAGCTCTGGCTTAGAAGTAACTGTGCACAATGCTGGTGATAAGCTGTTGTGGCTACAAAGGCGAAGAAAGTGCTTGAACGTGTCAAGCAAAACGGCAAACCATCTCAACCCAGGTCAAATCTGTGCCCTTCCTAGAACATGTAAGAGGTGGTTCTTATGAAACATTGTTAAGTATAAAGAGAACAGAGGTGATCATAGGAACAGATGTGCTTTGACATAGGAAGATAAACAAAATCACTCATAGTCGGCCTTCTGGAGAAAGGAGTGCAGGGAGTCAGCTCTTCAAGTCTGTAGATCGGACAAATATGTACAGAGTTGGCAAAAAACACTGTGCAATTAGGTTTAGAGAACACCTCTTACATATGGAAAGGAAGGTTTTCATTTCTGTTTTCAAATGGGAAGTGCTTTTCAAAATGTGGTCCAGGAACCAACAGCACAGTCACTTGAGAGTTTGTTAAAAATGCAATTTCCAGCCCACGCTAGACCGACTGAATCGAGACTTTGACGCAGTCCCTCTCCCCACCTTGGCTCAATCGGGGCTTTAACAAGTGTTCCAGAACCACTGTTTTGGGGCTGAAAGAAAGTCAATTTGTTCTCTTTGTCTCTGTCTGGAAAGAATGGCTTCCTTTTCAGTGCCCACTCCAGACCTGACGACTTTGACCAGACCTGACTAACATTGGAGGCTGTCTGCTTCAGTACTGAACTTGGAGATCAACTCTTTCTGGAGGCTCCACATTCCCTTTTGGTGGTTCCGTAGCATCCCAGACCAAGGATGCTTTGGTGTTCACCAACCTGTCTTGGAAGTCAGTTGTTTATCTAATCATCCTGCAATTCTACAATCTAGTTTTGCTAATTCAGAAACTGATTTGATAAATTAACAAAAAAGAAATGAAGGATTCTGTGTTTGGACTGGAGTTTACTGGTGTATTGGCTGATGCATTAGCCCACATTGAGAGAGAACCCTTAGGGGGTAGGTGGACCACACTTTCTCACCTTTCCATTACCCTGCATACTCTAGCACTGTTCTCTGCCTCTTTTGTTTTCTTTAAATGTGTACTGAATTAAATGAAGGTAGGGCATGAAGAAAGCACAAAATTAAGATGTTGAAAAATTAAGATAATACCAGCAAGCTACATGGGGAAAGTCACTTCAGCCAAAAGGCCCTGGACAATTATTTAAAGTAACTAACTACCTTCAGGGATTCTTTCAAATGCACATATTTAATCATCTCATGTGTAAGTCAAATCTCAGATATAATTAATTCAATGTGCTTCAACATTTTTTTTTTTTTTTTTTTTTTTTTTTTGCATATTAGCTTTCATTAGATGAGGCTAATACAGCTCCTGGTAGTCCAGTAGGACAATTTCCATATTTGTGAAAGCTAAGAACAAAAAGAAGAAATTTTGTGAGTGTCCTATGATTAGGGCAATTTTAGTTTCAGCGGAATATGTACTATTTCAGTGAATCTAAAAAAGAGCTTAGGTCTCTGGCTCCACATTTCTTATTTCTGGGGGAAAACACTGTTAGATTTTACGGGAGGCAACTGCTATTTTGAAGGTCACATGTGTTAGCACCAGTGTTTCTGTTAGGAGTTGGTGACGGGGGAAGGGGTGATTTCAGGCTTAGACGCTGCACTTTAATTGCTAAGTTAAGAAGAAATTTAATAGATCTCGTGTGATTTGGAAGGAGCAAATCATTTTTTTTTTTTTAGACTGTGAAATCAGAGCCCTATAAGTGGCTTAGACTTTTATAAGAAACCCAGTGAAGAGGAAAAAAAGACAGGGGGAATGGCCCCATACAGAAACCCAAGAGTCCTTTTAGAGAAATAGCATAATATTCTGAATACAAATTCCTTACAAATACCTTAGAAGAAAATGCAACACTTACACCTTTGCTAAAATGATGAATACGTTTTTTCTCTGAGGGTTATTTAACACTTTCCATAATTTTATTATAAATGGTCCAATAAAATGCAACAATAAGTTATGTGCTATATTAGGAGGACAACTCATTTATGACTAATGTGGTAATTTGTAAAACTAATGGGCATGTTTATGAGCATAAGGGGCTCTAAAGAATAAATAAAATACTGTCACAGGCAAAACTGAATCCTCCAGCAAGCAGACAGGGGACACATTCTGCCAGGATATCAAAATTTCCAGATAGTTGCCAAACTGTGGAAATGTGGCCCTTCTTGGGCTCTACCTGGGCAGAAGGATAGACTAGTCTCAGGGAGAAGGAATGCTGAATTGGGGTTGGGCGCCTGCATTCCTTCCCGGGCACTGCTATTAACAGTGTTTTCCAGGCTTCAATCCCCCATCTTTGAAAGGAAGGGGTCAAAATGCCCAGTCTTTAAAAGGCTGTATATTGCCTACAGCCTTTCACTAGATTTAGTAACTCAGCATTCCTGGATGAGAATCTGCAATCAACTATTTTCAACTTGTCACTGGTTTTATAAAAATGAGACAAGCATTCCAAGGTTACTTCAGAAATATTAGCTTTTAACTGCACCGTAACGCATGTTGAACTTTGCAAATGTATCAGTGATACACGTATTCATGTTGATTTTGCTGTTTTCTACTGGAATGCTGTTTTCAGCTGATGATTAATGTCCTAATAACTTGTTTTTTAGTATGGCTCCCTGAAAAAAAAAATAAAAGGTTCCTTTTATGTATTCATTATGTCTACCTGTCTCTAGAAGGAGGCGGATCAGTTGTAAGGATGAATATCTCACATTCGGTAATGAACACAATGGCTCCATTTATGGCTCCAATCTGGCCTGCTGTCTATGACAGAGGTACTGTTATCAGTAATCCATGAAATGCTTCTTGTTCTTTTAATGAGTTGAACATTCAGCAGAGAGGCAAAAAGTGCTGTTTGTGTTCTTTTTAGGTACACCAAATTTATTTCCCACCCTCTTCTCCTCCAAATTATAATCATGGAAGAGCCCACACTCACACTGTAAAAAAAAAACAAAAAACAAAAACAAACAGAAAAAAAAACCTATATTGAGAGATAATGCTTGGAAATTTTTCTTTCTTTCTTTTCTTTTTTTACATTTATTCATTTTTGAGAGACAGAGACAAGAACACGAGAGAGAGGGAGGGGCAGAGAGGGAGACACAGAATTCAAAGCAGGCTCTGGGTTCTGAGCTGTCAGCACAGAGCCTGACGCGGGGCTGAAACTCACAAACCATGAGATCCTGACCTGAGCCAAAGTCAGACGCTTAACCGACTAAGCCACCCAGGCACCCCTAGAAATTTTTATTTCTAAAAGCTCTTATTTAAAAAAAATTTTTTTTAAACGTTTATTTATTTTTGAGACACAGAGAGACAGGGCATGAACGGGGGAGGGGCAGAGAGAGAGGGAGACACAGAATCTGAAACAGGCTCCAGGCTCTGAGCTGTCAGCACAGAGCCCAATGCGGGGCTCGAACTCACGGACGGTGAGATCATGACCTGAGCCGAAGTTCAGCTGCTCAACTGACTGAGCCACCCAGGCGCCCCTAATGTTAATTTTTTTTTTATTATTTAAAAAAAAATTTTTAACGTTTTGTTTATTTTTGAGACAGAGAGAGACAGAGCATGAACAGGGGAGGGGCAGAGAGAGAGAGAGGGAGACACAGAATCTGAAGCAGGCTCCAGGCTCTGAGCAGTCAGCCCAGAGCCCGACGCGGGGCTCGAACTCACAGACCGCAAGATCATGACCTGAGTTGAAGTAGGATGCTTAACCGACTGAGCCACCCGGGCACCCCTGGAAATTTTTATTTCTAAAAGCTCTTATTGGCCTTAGGTTCTCTGTTTTAATTTTGTTTTATAAAGGGAAACAAAGGTCTTAGGTTTAAGCTGGTATGCCATTCATAGGCAGGATCTAGGAATTAATCCTGATATTAAAGTTACAAAAGAGGATTAACTACTCTCTACCAATACAGCTCATGGAAAGAGAAATGACTAGAGTCCCTGGTTATTCTGATTTTTTAGTTTGGATTTATATTTTTTAAAGTGTGAAGTTTTTTTAAGTCATGATATTTGGCTGTGTTTTTTATAATGTGCTACTTCGGATGATAATTTTAAAAGTCAGAATTTTACAGAGAGCAAACTGGTGGTTGCGTTGCCAGAGGGGAGGAGTGGTTGGATGGGCAAAATGGGTCATGGGGAGCGGGAGATCCGGGCATCCACTTACAGAATGAATAAGTCACAGGCATTAAAGGCACAACATAAGGAATACAGTGAATGGTATTATAATAGTGTTGTATTCTGACAGATAATAGCTACACTTGTGGTGAGCATAGCACAAGGTACAAAGAAGCTGAATCACTATGTTTACACCTGAAACTAATGAACTAATGTAACATTGTGTGTCAACTGCACTAAAAAAAAGTTAGAATTTTATTAGGGCTATGTGTGTGTGTATGTGTGTGTGTGTATATATATATATATATATATATATATATATATATATATATATATTATATATATATAAATTTATTTGCAGGGGCAAAGTCACTGGTTAGTATCTGTATGTTGGATATGTACTTGCTTCTTGGTTAACATGGAAATCAATACAGAGACAAAGAGTCACTTTTGAATTCCCACATCCATATTCTTTCTTAGTCCAGTGCCTGACACACAATAAATACTCAGTGTCTTCTGAATGAATGGGTAAAGTCTGCTCTTCAAGTCCCAGAATAGAATCCACACTGCATTGGAATAACATTTCAGAAGACAGGCATGCTTTCAAATTGACAGAACATTTCATAATGTCCATTACAGGAACATCAAAATCTTATAAAATACTCAAAACATACTTGGAGCTTAGTAATGTTATTGTGTTTTGTTTGCATTTATCCTCCAATTTGTTCTGCTTACCGTTCTTTTTTTTTTTTTTAAGTTTATGTGAGAGAGAGAGAGAGAGAGAGAGAGAGAGAGAACGAGTGGGGGAGGGGCAGGGGAGAGGGAGAGAGAGAACCCCAAGCAGGCTCCTTACTGTTGGTGCAGAGCCCGAAGCAGGGCTCGAAATCATGAACCATGAGATCATGACCTGAGCCAAAATTAAGAGCCCAACGCTTAACCAACTGAGACACCCAGGTGCCCCTGTTCTGCCTACCATTCTTATTGAATTCTAGAACGAACTCTTTGATGGGTTCTGGTCAGGTGTTTGGTGGGCACTGTAGTTTATTCTAGTCAGTATCTGACATAGTAACAATGATCTAATCTAAGAAACTAATCAATGCCTAGGAGAATGATTAAATAGCTTTTAGGCCATGTAAATGCTGTACCTTTCATGTTAAGTTTTCTAGAACGGATATTCTAGACTTTAATGGCTAACTTAGATGAGGGAGGTGGGGGTTACTCTAAGTGCCATGAGAGACCCAGGTGGGCCTGGGGAGGGTATGTTCTGCTATGAACCAGTAGAGATTTTTAGGCATGGAAGAGATCTTGGGGTTTCTTCATTTCCTTCATTTTGCAAATAAAGAAAATGAGTCCCAGGTAGAGAAAATAACCTCTTCAGGGAGCTTCTCCCATGACATCCATGTCTTGGACAGACTAGAACATTCAAGAATGATGGCAGTCCTAAAGACAAGGATTCCCAAGACTTGCATGTATTCAAAATGGAGAGGCGAACTTTGATGAGAACATGTCACTCTTTTGGCACTCTAGTGTTCACTGTATGTGAGGAACAGTTTCAAGGAACTATGAAGACTGATCCTATACCAAATACAGGAAGCAAATGGGAAACACTCCTCTAGAATCACCCTCAGCAGTTCTCAATCCCATCAATTTTGTAGTGGCTTTGCCTCATTGAGTTTCCTGTAGCGCACACCTTAACACTCCAACTGTAAAACCCCTACAGCCTCCTTGGGTCTGAAATTACTTTTCATCATGAGTGTTCTCCAAATGTTTCACTTAAAAGGGGGGGGAGGGAGAGTCCCAAGGTCAACTGAGTTTATGCGCAGAATCTATTCCCTCTTTGCAAAAGTCTCTAAGAAATATTTCTCCCTTCCCTGTCTCTCTCACACTCACATCTAAGAGTTCCTAGATTATTAGACTATGAAACCCCACCCTTTTTTTGCATAACCCTTTTGTTAATACAATGAACATTTCTTAAAACATTTCACTTGCATTAGCTACTCTCATCCTTTGCCCGACCTTTTGAAGAAGGCCAGTTATATCTTATTTTACATCTTTGAGAGATAGAGAGACAGAATTATAGATGTTCATTAGTTCCTCGGGGTTATGTAATAATTTTGAGATGCAGGCAGTTTGGATATCAAGGCTTCTGATTCCAGACTCAGTGCTCTCCCGTATTTTGTGTTGTGCCTGATTTTTAGACTCTTAGGCCAATTAAAACAAATGATCCACTAAAATTAAGGATTTTTCTTAATAATCTCATGTATATAGAGATTGGAGACCATTCCCAAGACCATCATTTCCCAAATTAATTAACATTCAAACTTGAACAACACTCTATACTTATATCATAGAGCTGTGTTAACAAAATGGTTCTAGAATATGGCTTATTAAACCTGTCATTTTAAGTTATTTGTATTTTCAACAATGAGTTAGTGCTTTCTATGTAAAGTGAAATAACTATCACAGGCACAGAATAAAAATCTTTATTTTATTATTTGAATTTTTAAAGCCCATTATGAATTGCTAGAGGTGAGCTGCACAATAATACCATAAAAATAAAACAGAAAACCTTTAAAGAGGTTTTCTGCATTCCAGAAAATATATACTTATCACAGATCATAAATGCAGTCTCAAATAATTTTAAACATATGGTAACTTTCTTCTTAAGTACTTATATTTTAGGAACCTTAATTATGCTCTAAATCTTTTTCTCGTCACAGAATAATTTTGCCTTGAAAATGTGTGTAGGTAGGACTGCGACTTCTTTCCTCATAATATTTATGGGAGGTGGATTGGCTTACAATTTGCAATTCATTAATTCAGAATATAATTCCCCATAACTAAGGAGTTTCTTGTCTAGTTATTCAACTCAATAGTGCTTCATTACGTCAAACTATGAGCTGCAAAAACAAACAAATTATTTCTCAAGCACTTAACAGTCCATATGTTATAGAAACAGCCTGTGAAGGTGTTATACTTACTCATTCCTATGAAGTCATGCTTAGTATTTACTACTCAACTGTCAGAGTAGCTATAAGCTTATTAAAACTTTTCTCTACTCCCACTAGGTTTCTTAATAAAGCAGAGGGACTTTATAGTCTTTTCCTCTGAAGAAAAAAAAAAAAAAACGCCAGAGGGCCTTGTATTCTTGGGATTCTTTAGGATGAACTGGCTTGATGTTACCTGCCTTCATATTTATAGTAACTAAATCAAGTTTTCAAAGAGGTTTCCTACTCTAATTTCAAAATTAAATTTGGGAAACCCTAGTCCTGTTCTCTCCTTCTGACAGCCTTGAGGATCTCTTCTACACTCAGAATGCCTATTTAGGCTAGGCTGCTACATTTGCTAAGCACACTAAATGTATTTCCTGTTCTAAGACGGTGGGATGGCATTTTCACTTACTTGCTATTATACTTTCCTTTCAGAATTATGATTTATTTCCCATTGCTTCACTGTAGAAAACCATGAGTATAAAAGATAACAACCGTTCCTTTGTATTCCATCAACTGCCTGACTGACTTAGGAATCTAAGATAAAATAAAAAGCTAGAAGGCCTAGTGGAAAGGGTTAGTCTTGAAATAAAAAAGTTAACTCTGACAGTAAAATAGCTAGAAGTTCTTTCTGCTTAGATAAAACAAGCTTTATATCCTTTAAATACTGCATATAAGGATGTTCATTTCACTATTATTGTTAACAATAAAAGCACCAAGAGATCCTAAATATTAATCAATAGGAAAGCGGTTATATGTAGCAGAGCCCACCCATACAATGAATATGATTCATTCCATAACTGTATGTTAACATGGAAAAAACCATAAAATATATAAATAAAATAATAAATCTGTGCATAATATGATCATACTTATGTGCAAGAGTGATAGACACAAAATATCTACTTGCCAATATATAAATAGAAATTTCTGGGAAGATTCATCGTCATCATCATCATCTTCTTCTTCATCTTTTGAGCATTTACTTTGTGGCTGGCACCATGCTAAAAACTATATATGCATTCTTTCATCTAATTCTCACAATGACCCACTGGGTTAGATATCAGCATCAACTCTGTAATACAATGTTGAAACTCAGAAATATGGGCTTCAGTTATTTACCTAAGTTCCCAGACCTAATAACGCATGGAACTGGAATTAAAACCAACTAAGAAGTCGGGTTCTATAGCCTGCCATGTTAATAAGCAAGTACGAACTCTCCAATGAAAGTTTTAAAATACGTGTTTGTAGAATGACTTTGGAAACATGTTTACACTTATTTATATTCTCTATCTCTCTGTCCTATTTCCCCCCTTTTTAAAATTCAAATTCTTCATTAAAAAAGAACTGAATTTCAGAGCTAAAAGGGATCTTGGAGACATATAATCTAAGCCTTTTGTTCATTTAACTAATTACTTTTCTTTCCTAGTGCCCACTTTTCCTTTTTTTACACTGAGGTAAAATTACATACAGTAAAATGAGAACATCTGAAGTGACTGTTTGGTGAGTTTGTACAAATAAATACATCCATATAAACAATAGCCCAGTCACCATGGAGAACACTGTCACTAGCGTGGAAAATTTCCTTGTTTCTATTTTGTCCTTCTCCCCCACCAAAACAACCATTATTGTGACTTCTATTTTCATAGATTATTAGCTTTATCTACATGAACCTTATGAAAATGAAACTTGATTGTAGGTACTTTTTGGTGTCTGGCTTCCTTCACTGAGCATACAGTTGCTGAGATTCATTCATGTTCTTGCATGTAGTAGTACAAAATCTTATTTTAGAAATGAGGAAAAGCAAGTATAGGAAGTGAAGGGCTTTGCTTGGAAGCATACAACTACAGAGAGAAAGAAGCAGGATGAATATTTCAATTTTTCCTCCTCTGGTCCACTATCCTTTTTGTTTTTCTCATTGACCTCATTCATTTGAAGGAAGAGTGTCTATTTTTTTTTTTTTTTTGTATCAGCAGAGTCCTGAAAGGAAATAAGCAGAAACTTTCACTTTTATTTCGCGATGTTGTATTAGTCAGAATCTAGCCAGGAAAAGAGAAACCACTCCAGATGCAGACTGGTTTTTAAACTGAAAGTAGTTACTACAGGGAATTAGTTACACAGTTGATACAACTGCTGGGAAGCCAAACTGGAAGTAAAACAATGATGCAGAAATTAGAGGAGGAGGCCACTCACTCTGCTCTGGTTTTAGGAGCAACTGGAGGAGAAGATAACATCTCATCTGAGAAGAGAAGCCAGTCTTTGGTCAGGAAATGAGACTGAAGAAGGGTGGAAAGTGGAGCCATGATGGAAGTACAGTTTGCTGATGGTGCTAAGGACACCACAAGGAGGCACAAGGAAGAGGAAGGAATACTCTGGCTTCTTTCCTTCTAAGGACCCAAGAGTACCTCTGATTGGATAACTGACCCAAAAGTTACAGGACAAGGGATCCTGGGAAATGTAGTTCCCTACGATACAGAGGCAAGTAGAGGACAAAAGGGTAACATATCTAAGAGCAAGCAGCAGCTGAGCAGCACAGCTTATAGCTCATTCATCATAGTTCCCACTCATTTTGAAGTTGAGGATAATGGTGAGACCCCTTGCCATTTCTGTTTAATGCTGTGCAGTCTAAATGCTAAGGAACTACACATTTGTTTTTTCAAATATGTTAAAAGCACATTATAAATAATGACATCATTGACTACTATAAATGTCACAATTTATTATTTTTTTTTTTAAATTTTTTTTCAACATTTATTTATTTTGGGGACAGAGAGAGACAGAGCATGAACGGGCGAGGGGCAGAGAGAGAGGGAGACACAGAATCGGAAACAGGCTCCAGGCTCTGAGCCATCAGCCCAGAGCCCGACGCGGGGCTCGAACTCACGGACCGCGAGATCGTGACCTGGCTGAAGTCGGACGCTTAACCGACTGCGCCACCCAGGCGCCCCCTAAATGTCACAATTTAATAACACCACAGTGCAATCGTAAAACTTTCACATTTAGAAGAGAGCCTTTAGTCTAAATCTTTAGTTTCCTGCTGAAGCAAATTGAGGTCCTCAAAGAAATTAAGGGGAACTTCAGAGAAATGCTCGGGAGTATAATGGAGATATTGGTTTATGTTTTTGAGTAATATGGATGTGGAAAAGCCTAATTAATAAAGAAAATGGGGATTTAAAACACGATCGTGGGAGTCTACCATTGTTTGACACAGCTTGAGGCTTGCACTCCTTCCAGATAAGTATGCCAACATGAGGGATGATGGCAACTTTATACGAATCATTGGGAGAGTCCTTAGTGTTTGCCAGATCATTCCAGTTCTCTTCATTTCTGTGACGCAGTGGGACTGCAATTCTTGATCCCTGTGTAGCCAGGTAGGGATATGCAAATTGTCCTGGCCACTCAGTTATAACATGGCAACTTCCAGGACAGAGAAATTGACTTCCCATTCAATACCAGCCAGAACTTGGTCTTCCCTCTGTGAGAGCGAGTGGTCAAATCTCAGAGAGCACCTGATACGTCCCCTGGGGTACAGCGCGAGGACACGTGGTACAGAGTTCCTACCTGACTCACAAGAGGCACATAACCTAAGAAAGAAAAGGACCTTTGTTGTTTTGAGCTCCTGAGATTTTGGCAGATACAATGATCTATTGTGCTCTAAGCAAGAAGTACACAACTACAGACAAAGCAGCTTGCAAATGATTATTATTTACGTTGCCCTTTGTGGAGTAATTATGAAAATATTCCCACTTAAAAGATCAATAATCTAACTCAGCTGGTGACATACTCAAGAGGAGATGAGCAATCATGTCCTTGATAAAAAGGATCCTTCCTAAATTTTCAACAAATGTCTAAGGTGAGTCCCCCAAAATCAACACATTGATCTTAAAACATAACAGAAGACAAATTCTAAAGAAAATCTACCTTATGTATAATTCAGTGGTGACTGGTAACCTGAGAAAGGAGAGATGCATAAAAAGAAATGCATCACCACCTAAAACAGAGAATTCCATTTCCTATAAGGGAGCAGAAATAATCGCTATTGTGGACTTCATGAAATTTGTCTAGAAAACAACCTAACTTCCTTTGGCTTCAGCTGGCTCATTGAGCACTTTCTAATTCCTTATTTCTAGACACTTTCATATGAGAAAGGAAATGCCCCAGATAGCAGATAGGAACATTCAAGAGCCAGGAATGACTATTTCCCATCTCACCCTAAAGATGAATTAAACAAAAAAAGGATTTTCTGAACATGTGAAGCCAATGAGGTCACCACAGGTGAGCCTATCTGAATAACAGGACACAGGCACTCTTCCTGCTTTTATGACCGAAGCAAAAATAATTTAGCAGAACTTTATTTGACAGTTTGGAACCAGGAATAACCAGGGACTAGTCCAGATGCACAAAACCCTAAGCTTCAGGATTTTTACCATGTACGTCGAAGTATAAAGGCCTCTTTGCCACACGAAAGGTTCAAACCACAACATAGGGCACTGTATGCAACTATACATCTTAGGTTTTCTGGATGTCAGCTATTAAGTTCACTTGTCAGATCCCATGCCGAGATTTAGGAGAAGGAAAAGAAAGTTACTATAGTGAGAAATGACCAGTATAAAATTTTTTTTCTAAAAATATAACACATATTATGATTTTCCAAGAGAAAAAATGAATAATATCTTATCAATTTGACTTCTGATCTTTATGACCAGGAGCATTTCTACAAAGCACGGTAAATAGATATTTAGTCCCTAGCTAAAGGATGATGGAAGGCAATTTTCAGAACAACAAAACTTTTTTTTTTTTTAATTTTTTTTCAACGTTTATTTATTTATTTGGGACAGAGAGAGACAGAGCATGAACGGGGGAGGGGCAGAGAGAGAGGGAGACACAGAATCGGAAACAGGCTCCAGGCTCTGAGCCATCAGCCCAGAGCCCGACGTGGGGCTCGAACTCACGGACCGCGAGATCGTGACCTGGCTGAAGTCGGACGCTTAACCGACTGCGCCACCCAGGCGCCCCAAAACTTTTTTTTTTAATGGGGGTTTGATACTGTGAAGTTTTAGTTGTAACTCAAGATAGAAATTAGCTCAGACAACTTCTTAAGTTAACCATATAGGCACAAAAAAACACAAGTACTGGTCCCCAAAAATGAGAAAAGAAATAAAGAAAACAGGTAATAATATTTTACCTAAGTTTTTTTTTTACTTCCTTTCTATTAACTGGGAAGATATTAAATGTTTAGGATGCAATAAAAGATAAACCAGAAATTATTTTTAGAGGACATAAACATTTTGAAAACAAATAGGAAGTTTAACTTCTTCTTGGAAGTAGGTCACTAAAAGCCATTATTATTGCAATGGTTAAGTATAAATTTGAAATCTGCCTCTGCAGAACAGATGGGTGTTGATATTGCTCTATTGTATAGCCCTGGCCTTTCAGTATTATTCACTGGTCTCCAGCCAGGAGGATGTGGACATTCATATTCTCAAAAGCAGAAGGGAGGCAGAACCCCTTGAAAATGCTTCTCTTTTCCTTTCTGTGAAATAATTCTTAGATTATGGAGAAAAAAAAAGATTTTCTTTCGTCTACCACAGCTTTTAAAAAACGAACTCAAACAGTAAGGAAGAAAAACAGAGGATCTCTTCTAACAAGTGGCTTCTCTTCATTAAAGGAAATGCAGTTGACACACACCAGAATTGGTAAGTTTTGGAGGAGAGATGGAAGGGGCTGGGATGGTTTAGGAGGTTCTTGTAGAAACTTCTGGAAATTCAGTAAGGAATCTTTTAGTCTCAGAATTAAAGGCTGCATTAATCAGAGATTATACCTTTTTGCAGCTTGCCTCGATGAGGTTCTGTAAGAAGAAGGCATTACTGAAACAGCTTGACACTCTTTTAGATCTACATCTACGAGAACCCTCACTCCAAGGATGCAGGGTTCTGCCCTCAGTTTATAAACAGGTCACAATGTCAAAATATCAGACCCTTTTCATTCCACATTCTGCCACTTTCAATTTCATATCTTCACTGCAGCAACACGTAACAGGATAATAATAGGACACAACTTCTCTTCTTTCAAAGCCTATTAATTTTACATTTCTCTATAAATGAAATGGCAGGAAGGAGCACAAGAGGTGGGACTAACTTGTCTGTGGACATTTCGTAGACACATTACCAGGAAATTCATGCAACAGACTGAAAATCAAACAAATAAACAAAGCAAATAATAAAAAAAACCTAATAGACCATGCATGGATTGTGAGAGAATCTTTACTAATCGTTATTTCCTGTGTTTTTCCACTTTGTCTCAAATATGAAAGTTGAGCTAAGAGCCACACGTGTGTGTCTGTTTCTAATTTTTACCAAGAGGTAATGTCTGTGCTCTTTCTGTATGCGGATACTGTTCTTTCCTTGTAAGAGATGGTTACGTAGATTTCTATTCTACAGAAACCCATGCTACTAATATATGAGCAAAACTGGCATATTTTGTGCTCTTATAGAAAACATATCATTTGTATCTCAGAAAGAGGAACCTGCCTTAACAGACACTCCTTTGCCAGAAGCTAGACACTTTAAGGATCAGAAATAGCTCATCTTATGATACTCTGAAGGTGCCATGTTTTATTTATTTATTTTTTTCACGCTGAGGCTTCTATCTAGATCATGATATGTTCAATTCAGTGAGAAGCATTCAATGTATCACCAAATACTACTGCTCTTAGGGAAAGAGATTTTTTTTTAAAAAAAATGGTTATTCATTTTGAACAATTCTTTTTCCAAAAGCTACTAGAAGGCCACATAACCTTATCTTCAAGACCATCTTCACAGCCGTGCAAATCCTGGGAAAAACCGCCGAGGAGAGACCAACCCTGATGTAGCAGCTAGCTTGATTCTGATTGCTCCTTAAATTATGTGTCTCAGGTGCTCTCAGATGTTGAAGGCCAATTTCTCATCTTTTTCCCCCCCAAATACAAAGGGATTTTAACAAAGCAAGCAAAGAAATGTGCCCAGAGTAGGGCTGTGTAACCAGTGCTTGTGTGCAACCACTAAACCTTACTAGTTACATTATAAAACGCACTGCCTTTCTTACACAGAATAGGACTGATCAAATATTTGTTGAAAAAAAATAAATGCATTTTTTAAATTGTCAACTTAAAAAAACCCGCGTGTGCATCGTGCTGCATGATTCTCAACATGAAGTTTGATCTGTAGGGGGAAACTCACTGACTGGTAAAGCAGCAGCAGCGGCCCACCCTCCGATATTTTGGTGGTTATCACCAGTCCTGCCCTCACCCGTCTGAATGTGCCTTCCATAAAGACGTGGCTTTTCCACAGTCATATCTCAAGCTGGTATCTCAAATAGCATTTCATTCCCTGAAGACCATTTGCTCCCTTTCCATGACTCGTCTTAAGGGATGACAGCACCACCAACCTACTTGGTGGCATCAGACACTTGGGACTTCTGCTGGCTGTGTCCATCTTGACGGAACTGGTCACCAAGTCCTATCGGTCACGCTCTCTGACCCTGTTACGGGTCTCCTTCACTCTGTCCTGGCCGGTGCTTCTTCAGCTAAGGGATTTAGCCCAAGAATGGGGCTGTTGAACAGTCCAACCTGTGCTCTTGCCTTTAGTCTCTGCCTCCTTCACCCTCCACTCAGTGAATTTTTCAGCCACCGTTGAATTTTTCGGAGAACCGCACCCCGCTTCCTTATGCAATGAGGTTCCGTCTCCTGAGTGGGAGCAAAGGTGCCATTCCTGATATACCTCCTCCTTGCCCACTAGTCTGCTCTCTGCCTTCTCCTTTCTCTCTGCCCTTATCATACTTCAGTGTTTACATCCCCCTTCTCTTCCAGGGTATACAATCCCCTCTCTTTTTTAAAAAAACATGCCTATTTTGAGAGAGAGAGAGAGAGAGAGAGAGAGAGAGAGAGAGAGCGCGCACAGGCACGCAGTGGAGGGGCAGAGAGAGAGGGAGAGAGAGAATCCCAAGCAGGCTCTGTGCTGCCAGTGCACAGCCTGACACGGGGCTCAATCTCAGGAACTGTGAGATCATGACCTGAGTGGAAATCAAGAGTAGGGCACTTAACCAAATGAGCCATTCAGGCAACCCTATAATGCGCCCCCTCTTTTGCCTGAGAAATCCTTCTCTCCAAGTCTGTGATGCCTTCTCTGATCTATCCCCATGGACGCATCATTTCTTCCTCTGTTTTTACACAGTGGGCTCCTTGAAGGCAGGGATCATGACTTGATTATGTTTGTATCACGGGTGCCAAGCACAGTGCCTGGTATGTAAGGGGCTTTTCAGAATCATTTTTTAAAAACGAATGGGCTAAATGACCAAGATGTACACAATTGACAAAACTGAAGGAAGAAAGTAGGAAGCACAAAACAAGTACACCTGAAATGTCTGTAAGTAAACTGGCTATCGATGAACAGCAATGTTCTAAATACGAAGGTGCTTAAAAGATACCTAAACAAACCCGTGGTCTTGGAAATTGCAGTCTCCCCCAAAATGTACTTACTTTTCAAAGGAATGTGTTATAAAGCAAATAAAGTCACATTTTGGAAGGTATTAGACTGTCCTACTTGTGCTTTTACACATTAAAATCAATTTTAATTTTGTAAATGATCTCCCCTCCCCATTTGGCCAGTGAAACTTATTTACCTCACAAATTGAGGGGAAATATTTTGAACAGCATTCTATTGAATATTAGCACATCTGCACCCAGAGAAGCTTCTATGCCTAATAAGAACATTTTGTGATCTTGATTTAATCTAATATTTGGCTGACTTCACCCACTGAATAAATAGGGCTCATTAGTATCGAACACACACAGTCTTTGTTTTTCATAACTGTAAAGCTGACCTTTGAAATGTAATCTTGTATTCTTAAGATTAGCATCCAATAAATCACAACATGAGTTATAGCAAATACTTCCCCCTTCTCCCCCTTCATTTTTTTCTCCAACATAAAAATAGATGCAAGAAACTGAGAACTTTTAAGATTTGTGGGATATTTTTGGTGCTTTTATCTCTTAGTTCCTGAAAAATGAATATATGATGTTATCTCACGTGGATATTGACATCATGACATCTTGTAACCAAGATGGGGAGGAGAATTACATATAATATGCTTTATGCAACAAGACACTACTGTTAATGTATAAGGAATAAGAGTTAAGTTTTATTCATATAGTTTTAGGACATAAGTATGACATGTCCTAAATACACTATGTTTGATATACCTGTTGCGAAACAGGAGCTTAAAATATATATTAACATGATTAATAGTAAAACATTTTCTGGAAGTGTTTATATTTAACAAAGTGTTTAGGTTTAAAATTTTTTTCCTCTAATTAAAAATGCAAAATGAGGGGCGCCTGCGTGGCTCAGTCGGTTAAGCCTCCGACTTCAGCTCAGGTCACCATCTCGCGGTCCGTGAGTTCGAGCCCCGCGTCGGGCTCTGGGCTGACGGCTCAGAGCCTGGAGCCTGCTTCCGATTCTGTGTCTCCCTCTCTCTCTGCCCCTCCCCCGTTCATGCTCTGTCTCTCTCTGTCTCAAAAATAAATAAACATTAAAAAAAATTTTTTTTTAAATGCAAAATGAGATTTAATATTGCCATATATTTTATTGCCCAGACTTCACTTAAGGATTTTCTAGCACACATACCTTTTAATATTTTAGATATTTTCAAAGCATATTTCTGCGATGTTTCCAAATATTGATATTTAAATATTTACTAATTGTGTTTTTCTGTCTCACATTTTTTCCAGTTTCAATATTTTGAAAAGATTCATGAGATTCATCATATAACTCATATCAGAATGGTTAAAATATTATGAAATGCATTTTTAAACCCCTTTTGATGTATTTCAGTAAGATATTAGTAAGAATCAAGATATTATTCAAAGGCAACAGGGATTCTTTCTTTAGTTTTCTAAATAGCTGAGACGGAAACTTAGGAGGATTTTAATAATACACAACTACAGAAATAAACAGCTTCTGGAACCAAAATTAGGTTATGGTTGTGTGTTAGAAGAGCGTCAAAAACCCACCAAGTGAGTAAGTATGATTTCTGAAGTGAGCATTATAATTCAGCATATGCTGCTTCACATGATGTTGATGCTTTATCTGCAAAATGAGGGAGTTGGAGAGATTTTTGTAGCAATTTAAAATATGGAAATAACTCTCTTCTGGCTGATTTACGACGTGTGTGGAGTAGTCAATGAATGAACCCGAGTTTAGCCTGGGAACACTTTTCCACCAAAAAACAGTGCATGTATCATCCTGCAGTATGGTTTCATCTCCCTCCTCTCCCTTGCCAAAACCACCCTGCAAAGAGTTCCAGATCAAACGGGACAGTTGGCCAACAGGCTAGAGTTGTCACACTGGTCAGCCAGCCCAGTTACCAACTCTGGGCAAAGCCAGACCTAACACGCCCCAGAGAAAAAGTTTTCTCTAGCAGACGCTTCTTTAAAATACTGAGTAAATGTCAGAAGTTCCAAGAGTTTGGAACACACTATGGTCGTCTGAACATGATGTTGGATCTAGGCAGAGGAATCTGGGTTTGAATCTCCCCTTTTCCTGATTTATGAAATAAAGCTAAATGAGGCCTCAAGGAGGATTAAATGAGAAAAAGTCTGAAATGCCTGCCCAATATAAACTATGGCAAACTGTCGTCTCAAAAAACCCATGTTGTATTCGACTTATTATTTATATACTTTATTTATTTATATACTATTATTTATATCATTTTTATACTCCCTAGAAACAGAAAACTCGTTTTCATTGGTATTCATATAATAATTCTATAAGCAGGACCTTTAAAATTGTGAGGCAGGGAAGGTTGGAATGGGGTCCTCTTCTCCCAACTTCTTGCTCCTATAGGAGCTCAAAATATTCCAGTTGGACCATTCTTTTGGGATGCCCACATCAGGGTTTTCAAATTATATAGTAATAGGAGTGGGACTGTTTTTTTTTTCCAAATGGAAGCTTAGGCTTAACCCTGAAAGATACAAACATGGATCATATCAGAGAAGTTTTTCTGAAGTGGGGTATAGGTGCCTGGATGGAAGAGACAGTGGCCCGAGGGACCCCAGCATTGCTCATAGTGTGAAGAATATTATACGTGACCCAGGCTATTTCAGCTGTAATCCATAGGCATTTGGAGGGGGGTAGTCTGCAGGTCTACTTAAAGAAGTTTTAAGTGAAACATTTTGATAGTTATCTAAAAAAATCATCTGGATAGCTAACCAATCGGATTTTGCAAATTCCTCTGTGCCCATGTTTTGTTTGGGTTCACGAACATGTTGGCTTCTAGCTCTCACCTAAATGGATAGCACTTAACAGATAATGTATCGTTAAGCATTGCCGTGTATCCTAATTTTAAAGACAGTAATCATCCAAAGTCCATTATATCCCTGTTGAATTATTTTTACCAGTTATAAAAATGAAACTTCTCTTTCTCAGGGATAGCTACTGACTGAAGAATATTCTTATGGGATGACTTTCATTTCTTGAGTTACTTCATAAACTGAGATCTGGATGTGACATTACAAAAACTGTGAAGTGCGATACGCTAAAACACAAATTGAATTATTCCTGGCTGGAGAGAAAAGAGTAAGGGCAGATATAATCTGTGCTTTTGTGCCAAACAAATGCCAAACAGCCTCAGGACCTAGCACGGGGACCCAGGAATGGTGAGCAATGGTTACAATGGGGGAAGGAGGTGGGGTTGGTAGAATGGCTTCTGAGAGCACAAGCTGGTATAGGCTATCTGAAGCCAAAGGGGTCTGTTCAAAGGGGTTCAGGTATACCAGGTGCTGAAAAACTCTGCATTAGATCTTTAAACAACACTGACCCGCCATTAGCATTTTCCTGTCTCATTTCCTCCAGGTGCTGCCCTTCCCTTAATCTTTTTAATGGGTCCCTCTGTGAATGTACCATGCCTCCCGGGTCATTTTTAGATGTTTTAACAGCTATCACCTGGAGACAATGCTTTAACCCCAAAGAACTGAGCGAGTGGGAATCTATCTTTGCAGGCTGGTGAGAAGGGACACAATACTCCTTAAATCACACTTCGAGATGGTTGTCTGTCTTAGTTAATCAGAGGAGAACTCACTGGCCTCCCCGGATGCTTGATTCATTGATTCCTCTTGCACCCTTCCCCACACCCCAGGGCTGGCTTCTCCTATTAAAACATTCTCACTTTCCTTAGCTTTTATTTATAGACTATATATTCACATTTCAAAACCTTTATTAGTTTTATTCAATTGTGGGACACAAACAATACATTACTACGATCAATTCTGTGCTTCACAAAGCAAAATGGAATGTTTTCTCCGTTGTAAAATGCTATCAATTGCTAGGCCCACATTGATTTAATACCAGCTTTTTAGGAAAAAAGAAATAGTATATATTAAATGTACACAATTTTGAGACACATTCCAATTTCATCCTGATTTCAGAAACATTAACCGTGAAGAGACCTCGCATCCTAACAGAGAAGTATGGCAAGTGACTAAACAGGTTTATATGCAAATGATCCTAAGCCACGTGGGGGGAAGACATGACCACATGCAGGAATTTTCCAAATGAGCCACGCTGAACCCTAAGGGTTCTTGCAACACTCCTAATTTGTCTCCCTGCTTTTGTGTTTGACCATCTATCAGCTTGTTTTCAGTACAGCAGAGTGATCCTTTAAAACCCCAGTCTGGGGGTGCCTTGGTGGCTCAGCTGGCTGAGTGTCTGACTCGATTTTTGCTCAGTTCACGATCTCACGTTTCATGACTTTGAGCCCTACGTGGGGCTCCCTGCTGACAGTGTGGAGCCTGCCTGGGATTCTCTCTCCCTCTCTCTCTGCCCCTTCCCCTCACCCCCACCTCTCTCTCTCTCTCTCTCTCTCAAAATAAATAAATAAACTAAAAACACACACACACACACAAAAACAGTCTGATGACTCACGCCTACTGCTTATAAACCGTCACTAGAGGAATGTCAGTGGTGTGCTGGAGGCAACTTACACCTGTTCAAGAAAGGTAGCAATTACACGTTTAGAAATTTTGCAAGCTGGTTAAACATAGCCACTGCTAAATATTAAATTATATAAGCCAAAAATTAAATAAATCATTTACAAAACAAAGGTAACAAATATTCAAACTCACCACTTTTTAGTCATCTTATTATATTTTGCTATTATGGATACCCTTGCAATGATTTACATCTATTATATTTGCATGTAAGAAATGCAACAGAACGTTGTACCACTGCACATGTCTCCCCAACTTTACATTCAGCAATTCAGTCATGCTTGAACTCAGCCCGGGCGAGGGTATTTCCATCACAGCAGTTGGCAAATGGTACAATCAAAGCCAAATCCCCTCTAGATATTAAACATTCACCAGCACACCACTGAGTAAACACAAATCTTTACACAGCTCTATAAAGCCCTCTGTGATCTAGCTCCTTGCCACCTGTCAAACCTCATGTCCTACCACTTTCCCTCCTTCTACTCTAGCCACATTGGTGGCCTTGTAAGGGCTGACTCATGGCACAACTCTAGGGGGCACTAGTTACACCGTTTTCTGCATAGGTGCTCCTCCACACTACTGCCAGCCAGCCAGCCATCTAGCAAGTTGTAGAATTCAGAGAAACTACTCCTTTCTGTGTCTGGAAGAAGCCACGCACAGTTCTGCCACAGGGCCTTTGCACTTGCCGTTCCCTCAGCCTATAATGAATGTTCTCTGAGACAGACCCTGGTCTTCTCAGTCACATTTTTCATGTGTCTGCTGAAATGTCACCATGTCAGTGAAGCTTTCCTTAGCATGTCCTTTAAAAGAGCAAACTTCCCTTCCCGCATCCTTTGATATGCCTTCCTTCTTTATTTTTCTTCATGGCACTTATCATCGACTGATATACTAAATCTGATACTTTTTACTCTGTTGTTGCCTTTCCCCTCACCACAATGTAAACTCAAATAGAGCACAGGCTTTGTTTAGTTCACTGTATTCCCAGGACTTGGAACAGGGCCTGGCACGTAGTTGGTGCTCAATGATATTATTAAATAAATGAGTAAATGTATGATGATTTTAACAAGGACTCTGATTTTATATAAAATTTAATATATATATATGCATGCATATATACACACATATAATTTTGGTTTATGTATTTGTGTGTGTGTGTGTGTGTGTGTGTGTGTGTGTGTGTGTGTATGCACACATAAACTATGGGTCTGAACATCTACACTTGAATTTCAGCTGTGATGTTGACGGACGCGTATTACCGTACCTTTCGTGGAGAAGCCATGGACACTCCAAGCAGTGAAGCAGTGGGAAGTGTTTCTTTGGCGTATGATAGGTTTCCCTTTCTGCTAGGACAACATATGGGCACCTGAATCTGATGATGACTTCCCTGCCTTTGGGACAGGGAATTGGTCTTACCCAGCATCAGAAGGAGATCAAGGCAGGGGTTTGACCTAGTTCAAGAAAGGTGGCTATAGCTAAAGAAAGAGTAAATTCCAAAAGAAAGTGGATCCTTTAGTTAAAAGGGACAATGTGAGTCTTCCTGAATGGGGACAGAGAGATTAGAAACAAGAAAAACATAAGGAAGGACGAATAGGAAAAGGGAAGGAGGAATACCATATGTCAGAGTGGAATGACCCGAAAACAGCAGGGGTAAGACCGCAGGGGTTGAGGCTATGCTGGTATCTAAGACTCTTCTGATCACCCACTTCTTTCCCTGCTTATTCCCCCCATATACAATAATTTAATGACTTAATTATACGCAGTTTTGCATTAAAGTCCTCCTATTGTATGCATTTTATTTTTTTTAAGTTTGTTTATTTATTTTGAAAGAGAGGCGGGGGGGGGTGGGGAAGAGCAGAGAGACAGGGAGAGAGCGAATCCCAAACAGTCTCTTCACTGTCATGTCAGCACAGAGCCCGACGTGGGTCTTGATCTCACAAAATATGAGATCATGACCTGAGCTGAGATTGAGCCGAATGCTTTCACCGACTGAGCTATCCAGGCACCCCTTGTATGGGTTTCAGAAATCATTTTGGACATGTAAAGGACAGACAATTATCTAAAACATTTTAACCTTCATTTCAAAAGAGTCATAAAACAAAAGTTTTCAACTTTCCCAAATGACAGGACATGCCTCTGCAAATTCATTTCCCAAGTTTGCTCTCATTCCTACTCCAACATCTTTCACATCTTTGTTCAGGGATCCCCTTCACCTATGAAAACCTACCTGCATTTTTGCTATTGCTTTGCCCCAAACAATAATCGTAACAAAATGGAGAGCTGATCTAAAAAGGACACCGTGTTGGCAGAGCTGAAAGCGAGTCATGTAGTCCAAGGTGCCTACCGAAGTTTGCGTGTCCCTCCCTTGCTCACTGTCTAATTCGTGCTCTTCCTGTGTGCAGGACCTCATCCTGAGACTAACACACGGTAAGTGATCAGTAAAAATTTTTGGAGTGAATGCCTACATGGCTAAAATAAATAGGGTGGCTTAATTTGCCTTGGCCACCTTTGCTTCCTTTTCCTGTGATTCTTTACGAACGTGTATGACTTAGGTAATTGCCACGAAGGCCTAAATTGTAAATGGTAATTAAGACAAATGAGAGAAGCCAAGTTACAGGTGGTATTTTCACTAGGAATAATAAAAGTGGGCTAT
The DNA here is from genome assembly GCF_014898765.1 of Herpailurus yagouaroundi. NCBI lineage: Eukaryota > Metazoa > Chordata > Mammalia > Carnivora > Felidae > Herpailurus > Herpailurus yagouaroundi. The sequence continues at coordinate 16,931,552 of NW_024412405.1, forward strand.
GACATCCACCCTTGATATTACTCACCTACTCAAACAATTGCCTGGGATTTCCATTTGTTCATGACATGGAATCATTATTCAGGATACACCACCTTTGGAATTATAATTAAGCCCTGGGTTTCTATGACTCAGCCACACTATGTGCCCGGCGCTGACAGCAGAGGAGGTGAAGTGGAGTGCATTACAAGTCATTTTCCTGCGCACTACAAATCATCAGGGGGAAGAAAGCAGGCTTGTTAGGCAGAATGCTTTGCAGCTATGTTGGATACGAAGTAAGGCACAATGACTGCCATGGAATTAATAAGATATTCATGTAGCTTCTCCTTGGCCACCTCAAGGGTAATTGAAATACTCAGAAGCAACGGTAATCTCACGGGCCTCAGTACTCCATGTGGGAGGAAACCACCAAACACAAACAACTGTATGTCTTATTTTCATTACAATAATAATGCTAATTATTACACAAAGATCAACTCATTACGCCAGTGCCTTGAAGGTTGACAAAAAAGTCAATGTTAACACGCTAGCTGAATCTGGAAAGCAGTATGTTAGAACAACTGCCTTTGAAGACCGTTCCTCTCTTTAATTGCTAGCATCTTCTCTCACATACCCTTGAAGGCAGTGTCTAGGCATCTGTAGCCACGGCATCATCAACGCTGGTGAAAGGAGAAATGGAAAGGACCAAGAGTTCTTTCTCCATGGTAGGATGCCAACAATATAGCTGGTGCTAATATGATTTTATTTCAAGTACACTTGTTTGAACGCTTACAATAGAAAGACATTTTCTAGGAAGCTCTTAATTCTTCTTAGGGGGCTGGACAATGTGACAGCGAGGGACCCACAGGCTTTGGAAGCAGCCACGCCAGGGTCACACTTCTTACAGGTAAAAGCTGGCTCACTGCCTGATGCATGTGGGTTCCGAAAATAAGCGCACTCAAGGCCTCAGACTGAAACGTTAGTATGTGGAGGCCCCTGTGCCCCAACCTCTGCGCACTTTTCCACGTGATGCTTATGGTTTGCTTAATTTTCTCTAGTTCTTAAGCTTCATGAGTTCAGAGCCTGTATCTGTCTCACTCATCATTATGTCCCCAATATCGAGCATGACTCCTGGCCTGTAGCAGGCATTTCGTCAATATGTGTTAATTTAATGAATAGGGTTTTGTGTAGATTAAATGAGCTAGTATATGTAAAGTACCCAGCATTCAATAGCTATTAACTACTTAATTAATTATTTCTCTTCTCTCCCAGTAAACAACTTATTAAAATGCTCAATTTATAACTAAATTACCAAAGCCTTTAGTTATAATGCTGATAATTACTTATTATTAATAATTAGCCTTCATTTTTATATCAATCTCAGAAAGTTAGGGTTTTCCAAATATGGAATTCTTAAAATATTTCTATGAAATAAGCAAGGGGCAAGTCATTAAAAAAATCTCAATACATAAGATTACATAACTCAAGGAGTGAAAAGAATCACCTTAGGATTTCTATAAATATCAAGCTCTTTCAGTGAACAGAAAGTATATTTTCTTATTTACTAAGATGTGATTTCTACGCAGGACTGCACATATTGTATAAAGCTGAGATATCTACTCTTTATACAGTTCAAGAAAGTGGAAAAAGTATAAATATTCTTTAGTAAGCATCCACATTGAACCATTTGTGGGTTTGTGTTGGGGACTTAAGAATGCCAGCTACCAGGCCAGTGATCTCTCCTCTACAACACACGGGCCTGTATGAGACACCAGTGCACACGTAATTAACAAGCAGCATGTCTTCCCCCTGAAACACAGACGACTGCATTCTCTCTGTGCCTAGCTCAGGACATTCTCAGACCTGAGGAAGAGTCCAGGAGTTTATTCCCCAGCATGAAAGATTGGTTCTGAGGCAGAGAAATTATGTTAAATGAATGAAGGAAAAAGTAGCTCCCTTGTTTGAAGAGATTTATTTTCCTTTTGCTTCAAAAATTCAGCGGGGACCAACTCCCTCATAACTGTTGAACCCACATAATACTAAAGCTTTGACCCCCTTCCCTCTGATACCAACCTCATTACCTATGCATTTCAAATCTTTAAAAAACCTTCAGGTGCAAAAAGGAGATGGCTAAATGGCCCCCTGGAGGCTGCTTGCAGCCACATGACTCTATTAGAATGTATGGTCCTATCTGCCTAAGTACTTGGAGAGGATGAAGTACATCCTTCAAAGTGATGATTTCATTCTATAAACCTATGGCCTCCTTTCCTTAGAGAGCACTTGTCTGCTTTCTATTTTCTCTGCTGAAATCAGATAAAATATTCCCAATACTGCCTCGAGTTTAAACTAGTTGGCTCTTACCACACATTTAACCATTTACTTATAGGAGACAATAGAATTCAGTGGTTGAGAACCAGACACAGATTGATTCTCATGGTACTTGGCCATTTACTAGCTGTGGGACTCTGGGTTAACAATCCAACTTTCACAAGTCTCACTTTCTAAGTGTGTAAAACGGGAAAATCACAGTATTAACACTTACTATTGTTACAAAGACTAACGGAGACAATACATGGAAAGCACCCAGCTTAACACCTAAAAAGACCTCAATAAATATTCTTATTTATTATTATTATCTTTTACAATTATTTCAGCTTTTGGTCTTATCCTTCCCAAGTGGGTTGAACATGAGAATGTTCAAGTGAATTACAACACAGATGGGGCCATGTGAGGTTCACTGGTGATGTGGCTGGTTTGTCTTGTGTGGCGTTATCTTAACCTTGTACACATGTACCGGAGGAAGACATTCACCCCCATTTCTATCCCCTACCCTAACCTACCACAAGATACACTTCTGTATCTTTTCAGGCAAAATCAAACTTCCTAGTCTAATAGCTAATGTCTAATGATTTGGATTCAGCATAACTTTCCCAGTTTCTAATGGCTGCCCCTGAAACCTGGTTAAACGTTGATGGTTTGTGTTTCTTGAATACAACTTCTATAACCTTGCTTATGATGAACACTTCTCCTACAAGCCTTCCCAAATTTATGTTTTTCAGTGCTTAAGCCATAGAGTCCTTCCTCAAGGAAATTTTCTCAGATCTCTTTAAGACACCTTTTTGCCCTTGGAATTTCCACAGACATGCACCTTGCCATTTTTGGAGAAGACCGCAAACCTGATTTAACCCCAGAGTCCAAATTTAGCTGCGTGTGTCTTTTGGCTGGTTACTTAAGATAGTACCTCTCTTACATGTACTTTCTCCACTTGTGGTAGGGATAGTAATCCCACCTTGAATGGTTTTTGTAAAGCTAAAGTAAGAATCTTAGTTCTGTGCCTGGGTCATAGTCAGTATTCAGTAAAGGTCACCTTCCACCGTCTAAATGTTTCACATATACGAAGCCATTTTCCAGTTGACTAGGTTTGAACATCTTCCATCAGATTCTATGGCTCCTTCATTTACCTTCTTTACACATTTGTGAAAGCTTTAGTGTTGTCAAGTTCAAGTTATAATAAGCATGACTACTGATACTAGAAAGCTTCTTATTTTTGAAAATTGGAAACTTCATAACAATACTGCATATTGTACGAGGCACATGAATATCTAAGAATATACAATATACAATATATCTACAATACATACAATATATCTAAGAATATAATGAAACACATTAGAATGAGTGGTGGGGGGTAATGGGAGTACAGGGTAAAACGAAGGAAATAAAACAAGTCTTGCAGGAATGGATAATAATAGTGTGCTAGGAACTGAGAATATGATTAACTCAACTGTTTTTTTGCTCCCGAAGGTCCGTTTAAAAATAAAAACTTAAGACTCAGCAGCTCACAAACGTGAACTGTAGAGTTCCCACTTGTGCTTTTTACACTTAGAACACGGACAATGGGTAATGCTTTATGGTTGAAAAATCTGTCATGTGGAATTTATATAAAGATCTTAAGGCAATTGTAGATGAGTGACCTGCTCCTTCGGAAGGGTGTCCTTTGAACTTTTTTTGAGATTGCCATATGTATTCCAAGGTCTGAGCAAACGTTCTCAATGAAGTTATGTGAAAAGAGTAAGCTTCTCTTAAAAAAACAAAAACAAAAACAAAAATAAAACAAAACAAAATACTCTGTGATAGGATCAAAGAGTTGCCAAAGAGAATTAGGTAGCTAATCCAATCCAGTTTGAGTGTGGCGAGGGTGGTTAACCAATTAACATGCTCAACTCCAATCATCCGGGCCAGGATGAGCCAGAGAGCATACAAGTCAATTTTGCATGTGCTATCATCAATGAAAATTAAGCAGCAGTAGCTTCACTGAAAAAAAAAAAAAAAAGTCTATTCCTTCAGTGATCTGGATCTACAGACAAAAAAGAAAAACAGCCCTTCCAATAAGAAGGCTGTCAGTACCAAAAGGCATCATACATGATACTACAGAGCCACATAAAAGACGTGCCAGTCACACTTAAAATAGCACTGATGCTTAACAGAAAAATAACACCATAAAAATATACAGCAAAGATAAAGAACGGAAAGCTTGGGAGAAAATTCTAGAAGAAAAGAATTTGCAATTTTCCAGCCTGTCATTGCCCTATAGGTATTAAGATGATGCTATGGAAGTGGCCTTGGAACCAAAGTGTGTGACATAAGCCTTAAGGAGTTCAAAGTCAGTCAGTCTGGTGGTTGCTATTTGACCACCTGCATCTGGTCAAAGTGTATGTGCGAATTTCAAAGATCAGCTTCACTAGCAAATCCTCTAGGGGGCTGCCATTGGGCTAAGTCACCCTAGCTCATTGCAAGGAAAGCCCTGGTTTGTTTAGAATTTAAAGAAATGTGCTTTAATAAATGAGATGACTATATATTGTATCAATTAGTAGTTCTCTAGGCATGTATTTAAGTTTCAAAAACTTTTTGAAAAAAAACTGATAAGTTGCCTTGGAGTTATTATCAAAATTCTTTTAATCACCTTCAGTTAAAAAATAGAAATGCCAAATCAACTTCTTAGTTTCTGAAATATACAGTAGACTTCTAGCGAAAATGGTAATTATCTTTTAACACCAAGGGTCTTAAGATGTATAAATAAAAAATGATTTTCTTAACAATCCTTACTCTTCTTAAGAAAAGTCAAGAAAAACAGTGGGTAAAGTGTATTGATTAGCTTTAAATAATGGTGATATGACTGTTCATCGTCTCTTATATAAGAATTGACATTGTAGGGAAATATGAGGGTAAATGAGACAGGGTCTGTGATTCAAAAAAGTAAAAATTTCCCAGAAGTGAGTTGTAATGATACACTCAGTTCTCAAAGGGAATTCATAGTGAAAAAAAATTATTGAATACTTACTATTTCCTGGACCTCGGGCCACCTTCTAGCAACACAAAGGTGAATACAAAAGGGCCATCATAAGTTTATAATATAGAGATTCTCACGTAAATAAAGCAATACAATTAACTGTCAGAGGTGCTATGTTGACTCTTTGTTCATGTACTATATATTAGAGTGCAAAATATACAGTAAAGAAAAAAGGCAAGAACAGAAAATTTCACAGGGGAAATCAGAGGACGCTGCACAGAGGAATGGCATGTTAAGTGAGACATACAGGATAAAATGTCCATGAACAAATAGTTTGGGGCCATATCTTTAAAGTTGTATTTTAGAAACAGAGGAACATCTGTGGGGTTTAAAAAGATAGACTGGAAAAAGGTATCTGTAAGACATATACCAGCAAAAAAAGATTAGTATCATATTAAATAAAGAATACCTATAAGACCAATAAGAAAAACAAAATATAACAAGAAAAAAATGGACAAAGAATATGAATAAGACATTCAAAGAATAGAAACTCTAAATTGCCATTAAACACATTAAAAGTTGTTCATTTTTTTTTAGTAACCTGGGAAATGTCAACCAAAGAGAGACAGTATTAGCAGCATGTAAAAAATTCTGATAAGTATTGCAGAATGAAAATTCTTATAAAGAGCAAATGGAAATTTAATTTTTTAAGTTTATTTATTTTGAAAGAGACAGAGACTGGGCAAGTAGGGGAGGGGCAGGGAGAGAGGGAGAGAGAGAATCACAAGCAGGCTCCAGGCTGTCAGCACAGAGCCTGATACAGGGTTCAAACCCATGAAAACGTGAGAGCATGACCTGAGCTGAAACCAAGAACTGGATGCTTAACTGACTGAGCCACCCAGGCATCCCAAAAAGCAAACGGAAATTTAAATTTGGACAAGCACTTCAGAGAGCAAGATGGTAAAGTCAAATAATATTGAAAATGTCCATAACCCATGACCAAGAAACTCTATGGTAAAACAAACAAAATAAATAATTAAAATAAAATAAAATAAAAAAAACATATAAAACAATTAAAATCCTTGCACTTTTTCACAAAAAGAAATGTACTATAGAAAACAAACATTCTAAGTCTCTGTTGAAGTATTTCTATCTGGTTTCTCTGCTAGTATTTTCAGTTCAACAAGTCTAAATCTTTCATAACATCAACACTTTTAAAATATTGGCCTTTTAATTTAACTAATTGCACCCATGATTTAAGTATCACTCAAGCTGCAAGCCTCCATATTATCCTATTTTTTATAGTACACTTAAATAGACTGTTCCAGGGGCGCCTGGGTAGCTCAATCGGTTGGGTGTCTGACTTTGGCGCAGGTCATGATCTCATAGTTCGTGGGTTCAAGCCCCACGTTGGGCTCTGTGCTGCCAGCCCAGAGCCTGGAGCCTGCTTCAGATTCTGTGTCTCCCTCTCTCTCTGCCCCTCTCCCACTCTCACTCTGTCTCTCAAAAATAAATAAACATTAAAATATATATATATATACTATCTTACCTTTCATGATTCCCCAAATAAAGACGCATATAGATCCAAAATACCTCCTGTTCATTTCTTCACTCCTTTATTAGTTTGTGCCAGACCGATTGCAATTGCAATATCTTTCTATGTGTTCTATTTGCCTCCAGATTTTTCTTCCTCTCTCTTTTTCTATCTCACTCACCCACAACCTTGCACTCTACTCTCTGTAATAGACAGATTATTCCTTCTGAACCAAGGCAATAGTTCCCTGCTCAGCAATCTTCCCTGGCTCTCCACTGAGTATTATAGAAATTCCACCTTATTCATCTGGAAGTCATGATTTTCTATAACCTGGCCCTGTGGAAGATTCCTGATCTCATTTCCCACTATTCCATGACAAGTACTCAAGAATTCCATGATTACTCGGATACTGGCCCCCCAAAGGCTTGAATAATTCTCTACACTCCTACCCCGCTGGACTCTGGATCACAAACAAGAACAAGCCAGCATGACCTCTGTAAATGCTCTTTATTTATTTATTTGAGACAGAAAGAGAGTGCACATGCTAGTGCACATAAGCAGGAGAGGGGCAGAGAGAGAAGGAGAGAATCTGAAGCAGGCTCTGCACTCAGCTTGGAGCCCGACTCGGGGCTCGATCTTACAAGCATGAGATCATGAAGATGAGCTGAAATAGAGTTGGATGCTTAACCTAGTGAGCCACCGAGGCACTCCTTTTATTTATTTATTTATTTATTTATTTATTTATTTATTTATATTTATTTATTTTTAATTTTTATTTTTTTTTGAGAGAGTGTAAATGGTCTTCAGTAGGTGAAACTTGCCCTTTGTTCCAGTTTTCTTTCAGACCAGGTGAAGAGACTTTTGTTTTGCCTGTACCGTACAAGATAATTAACTGTTGAAAGCCTTGCAAATTGTTGTGTTACAAATGAAGTTTAAAGAGGCCCTAATATATCCATCAAACACATGATTATTGTAATGATGACACCAGGTTCTGTTGATGGAGCCATGATGACTAAAACACTTTATTTTTAATGAGGTAAATCTCCTTTGTGTAACAATCAATACCCACTGCTAAAGAGATCTGGGCAGCCTTATAATTGTTACAAATTCAATTATTTTAGCAAAAGTAAATACAAGCTGTATAAATACGCCAGACTCTTGGCTTCAAAACACTTCTATTAGAATCACAACTAATTTTTGCTCCTAATACAGAAGAGCTATGATTTGTAGGTACTGACCACATTTGAAAGAACTCCCATAACTGGACTGCAGGACCCATTTCCAGAAATAGAATTAGACAACAACAACAACAACAACAACAACAACAACAAATCCACAAAAAGTACTTTTTTTCTCATTAATGTCCAGGTGGTGCTTAGATTTTATGCCAGACTTTAGAGCAAGTATTTACTGAGTATCCATTGTTCCCGAACTGGAGGCTTGAAATGTATTTCAGAATTTAAAACCAGTTGCTGTGTCAAGAAGTTGACCATCTAGTAAGGACCACAAGTTAAGTCAGTTTATGATCAATGTCGGTCATAATAATGACAATCGTTAAGTTCTCCCAAATCCAATAATGTTACAGTTATCCTTGGGGTAAGTAAGGTTTGGGGAGTTCTGTCACTCCCGTAAACCCAATGCCATCCTGGCTTCCAACCACTGGGTGCCGATGTATGGCAGGCACAGCGCTGGGCACCATATAGACATTAACTCTGCTCATTGCAAAGATCCTGCGAAACCATAGACGGGGAAAACAGAACTTCACATAGTTAAGTAATTTCCCCGTGGAGATACAAAGCTTTTACACTTGACATTTCTAGGAGAACATTGTAGTTTACAGGAAGGGAAAAGACAATAAAGGTGATCGTGTTTACTAAAGAAAACTCAGGTTGAGGAATAGTAGATGATCAGTCAATCAGGCAGATCATGGCCCACCGGTGAGGTTTTCTGATGTACAGATAAAGATGGATAAGTATATGTTTTCTAAGTTATTAAAAACCTAATGTATTTTATATTTTTACATACATTATCTTCAAAACAGTTTTGGAAGGTAGAACTCATTACTCCCATTTTGCAGATGAAACAAAAATATGTTTAGTGCAACGTCTTGCCTGAGGTTACTCATCTAGTAAGGGTAGAGTCACACACAGATCCTGGACTAGATCTGTATCTGAGCTTGAAAAGAATGGATTGTAGACATCATGTGGTTAGGACCACCTGAAGAGAATGATCAATCAAAGCAGGCCAGCAAATTAAGAAATAATTCAGACTATTTTCCCTATAATCTCTCTGAAGACAGGGGCAGTTTCTGATGACATCTATGAAAGATAGACATTGTAAGAGACAGGGTGTTGGACACAACACGTTTCCCTCCAGTGACGTTCTTCCATATTCCGCAGTAACAGAGAAACAATGTTATTGTCATTGACCAGAATTGTTCCCTTGATCAGAACCTCTTCCCTCACACTTTCTGAACCAGCTCTGTGTCCTCTCCAAGATTTCCAGTGTCTGGATCACTTCTTCCCTTGCTTATCAGTCCTCCCCATCCCTACCACCCACCCCCCGCACCCCAGGCAATAGTCTTCCTGACCTCCTAACATAGCCATAAACCATGGTTCACCCTTTCAACATTGTCCTTCTTAGCTCCCTTCAGCTCCTTGATGTTATACCCACAGATATCTTGCCAACACCTTGCCTTTAATATAGCTGGACATCTGTTTTCTTTGCTTTTCCTTGGTCTACAAAGCATTTCAGAAGAGCTTCTCTAAATGTAATGATTGAATCCACTTTTCATGCTGCACAATGCCCACTGAATTTTCAATGTGTCCCATGAGGCTTTCAGTCATCGTGAGCCAATTCCTTACCTATCTGCCATGAAGACTGCTGTAAGTTTATTTCTAATCCCCACACCTCCCCCCTTTAATAGTAGCAACGTATACTTCTCAATTTCATCGAGAAAGAATCTTTTGTGAAGTTCTTCAGTGTCTCATTTCTGCACCTTCAAATTCCATTCATTTGCCTATGCTCTCCTCCTACATCCTCACCTTCAACACCAGCCTGGCCCTGACCTCTTTCTGGGCTCTTGACCTTCATTTTCCTATTTTCATAGTGTACTGCTCTTCTCTTTCTTACATTTGTAATCTCTCTCTCTCTCTCTCTCTCTCTCTCTTTCCTGGCCCCTTTTTCATGGTGTATAAATAGGTTCAATTTCCCTTGACTCAGAAACAAATTCTGCCTCTCACTCATCTTCCCCTTACATCACAGAAATCCTGTCTCGTGAACTCTGTCTCACTACACACCTCCACCAACCCTGTTCTCTCACAACTTAGACACGGTTCTCTTAAAAGTCACCACTAGCTTCCTAATTATCAAATAAATTGACCTTTTCTCAGATTCTGGACATCAGGACATCTGACACCGTTCAGCCGTCTTTAGAAACCATAGTGTCTCAACCTCGGCACTAATGACACTTTCAGGCCGGATAAATCTTTGTTGCTGGGGTGTCCTGTACATTACAGGATGTTTAGCGGCAAACCCCAGCCTCCCCCAAGAAATGCCAGCGGCACGCCCTCCAGGGGCAGAATCTGCACTATCTTCAGACATTGCCAAATGTCCCCGAGGGGCAAAAGTGCCTCAAGTAAAGAACCACTGTTCTAATGATCTCTGTTGGCCTCCACACATTGTCCTAAGCTGGTTGTCTTCTATTTAACTGATGTACCTTCAAAGTCTGATTGCCTTCTCTTTTTTTCCCCACCTTGAAACCTCGTGGCCCCCCAAAGTTCTTCATCCGATATATTCACTCTCCCCTCTCTCTCCCCTTCCCCCGTCTCATCCACTCAGAGGTCTTGAAGTTGCGCCTCAAGGCTGATAACACAAAAATCTATATTTTTTTAAGCTTTGACTTCTTTTCTGGGGTCCACCCTAAATTCTCTGTCTGCTAACCAATGGAAATATTTGTGTATTGAGAATCTACTATGTGAATGGCATTGTGCTAATAAGCGCTCTGGAAGATAAAAATGAAATGGACATAAATTCTACCCTCAAGAAATCCAAAATCTAGTGGAAGATGCATAAATAATTGTGGCAGAGCTCAGAGCAGGACTCCGGTCCTCTGACTCTCATTTCAGCCTTCTTTCTCGTTGCATTTAATTTTTTTTTTTTTCTTCAACGTTTATTTATTTTTGGGACAGAGAGAGACAGAGCATGAACGGGGGAGGGGCAGAGAGAGAGGGAGACACAGAACTGGAAACAGGCTCCAGGCTCTGAGCCATCAGCCCAGAGCCCGACGCGGGGCTCGAACTCATGGACCGCGAGATCGTGACCTGGCTGAAGTCGGACGCTTAACCGACTGCGCCACCCAGGCGCCCCCTTTCTCGTTGCATTTAAAAAGGAAAGCACAACCATACTTTCTGTCACCTTACGTGTACAGTGGAGTATCGTCATATTTTCTTATATTAGCACCTCTTTCCCCCTAATTAGACAAATGAAGTATGCATAAGTATTACAAGAGAAAATTTGTGAGGCTACTTCTGAGAATGCACATTTGTACATTTGTTTTCCTGAGGATGCATAATGCATTAGCTTAAGGTCCAGAAATAAATTCTTAAAAAATTGAGTCAGAGAGCAGGCCTCTATTGGGGGCAAGGTCGCAGAAAGATTTAGGAAATTTAGTATAGCCTTGGAAGAGTGGGCCCAGGTGCAGTTCCCAATGGCAGGCACCTGAGAACCACATAAAGGTACAGGGCCAGGCACCAAGGGGATGATGACGAGCGTATGGGATGAACGTATCAAAGACTACGTTAATGAACTCATTTGATACTGTTGTCAGATACATATATTCTCTCCACCTAAACAGCTTTGGGAGAGCCCTGGCTGCCTACTTAGACCATTTACTGAAGAATCATAATCTAAGGTGATTTAAAATTACTGGAAAAGGGGAAGAATAGGGGAAGTGCCAAGCCAACTTTTCATTCCCTGTTGCCAGTTCACACAGTGAGTGTAGTTTGAAGACAAGAGCATATAAAATAGTAGTACATACAGTTTAGTAGCAGTATAATGAGTACGCACAATTTTTATGGATTTCAAAAGTGTAGTTCTTTAGAAGTCTATTTAAAATAGCCTTAATACAAAAACACATTTGATAATTGTTCATTGCATCAAATCTTGTTTTTGAATCAATGTTTTTGTATTCATAAATGAAGAAAAACAATCCACAGCTCCAAACATGATAAAGTTAAGCAGCGATATTTGAGCCTTTCCATAAATTTTTATTATGCATTCGGAGTATGGGCACATAACTCATGATAATAAATATTTGCGGGGTTGTTTTTGTTGTTGTTGTTGTTCCCAAGCATGTTATTATTGACTACTGAGATGCATTTAATAGACAAACATTTACATTTTAGAAATGGTTTCTAGGGAAGAATCCAAGCCCCGCCTTTTACTATTGCTTTTTCACTCACAGATACATTAATCATCAGTCCAAAACTAAGAAAGCAATCTTCTCCTGCATTATCCAAAATATAGCTGCTTCTGGTGAACAGAATTATCTATTCATAGGAGATCTTTCATAAATATAGGATATTTAAAGCGTTTGTAAGCTAGTTCCTCTTTTATTATTTGTTTTGTATTAGAGTTCTGTATGTGCCAAAATACCTTGCCGAATTGCTCTGTTAGGGAGATGAAATCACATACAACATAGCGACTCTACTTCAGCCTGCTCTGAGATGGGGCTGAAGATGAACAGAGTCCACGGACATCAGATCAAGTGGAGATTTTCAGAGAGGCATCATTTCTCAGGCAGGTACAATTGAAAGGCTTCTGTTGAGAACACGGAACATTTCAGTGCCCTTAATGGAGCAAACCATTTCCTGTTGCTCCACAGGTCAAGCTGTTCCTCATGTGGGCTTATTAAGCTCTCCCACAGGGATGGGACAAGATCTACTGCTCTGAATTGAGAAGAGAGTCACGTATAGTGTAAAATGGAAGGCCAGTAAATAGGCCTCAAGGAACTGCAGCCCTGTGTGGGTGCAAAGAAAGGGCAACCGGGAAGAAGGAAGACCCAAGGCTAGGAATCAGAGTCTGTAGTTTCCAGCCCTGGCTTCACCATTAACCAGTTGGCCTAATACAGTATCTGGTGCTCAGCAGATGCTTAATAAATGAATGACCCCTTGCAAACCTTTCAACCTATTGACTGCAATATTCCCAGGTCTCGCCTCTTGTACACTCCCAGATGGTTATGGTGAGAATCAACCAACCAACTAATCAATCAACCAATCAATGTAAATGCTCTGTGTAGAAGTCCTCTGAGGCCTCTAACTTGTTGACATATTTCTGTAAAAAATTATTACCATTAGCATTTTTGTCACATACAGAAAGAGAATGAATACCAATGGTCAATAGGAAAAAAGAATTAAAAAAAAATCCACCCGGGGTATGTCCTATCACCTAACAATTTAACAAAGATGAAATCGTGCATTTTAGCCAGGTCTTGTATGTAACCAGTTGGACCAAACCGAGTGACTCATTTCAATAAGTTCAGACATCTAGAAAGTACTTAGACTAAAAATGATCATCCAAACGCTGAGCTCCAAATATGAGACTACAGGAAGCTCTATAGCTGTTCTAGGAAAAGAATGAGTTGGCTGAGGTCCTGGAGAAAATAGTCTTACAGTTATTAATACTGAATTGCATATTTGAAAGTTGCTAAGAGAGTAGATCTTAAAAGTTCTCATCACAAGAAAAAATTTTCATAACTATGTATGGTGATGACTTAGTGTGGTGGTCATTTTGCAATATGTACAACCACTGAGTCATTGTGTCATACACCTGAAACTAATATAGTGTTGTAAGTCAATTATACCTCGATAAAAAATTAAAAGCCAGCCTCCGTTTAAGTGACGCCAAATCTGGGGATGCAGAAAACAATGCCTTGTCTCCAATCTTCTGTCTTGTATTCCGGGACACCACATTTGAGGATATTGCGTCAAAAAAAAATTCATATCGCTACTTTGATTTTTCTCTTCCAAGCTCCATTTCCTTCCGATAAATTGTAAGAATAAAAACTTATTTGTTTAGTTTTATTTCTTTGTTGCTGTTTAATTATCTGTGCAACTTGGGAACATTTACTTATTTGTGTCTGATTTTCTTCATCTGTAAATATGAGACGTTATATCAGTTGATGTCTGCAGTTACTGTCAACTCTAATTCAGGCTAACAGTCTATGAAATCAGTACGTCTAATAAGATATCAAAACAAACATTTCTAATTCACGCCATTTTAACTCAGACTTCCATTTAAAATAGCTTCCCTTTTTGCCAACATTAAGCCTAGTATACAAGGCACTCAAATATGTTCTAAGCCATCCGATAAGATGATTTACATGAACCAAAAGTAAAATGGTTTATTAAAATGCTTTCACAGTGCCCTGTCCCCAGATCCTCTATTATGCACTTCTACCTTCCATCAACTTTCTAATTAAAAAAGACAAAGTGCCAAACTTTTTATACTGGATTAAAAACGTGTCAAAGAATTTACAGAGGTAAGTGTATGCCTTTACCTTTTAAGAAAAAATGAGTTTCAAATTGAGAGAACAGTGGCAAAGCAGTGCATGAAAAGAAATAGGAAATTATTTTTACTTGGACTAAAAAATCACATCAGAGACTAGTTATTGTCCATTTATTCACTTGCAAATAAGGTCGCCTACATGTAGCTTCAGTATCTCCCCAAATGAGCTTTAAAGTGCAAAAATACCCAGGAATGTGTACAATAATATTTCTGTGGGAAATATCAAGAAGGGAACATTTACATATTATATGCAATATTATATGTCTATATTTCTGAAGCCAACATAACAATGCTACTCAATGCTACTATTTTTAATCCCCAAATTTATTTTGAAAACAAGAATACCAAATGATTCTTGCTTGGAAATCACTAGAAAATATGTCCATAAGGCATTTAAAATGAATTATTACAATAAGTCTGTTGTAAAAACAGTATACTTTATGGGTCAGAATGACATAGACTATTTATCTTCGTCATAAGAAAGAGTCTCTGTGAATTAGTTATGGCGTTAGCTCTCTAGAGCAATCAATTCTCTCCTCACTTGTAGGATAAATATTTTTTACGGCAGTCATCATGCGTTCTTGTAGACCGCTAAAGGCTTCACACGGCTTTCAAGTTCATGGGTATATAAATTTATTTCTATGGGTGTAGCCCCTCATGATATGCATACTGACTACGTTAAGCAGAAATTTGCAGATTTATTCCCAAATAAATGCAGAATGTCAAGAAATAAAAAAATATATAGATATATATTAGTCTTATTGTCCTGTCAAATATTTTTTGCCTTCTCATTTAGTCAAATATTTTTTGCCTTCTCATTTAGTCAAATAATGTGCATCAAGACACTTCAGCAAGATTAAACTCCTGCCTCTTAGGAAATCAGACTAAAGCATGCTAAAGTTGAGTCTCCCATCTTTCCTCCTCAGAAAATCATTTATAAACTCCTCAGGCTCACCCGCATTTACTTAGGAAAGAAACAACCCAACACACTAAAAGAATCCACCTGTGGTGTAATGGACGTATTTCATAGAGAATCAAAAGATTCCTAACAGCCTGGGTCCCTTGCCTACTCTTGCCTGCATTCTTTCTCACAGGGGCTCTGTCTGTGTGACTGCAAAATAATTGGAGGATATTGAAATTTGATAAACATTCTAAAATCTTTCCAATATTGAAGAAACTCTGTACCTAACAAATGATGTCATTCTTTCCTCAGCCTACATCCTTTTATGACTTTCTAGACTGTTAGGTTAAAGAAGGCAACATGTGCCCAAGATGGTCTACAATGGTCACATATCAACCAATCAATGACTTGTGTCTGAAATGTCCGAATGCTTGACTTCCTATAAGTGAAACACCTGATTCTTTTCCACTTTATATTAAACTGTTTGGCACTGTATAACCACAGCTGTGAAAGAAGGATCCCACGAAATGGGTCACAAGTAGAAGTAAATGACATCGGAGAGTCTCCATATTAAGTTTCTTCACGGACATCATGTCTGACTCTCATTGTCTTCAGGTACATTTCCCTCAGAACCTGAGACTTTGTGTTGATGTTTTTAGTTGTTGCTGATATTAGCAGTGTTTTCAAATGAGGGAAATTTCCTGATGTGGTTTTTTATTTACAGAATGGTGA
The DNA here is from genome assembly GCF_014898765.1 of Herpailurus yagouaroundi. Taxonomy (NCBI): domain Eukaryota; kingdom Metazoa; phylum Chordata; class Mammalia; order Carnivora; family Felidae; genus Herpailurus; species Herpailurus yagouaroundi. The sequence goes on from NW_024412405.1 coordinate 16,947,551, forward strand.
CTTTATTTTCTTTTAACATTTTTAAGAGCTACAAATGGAAAGTTGTAGCAGTCAGTTGGTCTGTGTGCCCTGGTGGCCTCAAATTACCCTGCCTGAGGAAGAAGAGAGCAGAAGGAAACTAGTGCAATGTGACAGCCCTTGACAGACAGGGCAATTGATAACGTGTTAATGACATGAGTCTTCCCCGAATCCCTTCCAAGTTTTCCTCCTGCTGTGGTGCCTCATTTGTTTTTATCATGGTAAAACACACAGCATAACATTTGCCGTCTTAATTATTGTTACATGGACAGTTCAGTAGTGTTAAGTACATTCACATTATTGTGAAACAAATCTCCGGCACTTTTTCATCCTGCAAATCTGAAACTCTATCCTCATTAAACAACAGCCTGTCTCATTTAAAAATTTTTTTTTTCAACGTTTATTTATTTTTGGGACAGAGAGAGACAGAGCATGAACGGGGGAGGGGCAGAGGGAGAGGGAGACACAGAATCGGAAACAGGCTCCAGGCTCTCAGCCATCAGCCCAGAGCCTGACGCGGGGCTCGAACTCCCGGACCGCGAGATCGTGACCTGGCTGAAGTCGGACGCTTAACCGACTGTGCCACCCAGGAGCCCCAAGCCTGTCTCATTTTAATCAGACCTTTATTTGCACATTGTTTTATTGTCTTCAAACTATTTTCACATCCATTACGTTATTGGATATTTTCTTTACTGAAAATGTTAATAATATTACAGGGGCACCTGGGTGGCTTAGTTGGTTAAGCATCCGACTTCAGCTCAGGTCACGATATCACAGTTTGTGAGTTCAAGCCCTGTGTCGGGCTCTGTGCTGATACCTCAGAACCTGGTGCCTGCTTTAGAGTCTGTATCCCCCTTTCTCTCTCTGCCCCTCCCCCGCTTGTGCTCTGTTTCTCTCTCTCTCTCTCTCTCTTTAAAAAAAATAAACATCAAAAAAATTTGTTTAATGTTAATACTATTACATAAACTTGAGCACTTACTATGTGCTTGTTGTGCTAAGTGCATTATAGTTACTCAAAACATTTTTGTCAAATGAATCACCGTAGAACTAAATTTTTGTGAGTCCATGGCTTTATCCTGGCACTTTCATAAGTAATCTAAAACATTTTACAGAAAATGTCTCACTATGGCACATGGAAAATATATTAAACATATTGTTATCATTAAGATCAATAGATGTTAACTTTATAGTCCTTTTTACTTTGAAATATTGCTATCTTTATATTGACATTTAAAAAAAGTTCTATCTTATGTTTTAGTCTCATTCCTCAACATTTTACTGGTGTTAGTGAATATTACATTTACTGTTATTCTACTGTCACGAGCTATTATAGACTCATTGTCGTAGCAGCCAAGTTTTGAAGAAAATGGAATCATCAATTCTCTTCCTTCTGGTTTTTCCTCATATACCCTGACATTTGTTCATCTTAATATTTAACATTTAAAAATTCATCCACTCTAAAATGCTTACCGTGTAGTCCCAAGAGACTCTGAATATTCTATTTGGCTGTAGCTACAGACATGGTTCTCAATTTATTGGAAACAAAGGTCTTATCTAATATGGTGAATTCTGGCAAAGTGTTAAGGCTTGAGTACAAATGCCTGGGATTTTATTTATGGTCTCACCTATGACTTCTGTGATTGAGAAAGAAGTTACTTCTCTCAGAGTTTCAATTTCCTCATCTGCAAAATGTAGGTAATAAATGCTATATTCATGGGAGTTACTGGGGAAAAAATCGTATGGAATAATGGATGTGAAACACTCTAAAACAATAAAGTCCCTCTCAAATACATTGGTTTATACACAGGGGCCTGGCTAATGACAAGGTTCATACATTAAAAAGTATATATGTGAACAACTATAGCTAGAACCCTATTTTCTCGGTGACTCAATAGAAACATTTCTCTCATGACAAAAAAATGGGTCCCGAGATACATTTAAATTTCTGATTCTGTGGCAGGTTCAGTGATGTAGTCCCTTCTTGCCTCCTTTTATACTTATACAATTTTTTTTTTCTCAGTTTACAAATTCCAATGAAATAGAATTCTGTATTTTAAGTTGTCAGTACGAAAGAAAGTTTAAGACATTTCCGCTCTGTTAAAAATATATTTCTGCGTTTAGCTTTAGAAACTGGGAGAAGTGAAAAATTCCAAGAAGAAGCCTTTACTGCAAAACTTTTGCTTCCCCCCTCCCCCCGCCCCTTATGTAGTTCTATATGCAATTTGAGAACCTTCTGACTAAAGATCTTTCCACTCAAAGAAAGCTGTGTGGCTTTCTCTATTTGGGTGGTATGTTTGATGACATCAGAGAAAATGTCTCTGTTATCTGCTTCTGTCCACACAGGCCGGGGAGTAAAAACCTACTGTAGATAGAATAAGCATTAGTAAACACCACCTCTGTTGGAATTCCTTTATCCCCTTTTGTATTTCCATGATAGGTCAGGTTTTCTTTGTGTTTCACGCATTACTAGATGCCCTATTAATGTTCTTTCCCTTTCCAACCTCTCCAATTCAGCTCATGTAATCACATGGCTGACCTGAAGTGCCCCTCTGATACCACGTGACTCTTCTGCTCACAGACTAATTCCTCACTCACTAGAGCTGTGCTGTCCAACGTGTGGGCTACAAGCCACATGGGACTATCTATCTCTCGAAACGTGGCTAGCTGAATTAAAGTGTCCTAAAAGTACAAATTGCACATTCGATTTTGAACAGTTAATAAGCAAAACAAAATAAAAACAACCTATCTCAATAATTTTATACCAACTACATGTTGAAATGATAATATTTTGGATATACTGAGTTAAATAAATTATATTAAAATTTGTTTCATCTGCTCTTTTTATTATAAAATAAATACATGTTAATTGATACAAATTTAGGTAATACCTAAAGTTAGAAAGAATAAAATGAAAATGATCCATATTCTCACCATTATAGACATTTCCTATCTATAATTTGGTGAATATCCTTTCAGACTTTTCTCTATCCATACAAATGTAATTTATAAAAATATATAAGATCATGCAATACATGCTACTTAGCAGTTTTGCTTTTTAAGATTAACCAGAGATAGCTGCAAATAACTATAAATTGCTGTAGGATAATTTAATTGCTATAGGATATTCATGGTATGGAAGAACCATAATTCATTTAACCACTGTACGGTTAACTCTTGTTGCATAACCAATCACAACTAAAACTTAGTGGTATTAAACAACAGTAATCATTTATTATCTCTTCTAGTTTCTATTCCGGACCTTGGAAAGACCTTGACGGGGAGGTCCTCACTTGCATTTTTTCATGCAGTTGCTGTCAGATATCAGGACCTGGGCTAGAAGATTCCTTCTAAAGTGGTTCACACATATGGCTGGATGTTGCTTCCCGCTGTTGTCTTGAGGCCTCTCCATGGGGCTTCCTGAGTGCCTTTGTGCCATGACCCCTGGCTTTGCACACAAAAAGTGAACTAACAGACCATGGCTGAAGGTGCAATATTTGCTACAGCCCATCTGCATAAGTCACACACCATCACTTTTGCTATATTCTACTGGCTGCACAAGGCCAGCCCTAATCCACTGATGGAAGTGCCTGCATAAGAGCATGACTCCCCGGGGGTCATTTTGGGGGATGACTATCCACTTGCTTCTTTCTAAAAAAAATCTTTTTAATGTTTATGTATTTTTGAGAGACAGACAGAGCACAAGTGGGTGAGGGGAAGAGGGAGAGGGAGACAAAGAATCTGAAGCATGCTCTAAGCTCTGAGCTGTCAGCACAGAGCCCGACATGGTGCTTGAACTCACGAGCTGTGAGATCATGACCTGAGCTGAAGTTGGACACTTAACCGACTGAGCTACTCAGGCGCCCCACCCACCTGCTTCTTTTTACATTTTTAATAAGGCTACTAGAAAATCTAAAAATTACATCTGTGATTTGTATTTGTAACTTCCTTTATTTTTCTAACTGTACAGTGCTGATCTGGAGAACCAAGTTTAAACTCCTTAGCCTGGGATGAGTCTGGTCTCACCTTTACTCTCTGCTAACCTCTTTTTCATATACCACATATTAACAAAGTTGGAAAACTCACTACTTCCAGGGCATTCCTTTCCCAGTACTTCTCTTTCTTTGGTCTTTTTAACTCATTGACATTCTGTGTGCATATCTTAGAGAATTCAACATTGTTGGTTACTTTTTATCTTAATTTATAGGCATGTTTCTGTCAAGGTAATGTCCAAATCTAACTTTTTATGTATCCCTCTGAGATTCTAGCATGAAGCCTTTCCTGTAGGTAGAGTTGCCATATGAAATATAAGATGGCCAGTTAAATTTGAATTTCAGATAATCAAGAAATAATTTTTTAGCATTGCAATATTTAAGACATGCTTATACTAAAAAAATATTTGTTGGTTGCCTGAAATTCAAATTCAACTGGATGTTCTGAATTTTTATTTGCTGAATGTAGTAATCCTACATAGTAGGCATTCCACAATTCTTCATAAAATAATTGCCCTAGAAAGCATACATGTTAAATATGTAAGTGCTGTTAAAATGAAGGGAAAAGTAATCTACATTAGTGTTGTAGAGTCCTGATTACTCTACTGTTGAGTTTCACAATTTCTTTAAGACCGAGCAAATAATTGAAATAAAATCATAAAATGGAGCTAATTTAAGAGGTTCTGCAAATTTTACTTCAATTTCTTTTTTATAGAGGAAGAGCACTGCTCATGTTTTGAGTTAAATTTGGACAAAAACAGAAGGAAATAGAAGGAAAACATTCCTAATACCAGGCCATGAGAAATGGAATTACCAATGGAGAACTCTTTTTCCAATGTTTGTATCTTTTTCTCATGACTTATCAGTTTGAACCAAGCCATATTTAAATGCTATGTGTAATATTTTACCTTTATATTGAGGAGGCTTTGTCGTACTTCTGAGCTTATAGGAGAAGCAAGAGGTGCCGATAATTTCTGTAACAGCTTTTCCTTTGCTGATATGCAGATAAGCAGCCATGTTTGTTCAAAGCTATGATTAAGCTATGTGATTAAGTTTTCAAACTTGTGGACATATCTAAGCCATAATATCATTTGTTCCTCCAGCACTATTGCTTTCCCATCTCTACCCTGTTAAAACTGTACAATTTCCCTCTGAACAGGAGAAATAAGAAGGAAGCCTTCAGCTGTTCCATTTTTCAGAAATAACAGAAGTAACATCTTCAAGCTCTGTGGCTGAATCCAGGGTCATTGTAAAGTTGAATGATGCCCTGATATTAACTTGGGAAGAAGCTAAATAAATAGCAATGTGAGGAAAGCTCCGTCCTGTTGCTGCATTTATTGTCCTTGAGTATTTTTCCACAGCCATAGGACTCTCTTTCATATTTAATTGAAATACTGCATTTTCAAATGCATACATTTAGATTTCAGGGCCAATTTTCTTATACTTTTGCCTGTGCTAGCATCATTTCAAACTTCACAGGAACACTGCATGTACATGGAATACTCAGTGAGCTCTCTCCAGGATTAGATGTGCTGATCACATCCAGATGGCTTCATTTTACAACTTCTGCCATCAGGTCATTAAATGAAATAAATTCAAATAACTTCTGAATCTTGTAAGCCAGTGTTCATTCTTTAGAACTACACAGAATTAAAAATATATGCTTAAGATACTTTTAAAACACACACACACACACACACACACACACACACACACACACACACACTTTGATCTATGGCTCTGTGGTTTCTTCCTTGCCAGTTACCATAGTGAAGAATGGAATTAAAAGGGGTTATGACTCCTGTGTTCTCTTTTCATTTTAGTGACTCCATAACCCAGGTTGAAACTGACAATCCCAAGCACACATATCTTCTGCTCATCATCATCTTTCATATTTTAATGAGCAAGGACTATATCAAATTTTCAAGATTAGATTTAAATAACCACCTAGTGAATACCAATTCATGGATCACTGGCTTCAGAGGTCTAAATGACAAAATTAATTGCTTGTCGACTTGGGCTGGCTACATCTATTATATTTCTGATGCAAATGTTTTTGTGCGATCTCCTTCAGAACACCATAAATCATTTGGCTGCTTTGTTATCCAAAAGTGAATCAAAATAATATTATCTTTTCTATAATTTTGAAGTGCTCTAATGATTGATTTACAAAACTAGAATCAGGTTAGTAGACGGCATAGCTCACTTCCATTCCAGAATGAGAATATCAACAATATCAGACTCCTTCAGACGTTTTTGTTTGTTTCAGTAGAGATACCTAAAATTCCAAAGTACATCTTTACATCCTGCTACAGAAATGGTAAACATTCAAGTGGTACTGAAGTGGTTTCCCTACTTTGAGTGTTTCTCCTTCCACTTTTACCATTTTCATAGGCAGGTAAATAGATGAATTTTTTTTGGTGAGGATTTTCTCTATTTGTTCTTCTTTTAAGCCTTTCACAACATTACAGATAATGGGTTCTAACCACATCACAGAGAAGAGGTACATCTTGATGAAATGGTAGAAACACTTGGGTATCCATTGACTTCTGTGACCGGGTAAGAAGTCCCCAAAATGCAGAGTCTACCTAAGCAGCAAAAATTAACTTTCCCTTTCGACTTTGAGGTCCTGTTAGAGCCAGGGACAATTCTGGTCTTCCAGGTATGATGCTGCATAATCTGATAATTTCAAACATCACAATATATTGGCAGGTGAGAGATCAGAGCCACTGTGAATTAATTAAGTTATAGAGTCAGACAGGTAGGGTCTTAATCTTGGTTCTTCTTCACACTAACTGTGTGGCCTTGGTTCATTCACTCACTGCCCCACACCCCACAAGTTTCCATTTATTCATTTATAAAACTGTGATTATACTCACTCCCATTTTGTGGTGTTGAGGTGAAATAAAGTAATGCTTGCTCAATACAGTTGATACTCGTTATTTGCAGATTCTGTATTTGCAAATTCGCCTGCTTGCTAAAATTTGTTTGTAACCTACAGCTCAATACTTGAAGTCATTCATGGATATGGGCATGGGAAGAGCTACAAAAAATTTGACCTGATGTCCGCGTTCCCAAATGAGGTTGAACAAAATAAGGGTCTGCCTTCTTGTCTCAGCTTTTGAGTTGTAAACCAGTGTCCTTTCTGCAGCCTATTTAGTGCTATGTTTTCCACATTTTTGTGCTCTTTGTTGGTGATTTCGCTGTTTAAAAAGTGTAGAGCTTAAGTGTTGTCTGGTGTTTCTCCGATCAAGAAAGCTGGGATGTGCTTTATGGAGAAAATACATTTGTTAGATAAGCTTCATGAGTCAGGCATGAGTTAGAGTGCTGTTGGCCATGAGGTCAACATTAATGAATTAACAATATACATTAAAAAGGTGTCCTTAAGGAGAAACGTATAAAACAAAGTTATGTATTGATTGGTTGATGAGAATGTTGTGAACACAGACTCACAGAAACCTAACCCAGTATTTCCCCCAGGAGCAATAATTCAGTGTGCGCTAATTCAGGGCTCACATGCACAGTGGCTTTGTACAACATAACTACTGTGAATTAAGAGAACTGACCATACATAACTCAGAGCCTGACACAAAGTAAATGCTCACGTAATGTTAATTGTAATAATTATAAATAATAATGATCATTATTGCATAGATTTTGCATCAATACATTGCGTTTTAAGAAAATTTACAGGCACCTTTCAGAAGAAAAGGAGGAAATTTAGCTTTACTGGTTACTATATCTCCTCTTCAGCCAAACAGAAAACTGGCCTGAATCAATCAGGGTTTATTTTTGAATGCCATTACTGATGATGTCCTTCTGGAATTTCAATATGGCTCTAGAGTCTGAGTACAGCAGAATGTTGGAAACTGAAATTTGAGGACAAAAATCAAGATATCTTCATTCATTGGCTTTACAAAATTATTTGATGGTCTCAGTAGTCTGACACTTGATTAAGTATTAAACACTTTTAACTGCCCTGGGGTCACTGATATCCTAAAGTTCTCTACCTGAGAACTGTAATTGATTTTGTCACAATTGATGAGATTATCAGCCATATTCTCCCTTGCCAGTGAAGTAAAGAACTGAAAGCATAATAGGTTCAGGCTTAATTGATTTTATGCAGCCATGCTTGAGTACTTAATAAAAGACATAGAAGCTGGCACCAGGAAGTTTCTCTGAGAAAGTCTTCCAATTCGGTTGATTTAAAACATGATTAAAAGTCCTTTGTACAGTAATCCAGGAGCTGCTGTATGCTGACTGTGCTCTAAAAACCCATGGGTAAGAGGACGTGAAAATGAACACCCAGCCTCCTGCAGACCCTGCACTGCCTGGGCTGATAAGCCTGAAAGATAGATTGGGTCACAGCTCCTACCAAGGTAACCCCAAATCCAGGCAAAGATATTCAACGATAGTGTGGAAGGAGAGATGCCAGTGAATTTGGCCATGTAGGTTTTACATAATCCTGTGGCTTTCTAATCTTCAGCCCTAGGAAATCAGATGGAATGTGCTCTTGTATCTTTTGGGAGGTTGACAGCCAGGGGTACCACCATCCTGGCTTCTGGATTGGGAACAGGGGCTCTCTAGTGCTCCACTGTGTTCACATTTCTTAACTGTTATGAAATTGGATCTGTCCTAGTGCAGCCGAAGACCTCACAGAAGAATTCATAAACATAATTTATGCCTCCTACGTGAGGTTTGCCAGCACTGGCAAAATGCTAACAACACTGAGTTTAAAGGTTTTAAAAAAGAGAAGAATCGAGACCACTCTACTATACATAGTGGAATTCAGTCGGCTGAACTATGCCCACATAGGAATGCTTGATGTTCGGGGTTTCTCCAAGGGATCCAAAAGGATCTTCCCGGACGCTCAGGCCCACAAATCCAAGTTCCCATGCAGTGTTAGACTCCAAAGAAAACTCAGCCAAAGGAGGCTATGGGGCCATCACGTAATTAAACCTGGAAATATGGAGCACGTCTCCTCTATTCATTTTCCCCCCAATGTACGGCGCCAGGTAGTGAAGAACCACCAGCTCTGAAATTATACAGATCTGATTTTATGGTTTATTAGCTAAGTGACCTTCGTAAGGTTACTAAATCTCTTCTGAGTAGTCGTTATCTGTATCAACAAGCTATTAGGACTGCTGTGCAGACTTGATGAGATTCTGTAGGGAAAGTAACAGTGCCTGGCATATGCTGGGCTCTTAATAAATATCAGTCTTTGCCCCTTTCTTCCAAGAAGTTGATCAAACAATGATACCTGCATTGGCTTGCTCTTGTTTTTGTTCTCTACTTTGTGTTGGCTAAGAGCTGGATTCTTGGTTCTGATTTGCTTCTGTTTCTGAGGTCTGGCTCATATTTTACACCTCAGGGGTGACTTAATCACCCTGGCCTTGTTTTACATGTTCTGGCTCTGGTTTGTTTCCCAGATCACACATGCTTTGACACCTACAATAGCTTGCAGGCCTCTGCCCAGATTCTTGGCATATCCCCAAATCTGAAAGGCAGAATTTCTTAGATCTGCTCATTCATCTACTTTCCCCAAGAGGAAGCATGCATGAATACCTTCAAATATCCCACTTCAATCCACGTTCCACGTGATAAAGTTGGATTGGGGCTTTCTTCATAACTTTCTTCTATAAGGTGCTGCTGAGAGCTTTTCCATGACCAAATTCTGCTTTTTTCTCTAGTTAGTCAATAATTAAAAGTCATCGTTTCTCTAATTTTCTCTAATGTGGCTCACATTACAGTAGGCTTCCTGAGAAAACTCAGCTTGCCTGTTTTTAAGGTGAAGCAATTACAAGTCTTGCTTTTGAACCACTAATAAGATAGTCTGTCAAATAAAAACACATGTCTTAACTTTTATTCAGAATTCTTCACTGGGAAAATTGCTTCCTAATAAAAGGAGTTCCCAGATAAAGTCCTTCTTTTATCCTGAGAAAGTTTTCTTTTAAAGATTCTTAAAATAAAGGCTCTTTAACTTTCTAGTGCTATTGTTGCATTTTGTGCAATTAGTGTTAAGATATAGACTCATCTGATGTATAATCAATTATGCCCCTTAAGATTGAAGTTGGAGGATTTTGCTGTGTTCAGCTGGAGGAGACAGAGATCCAGGTGAGTGAGGCTGTTTAGGGAACTGGGGCAGGGACTTCAGATCTTGGCCTCTCGTGTTCTATTTGCTAAACCAGACTCTTTCACCTGTCATTTTTAAGATCCCTGTTCACCTCAGGAGCCATGGCCACGTATGCAGATTATTTTTTCTTCATCATGTAGAAAGTGTGTTTGAATGCGATCTACTTCCCACTTCTGTGATGTGCAATACCAGAAAGCCCAGGCCGGTATTCCATTCCACAGCTACACTCTCATGTTGGCCGTCCGCTTTCCGTCCCTCTGGGAGGACAACCCATTTCATGTGTATGCCAGCCTCTCTGCCACCTACAGTAGCACTCAAGACAGGACACGGACAGATGTGTGCTTCACTGATGCTGTTAAGCATGACAGTTTGAGCATCTTTATTGAATTTTCTTCCTACAGCTTTTTGAAATTAAAAATGTGGCAAAGGGGTTAGGTCAAATGGATAAGGCATTTTTTTTAATTCACAGAAGCAGAGACTGTTCTCATGGATCTCTAACCTAGAACCAAAAAGGAAAAACAAAACAAAACAAAACTAAATGAAAAAGAAAAGAAAGAAGGTGACTATTCAGTGTTTTTATAGAAGAAAAGTAGAATTGTCTTGCCCAAGCATCCATTAAGGGAAGTTACTTTTTGAGAGGTAAGGAGTAAGTTGGTTGTATGTTATTAAAATTAAAAAGTCTAAGGCATCTAGCAAATAAAATCTCAGTGTGTGTGTGTGTGTGTGTGTGTGTGTGTGTGTGTGTGTGTGTTAGTCAAGGACTCCACTCTCAGTTTGACCATATTTGCAGTGAGGACAAGTTAGCTATTATCTTCAGGCTGCTGTTTCTTGTATCTTGGTTACGATCTTCCCTGCCTTCTCTACAGGCTCAGAATGACGAAATGTACTACTCTTTGTGAAAAGTGTTTGAATTGTTGAAAATTATACAGTCACAAAATTGTAAGATCCTACTATTAGTGGAAGGCCTTTAGCATAACATAGACCATTTTAAGTAGCCACCTAGCCCATCTCTTGGCTTCTTGGTGTATCTCATCCTATTCAACATGCACCTTCATGCTAGTTGAGTCATTGAAAACATTGCTTTGCTTTTGCCATTTTCATGGTCAAAAGCAAAAATACACCCCCTTGACCCACAACCCACACAACAACTTGGTTATTGTACCATTGTTTACTAGAGAAAGTAAAAATCCATGATGTAGTTTATCTTTGACATAATTTCTAACCTCAATTGCAGCCAAACCATTCTTGTCACTACCTCTAACCTTGTCCTGAGATTCCGAGCTTCAACGGCCCTTGCTGTGGTACCTATCTTCCAAGACTGAGCTCCAACACACCACCGTCAAGTGACTCAGCATCATTTAGAAAGCACTGTACTAGAGTTCTGGCTCTTACTGCACCAAATAAGCTTTGTAATCCTGGACAAGTCAATCAAACTGTCTGGATTTCAACTTCATTAACTTAAGATGCGATAATAATAGTCCTGATGTCTGGATAAGAGAATTCTATAATTTTCTTTCAAGTCAGGACATTAAAAACAAACAAACCCCCCATGTGTCTTTGAAAGAAACTCTAAGAGTAATTTTTCTTCATCACAAATAGTGCTTACTCTCATATGAAACAGTTAACTGACATTTGAATTCATTTGCATATTACCAACTTTTATAATTGCTGACCTGAGGTTATGAATTCATTTTCTTGAAGATCATGGACCACATGAATTTCAGTTGATTTCTACCATGAATCATGGCTAAATAAAAATTTTCATATGTCAGTTTCCTTTTTAATCAAACAATATATATATGTATATATATACACACATAAATAAAAAATATGTATATATACATATAATTTACTGTACAGAGAAGTGAAATGCTTCATGTAGCATGAGAGAAGCACACAGAGAGAGAATTTGGATTCAGCAGATTTTCTCATTACGACTCAAGTTTTGGCCTTGGATGCAAATCTCTAAAGGAGATGGCAAAAGAGGTGGCAATAACAGAACACAGTTTCTCTGGATTTATGTGCAGTTAATAAAAATGTCCACAGAACATTTCACGAGTGCTACAAGTATTTTCAGTAATAATGTCACTAAACAATGGCATAAAATAATTTCATTATGAAGCACAATTTATAAATCTTAGCTTCTTGGGAGATGAGAGATACAATTCACAGTGGTAGGAGGTCTGAGTCATTGGTAATGAATGGGAAAGCCATTTTCACTTGCATAAAAAATATTTTAGGTCATTCTTCATTCATCCAAATACTCCTCTTCTCTTTTGGATAACTGATAAAGCCCTGTGCTCTGTTTATCTTTAAGTAAGTGGACGGGGGAAAGATTAATAAAAAAGACATTTATATGTTAGTCCTGGGTTTTATCAGAAAAGAGGAAAAGACCATGAGTATTAAAGCCTCCTTTCTAATGGGGGCTTTCTGGTCTTCTTGTTAAAGCTATCCATGTAAGTGTTTATTAATACTGGTCATTTATTCCTTTTAATGATATATAAAACCTACACCTGTTTATTTGAACTAGGACTTGGGTCAAAGTCATAACTGTTTATTGCCAATCAGGGAACCAGATCCTAAACAGATTTACTCCTTCTTTCCACACTTACTCAGTGTCTATCAAGTGACAGGCATTCTTCCTATCCCCAAGGCTAGAGCAATGTTAAAAACAAAGTGTCTGACCTCATGGAACTTACAATTTTTATGGGAGTGGGACAGATGATAAAGAAATAAAATAATAGACAATTAACATACTACTAAGTAGAGATAGGTGCTATAAAGAAAACTGTGAGTGAAGTAAGGGTGCTGTGTGATGAAAGGGCTATTTTTTAGATGGAGTGTTTAGATAAGCCCTTGGAGCAGATGACATTCCAGCAGAGACCCAAGTAGACATACCTGACAGATCACATGTCACTGTCTGAATCAGATACACCATGGCCAATCACTAAGTATTCTATACTATGCTGGATTCTATAAGAAATTCAGGGTCCAGTCCTTGAAGAACCTATAATTTGGCTGGAAAGACTGGCTTAGCACACAGGGAATTATTAGCGAATAACAGATGATAGACTGCATGGTACTGATTCTGGGTCCAGAGTGGGTTGATGTATTTGCTGGGTATCTGGGCAAAGTTTCATGGAGGACATATACTTTCTGAAGATAAACAGAATCCAGGAACATGAAGGATGAAAGAAAAGAATTTACAAGGAACATGGGCAGAAGATGGAAAGATCAGCAAAGGCATGGGAGAGGAGCAGAGAGTAAAGGAAAGTTTACTGAATACCAGTTGTATGCCAAGTCCTGTGGCAGGTGGCTGATGGAGGTTATCTTCTTGTATCCTTTAACGCATGTGAAGTACGTATTACTATGGGAAGAGCTGGCTAAATTTAGAGAGAATTAGGTCTTCCCCGAGACCATGGTCATTTTAAGGATTCACAAGAGAGAGTAAGGAAACTTCTTGCCTTGTAAAGTTAATGTGTTGGAGAATGGAAGAAGATAAGGTTGGGTAGTTTGGATGGGTTCAGAGAGGGATTGTGAAGTATCTGGAGATCAGAGCATCCAGAGCCTGAAGATGGGAAAACCAGCTAACAGGTGGCAGCAGAAACCTGAGCATGGAGTGACAGTCCTGATTTCAAGTAGACGTAGTGGCTGTGGGGGGTAAAGCATGATTTGGAGGACATGGAGAAAGGCTGGATGAAGGGGAATGAGGAGATATCCTCTCAATGAATTGTGTAAGAGAGCAGAAAGGAATGCAGTGGAAGTATGGAAATGGGTGTGTTGGGAAGGGAACCACAGCATGCACAGGGTCAGTGCAGACCCTAACCACAGAGCCCTGGGCTCAGTTTGTGCATACTAACAGGCTATTTACAACCACATTTAGTTTTTTTAATGTTTTATTTATTTTTGACAGAGAGAGAGAGAGAGAGAGAGAGAGCGTGTGTGTGCATGAACAGGGAAGGGGCAGAAAGTGACGAAGACACAGAATCTGAAGCAGGCTCTGGGCTCTGAGCTGTCAGCACAGAGCCCGATGTGGGGCTCAATCAAACTCACGAACTATGAGATCATGACCTGAGCTGAAGTCAGATGCTTAACCACTGAGCCACCCAGGCGCCCCAGTAACCAGATTTATTGTATAGTGTCTGGACTTAACTGGAAAATTAAATATACAGTCGGTCTTTGGCACCTGCTTCCTTCCTGCTAACCACATTTCTTTCTAGGACATATAGCTTCTTCCTCTCCAAACCCAACTGGACTATACATGTAGTGCTTTTGTGGGAACTCTGACTGCTTGCTATGAGGCATCACTTCATTTTGACCTTTCCTTCTGGTCCTTTCCTCCTCAAAACCTTCTCCCCCATGTCTTACTCTTGTAATATTCTGGGTGGCACTATTTTACAGATGTTAGTGGTGGGACGCATTGTCTAACTAAGTGAACATACCCATTGTGAGTATAACCATTTGGATTTAAAGAGAGACATGAAATACTGGAATTTCAGTCTGCATGACAAACCCAGTCAGAGAAGAATTGAAGAGAGAATATGCTTTTTGAGCTCCAAAGACTTGCTTCCTCAATATGGAAAATAAACATTTTGGGATATTTCACAACTAGGCATACTTAATCTTTTAAGAGTTAGTCAGCATTAATAGCAATATCTGGGTGATAATCCTGTTGCTGTGGACCAGTGTGCAATGTTTATATGCCCCTCCCCCGCCCTTAGGACTCGCTACCATTTTAAATATTCAATCAAATTGTTAACTCCTATCAATGAAGTCCATCAGAAGACTCCAGGAAAACCTTCTTTGGCATTGATGGGCTAAAGAAAAATAAGGTGAAATGTTTCCCCTCAGAACAGAGAAATTTATTAAATTGATTATCCTTCTCACTGTTACCACTGGGTTTCTCCATTCCATTTATCTAAGATAATGGCTCATCATCTGAAAGTCTATGAATGATTCTCCACAGATTAATACACTGGAGTACACTTCTTTGTTATTTGCTTTTATAACCCAACTTATTTTTTCAAATATAATCGGAATTGCTTATCAGCCTTTTCTTCAAATTCTCAGCTTTTCCATCTCAATGAATAGATGAGGTCAGGGAGGAAATGGCCGTCTGGGTCAGTCTAAGCACCCAGATTCACAGACCTGAAATTCCCAGACACTAAGCCAGTCTGTCTTTTCTTACGAAGTTTCACCTGAGAGTTGGAGAACTAAGTTCTTCTGAGATCAGATTCTGGCTTGATGAATTTCAGAGGACTGCCTCTGGTTTTCTCCTCTATGAGAAAGGAACACTCACTGAGATTCTTGTAAATCATTGCATTATACTCCGAAAGAGGGAAAGGACTAGAACAAATGGTATTATTTATGGCATTTTTTAGGACACATGAAAATAAGGAAAACACCAGGATATTGTGCCCTCTCTGCAGTCTGGGCACCAAATGTATTAACCACAGACTTTATTCAATTAGCAAACAGTTGCTGTGGCATTCTTTGTGGCAGACAATGTGATATGAGCTGGGGAAGTGAATGATCCTTGACTCTTTCACCCAGGGAGCTAGAAAGTCCCGCTTTCTACAGACATGTAAATAATTGCGCAACAATGTGAGGAGTACTAATGGAGATAAATTATACAATGGCTCTGGAACCCTGTGGAAGCAGTGTCTATGCTATTTACAAATCGAAAATTACGTATATTGTCAGGAGGAATACAGGTACACACATATGTACAGGGGAGCTTGCACACTTGAAATGTCCCATTAGCTAGAAATATTAAAGTGGAAAGCAGCTCACAGAAACATTTTTGCATTAAGTTCACCATGGGTGAAATAAGTGTCCTCAATAAACTCGAATATATCACCTGCAGAGATCTCAGTGACGCTACCAACATTCCGAAACATGAAAAAAACACCTCCAGTGTGGATCTGTTAGTACCGCTAACTAACAGCATTTCCCTGTCTTTTCATTTACCCCATAACTTTCAAACTGTCTTGTTAGAAATCTCTGAAATACCACTGTGTCTACAATCGAAGAGGAAAGACGAGGATCACAGAAGTTAACGGGTGGCTCTGCCTCAAGCAGTCTTAGAGCACAGTATTCCTGGGAAAATTTTATTCATACAAGGAATACTCTCACCCTGCTAGGATTTGATGATTAATTATGTTTTTAGGCTGACTGTATTACCATATTTGTAAAGCGGTTATGACTTCACACACCATTCATGCAGCTGAGTCTCTACAACCACAATTCCATGCTTAGATGCAAAGACATTTTCCCCACGGTCTACAATGTAAGGATGTATACAAATTCATAAGCAGATGAGTATATAAAGAATTTTAAGCTCTAGAAGCAAAAGTGTCTGGTAGGCCATTTATTTCTTGACCAGCCTTTAAATTTTAAATAACCACCTCAATTCTGGAAAGAGGCTAAAATTTCCATTTGTTCTCAGTTTCATTCCTCGTACCACATTCACATGTTACACTGGATTCATTGTGATATAATCAACTTTTAACCAAGGAAAGTATACACAAATTATAGTGAGATGATATTCTTTGTTACTTTCCATTATGGAGGTCATCTTCCAATCCAAGGCAAAACTGTAATTATTTTGCTGACTGAACTCCAATCACAGCATTACCTATTTACTTGCAAGAGTCAGAGGGAATATATCAAGCAGGCATCTGGTGATGATGTGCTGGAAGCCTGGCGAAGTCTGGGTAACTGTCTGCTCTGCTCCACCGTCAACACTGGGCATCAAAGAACAATCATTGGTGATCTTTCGATCTGAGGTCAAGAGCATGCAAAACCTATCTGTTATTGTAGGGGCATAAAATTCAACTGACATAATGTCAAGTAGGGGCATCCTGAGGGGGGAGAAGATTTGGAATGCTGTGGGTTAGCAAGAGGGGTTCAAGCTGTTGAAATTCAAAGTGATTTTTAAAATTGGCTGAACACTATTTTTTTATTAAAAAATTTTTTTTTACTTATTTTTGAGAGAGAGAAAGAGAGAGAGAGAGAGAGAGAGAGAGAGAGAGAGAGAGAGAGAGAGAATATGAGCTAGGGCAGGCAGAGAGAGAGGGAGACACAGAATCTGAAGCTGAACCAGGCTCCAGGCTCTGAGCTGTCAGCACAGAGTCCTACATGGGCTCAAACCCATGACCTGAGCTGAAGTCGAATACTGATAACCCAGGCACCCTGTTTGAAAACCATTTTTAGACCTACATTGTAATGTTTAAAACATAACCCCTCATTTATACTGCATATAATATTCTTCTGAAAATATTATACCACATATACAAAAGTAGTATTTTTGCTGAGCTATTATGAGTTACTTTATCTGTACTTTCACATGATCGTTGTTACCCTGAAAAAAAACGCACTTGCTGTTGAAAATCTTTGTCAAATAAAATCTGATGGCGTTTTTACACTTAGTTATACCATTGGTCCTCAGGGTGGTGCACTGCTGGGAAAATATGCAAACTGCTTATGTATGGTTCTTTAATATGCATTTATTTCTTTAAAAAATTTTCTTTCAACGTTTTTTATTTATTTTTGGGACAGAGAGAGACAGAGCATGAACGGGGGAGGGGCAGAGAGAGAGGGAGACACAGAATCGGAAACAGGCTCCAGGCTCTGAGCCATCAGCCCAGAGCCCGACGTGGGGCTCGAACTCACGGACCGCGAGATCGTGACCTGGCTGAAGTCAGACGCTTAACCGACTGCGCCACCCAGGCGCCTCAATATGCATTTATTTCTAAAACACCAACAACCTGACGAAATTCACAGATTGTGCCTAAATTCTGAACATATAGCTTTGTCTTTATTTTTATTTCTTTTTAACTTATTTTCTTTTGAGAGAGAGGGAGAGAGGGAGAGGATGAGTGGGGGAGGGGCAGGGAGAGAGAGAATCCCAAGCAGGCTCTGCACTGTTGGCACGGAGCCCCATGCAGGGCTCGAACATACAAACCAGAAGATTGCAAACTGACCTGAAGTCAAGAATCAGACCCTTAGCCACCCGGGGAACCCCTCGTCTTTATTTTTAAATGACAGCATTATTGTATCTATTCTTGCAAATAGTACGATTTCCTGCTGGCAAAGAGAGAGACACGATACAGTAATGATATATCATTATTTATAAATCATAAATTTCCTCTCAAAAGTTAAACAAGTCTATAGTGAAGAGTCCAAGATTATTTAAAGGCTTGTGCTGGAGGGTCTCCAGGCCTCTTAGTGGCTCTGGAGAGAAAGAGCACAGCATGGAAACATAGAACCATCTGATATCTGGACATGTGTAACAAGTCTCTTCAGCAGAGTGTCCACGTGATCTGAAACATTATCCCCAATGACCGCGTTCTCTCACCCGGAGTCCACATTGGGAAAGATCTCTTCCTGTCGCCAAGAGAGCCGTGGTGGGGGGAACAAAGAATGAGGACACTAAAACAAAAAATAACTTTTTCTTAGAGGGTCAGGGCTCTTCCTCATGCTAAGTATAGACAAATGGAAATCTAATCAGTGACCCCTAAAAAATGTCTAACCAGAGAATTCCTCCATTTGTAACACATGTGACCACATTCTTGCTGGCATTATGGTAGCCCCATTTTGTGCTGAGTGCTGTCACAGCCAAATCTTGAACGTATTTTATTTTAACTCGATTGTGAGACAGGATCAAAGAAATGTCTTTTTGTTTTTAAAGCTTATGTAAAGAGCCCTGCACATTTCATGAGTGTACTGCTTTCATCTGTGAGTACTTTAGGAGAGGGTAATGACGATGGTAGTCCTGGATGGGAATCAAACAATTGCTTTGGTTCAAAGTCATTACTAAAGTACTTACTCTAGTGCAGAGCTGGCAATCACATTTATGGCCATTCAATGCCGAAGTCAAGGAGGAAGAGAACTGTTCAGAGAGTTCATGTGTGAGTCGGAAAATAATTAGACATAGACATGACTCTCTTCCTCTCTCCAACATGGAGATATTCTTTCTCTTATAGCCACAACTTCCTGAATAGGGCCCAGCATTTTTTTGTTTGTTTTTTACTTATTTTGAGAGATGGAGCAGGGGTGCAGACAGAGAGAGGGAGAGAGAGAATCCCAAGCAGGCTCCATGCTGTCAGTGTAGGGCCCGATGAGGGGCTTGATCTCACAAACCGGTGAGATCACGAGCTGAAACCAAGAGTCAGACACTTAACCAACTGAGTCACTCAGGTGCCCCAGGCCCAGCATTTTTAAACTCAAAGCCTGTGCACAAGTAGATTCCTTCTCTTCAACACGTTCCACTCAGGAGTGGGATCCTCACTCACCCTTCACCTTGCTCACAAGTATTATGCTTCTGGTTTTGCCAGACTCTGGGTATCACCTCTCTGGTCTGGCATAGATGGTATCCTATGGTTTTCAAACTATGTGAAACACGCAACGTACATGAAACATTGCCCTGTTACTGTTGTCTGTCTGTCTGTCTCCCCCTTTGAGACTGCAAACATCTTGAGATCGGGAGCTAATGCATTTGCAGTATTTGCTTCTCTGGTGTCTAACAGAGTGCAAGGGCTTTCTCATGCCATTCATGAGAAGGTAAGAAGGATTTTAAGCAAGTCATGTGATGTTCTAAGACATTCATGCTATGATTTTCAATCTTCATTAAAGATTTATTTTAGGAAGATTATGCATAGGTTATATATAAAATGTTAAAAACAGACACATGCAAACTATCAGTGACACAATTGGATATTGGATAATGAAACTCAAATCAGTGGGCCCTCCTTGGTTTTAGGTTCTTTATATTTATTACCTTCTTTGTACAAGGTCTCAGAAGGAAAAAAAAAATCACCGGAGAGCATGGTCAAAATAAATATATTTAGAAGGGGAAATAAATGGAAGAAAAAGACATTAATCATGCTTGACATTGAATAAATGCTTAACTGTGTACAAATATCTGCAAAAATCACTTAGGAAAGTTCATCTATATGAAAATTCAAACCGTAAAATTCTCTCAAGGTCATTAGACTTTTGGATGTCCTATAATATTTGTATTTTTTGGCAAAAATGAAAATACTGGCAGCTATTATTACCTTTTTAATTTAAAAATTTTACGTTTTATGGTGGCCACACAATATAACAGTTCACATGTACTTCACTGCATTATTTTTAAGACAAGATTTAATTAGAAAAAAAAAAAGTCATGTAGGTGTTGCTGTTTTTCTGAAGCAGAAGCTCTCTGAAAAAATTTTTTTTTTCTGAAGATTTAGACTAAGGAGAGCCACTGCCACTATTTGTGGACGTATGAATTTATATTCCAGGCCATGGGACTTCTTTATCACCTCTGTTGGAGTTCCAGATAAAACCACAGATACAGCTTCCTGATTGTCAGAGCACATTTGTAATGGAGCTCTGTACTGAATAATTTCCTTTAAGTCAGGCAAACTCTAAAAAGAACAAAGGGCATGTGGAAGTCAGGCACAAAGCTTCCCAAAACATGAAGCCAGATAGACTTTCAATAATTTAAATGACCAATTTGGATAAAATTTTATATTAGCTAAATCTTCTGATTGTTCATTAAAATCTTTAATCAAATCATAAGTCATCAGAAAAGGGATGATAACATACACCACATGCTTTATTCCAACTTATAAATGTATAATTTTCAGTTAATTTAAAAAATTCTCTACATGGGAGACTATTCATCATTGAAATTTCAAAGCTGAGTTAACCAAATATGTTCAGGTGCATGAAGAACAAAGGGGGAATATAATGAATATCAAATGGTAGAAAATGCACAAAAGACAGATCGCCTTTTAAAGTCAAGATGGCACATGCCAAACATGTGTACCAGAAAGAAATCATTTCTTCACCCCTTTCCCCATGCAGCACCATTAATTCATCACAGTGCTCATTCATAGAGAGCCCCGAGGTGACCTCAGGCTCCTACTCAACACAGAATTCCAGGCAGCCACAACCATTCTATTGGATCAATGAAACCATCTCTGTTTTTAGACTTCCTTTGTACTCCCAATTGGCATAATTAACAAACAATGTCTTAGGACGGGTACACATTCACTGTTGAAAGGGACTAGAGGTCATCTGGTTCAAACAATTGCTGCAGAATCATCCAGAAAAGGTGTAATCTCTGTTTGAAACTTTTGGGGGCAGAACCCCAGTCTCATTAGTACCCATATCACTTTCAGACAACCAGCTTTTAGAATGGTTAGAAATTTGTTCCTTATGTTAATTCAAAATACATCTTTCTGTAACGTCCTCACAGAGTGAATAGAGTTCCATTAAAAAAGACTGACCGTAAATATTCAACACTGAGAATCTCATAGATTCTCCTTCTAGGGGAAACCCTTCTAGGTTTCTCTTTGCTAAAACATGTTTAAATGATGGGGCATCTGGGTGGCTCAGTCGGTTAAGCCTGTGCTGACAGCATGGAGCCTGCTTGGGATTCTCTTTCTCCCTCTCTTTCTGCCCCTTCCCTGCTAGCGCGGTCTCAAAATAAAGAAATAAACATTAAAAAATTAATAAATGCTTTACTAGAATGTCATGTGGCATAGTTTCCAGATCCTTTGTCAAGGAAAAAGAAGGACGATTATTCTTTTAAATTATTAGTTACCATTAATATTTTAATTATTACACCTCGCATCTGATGAAATACATCCGTTGGTAAAAAAGAAAGATGAAAGATAAAAACTGTATAATCTGAGTTTTGTTTGTATTTAGAGATACAAGAGCTTTTTAAAATGATTAGATCTTAGCCAATTTTGCTTTTCAATGTATATCTTCTAAAAGTGGTTTGGGAAGCATCTGTGACTGAGGAATACACAAATACTTATTTTTCTTCCATGAAACTGAACACAGTGGTGTATCTGAGGTTTAGTTAGATCATCTTTGTTCCCTACATTTACCTGTATCCATGTATAATCCCCGTCTTTGACTGCGACTGCAAAATCAGAGGATTGTGTGTGCTCTGTTTCCATCCTTGTGACCATTAAGGTGGTACTGATTCATATCTACTGTTGCCAACACACAAGCATACTGTCATCTCCCATTTTTCAGCCACCAACAGGTTATCTGCTTCATCTTAAATGATTATGAGAATATATAGACAGTAAACATGTACACAATATATGATGGTATAGACACAGATACAGATGGAGAAATATATCTGTTTCATGACCCTTCACAGTTTTGGCAGTAGAATAAGGCATGTTGAAAAGAGTATCATGTGGGAAGGGGGGATGTAGATTCAGTGTTCATTTTTTTCATGGATCTTGGGCAAATATCTTTGCTTCAAAAGATCTCCTTTTCCTCAGTAGTAAAATAAAATTCTAACTCCCAATTTTATTACTTTATTACAAATGCTCTCCAGGTTCTCATTTGATATATAATCAGCTATCATATATTACACATTCATCCCGATATCTTAACTCAGTCCTTGCTAACTCAGGAACTTGAGTAGGAGAATAGTTTTTCAATCAAGAGGAATTTGTCAGTTGTGCAGTATACACTTGTTACAAGGAAAGTATGGTGGTCTAACTTACAGTCTAAAAGAGCTTACACCTTAATTCACATTACGGTTCAAGTTATTTTGAAAATGAAGAAAACCAGTGGAATTAATGTTTTGATGATCACCAACATGTCCCCAAACAAATAGCCTGAAAATATTGAAACTATCAAAGTTGTATTCCATACAAGGATGCTAGCTGGAACTGACTAAAAGGTATCACTCAACTATCCCAGATACCTTTTCTAGAAAGAAAATTAATATTTTTATCTAGGTGTTTAGCTTTTATACCCACGTTATAAAGGAAAAGTGGTCAGCAGTTAAATAAAACCGTGAGTTCCTTGCAGAACCTGTCACATTCACCTCTGAGTACATCTCAGAGCCTACAGTGCAAGACATATGGTAGACACTCGAAAGATCTTTATGAGTGAATACTGACTTGGTTATATGCACCGCAGTCTTCTTCACTGGCCTTCACAATTTCCCACAAGCCCACAGAACTGGCTCAGGGAAGACAAAATCATCTTTAGATGAGTTACACTTAAAAACGTTCTTTATATTCAAAGTTGCATGCTAAAGGTTCTTCAGCCCCAAATGACTGCTTACTGGCAGCCAGAAACTTATGTAGTGGGGGGGGGGGGGGGAAGAGCACGGTTGACCTTTGGACAGGGGTTTGAATTACATGAAACCACTTATCCACTTATATGTGGATTCCCCCCGCCCACCCAATAAACACAGTATGGTACCGTAAATGTATTTTCTCTTCCTTATGATTTTCTCAACAGCATTTTTTCCCCCTCTCGCTCATTTTATTTTAAGAATGTAGTATATACTACGTATAACATATGAAATAAGTGGTAACTGACTTTGTGTTATCAGGAAGGCTTTCGGTCAACAGTAGGCTATTCACAGTTAAGTCTGGGGGGAGCAAAAAGTTATATATGGATTTTCAATGGCACGGGGTTGGGGTGGTTGGTGCCCCTTATGTTGTTTAATGCTCAACTGTATGTTATATTGCCCTAATAATTTTTGTTATCTAAAAAATCAGAGCATTGAAAAAGTATGCACAAATTATATGTTGACAATAGAGAAAATAGAACAATCATGGAAATTACCTCTGCTATTATTCTTTCTAGTAAATACAATGAACCAACATTAAGGAACACAGCTATAAACATTTATGTACCTATGAATAGCATGGGGTGAATAATTGGATAATAAGGCTGTACAAATCCAATTTAAAAATATAATTACAAGATTAGACCATGAATATCTACAATGGGTGTAATAATATATCTTGATTTTGCTGAAGTATTTGATATAGTGTCTCATAAAATTTTATTCACAAAATTAATTTATACTGTCTATTATAATTCACTGAGCACCGTCCGAGAAACCAGACTTGATCATGTGTAGGGAACAAGATTAAAAGCAAATAACAAAGGTGAAGAAATAACAAGGAGTTATGCTTCCCAAAAAACCTAATAAAATATCTCAAGCACTCAGCATTGCTTAACCCTTTGCTGATTCATCAAAATGTCAATGTTACTTTAGTGAGTGATTCAAGGCATCTGGGAAAATCAAAGCATGCTCAGCCTAGCTCCTTTTACTGCGAGCAGTGGCCGTCTTACAGTAGACACTCAATAGATACTGAATGAACAAATTAACAGGATCCCAAAATAGGATATCACTACTTAAACTGTACAGAGAGATGGTGGGATGTAATAAGGTTAGGTCATTTGCCTAAAGCCACAAGACTAGTCAGCATTAGAACCAGGACCATAACTTAGGTTTCTTAAGACATGAGAAGTGCTAACCTTTGCCAAGTGGTCAAAATTCAGAACTTCTGCCTATAATAAATAGGAATGCTAAGGCGTTATACAGCGGTGTCAGAAAATAAAAGAACAGCAAAATTACAGCACTATTTAGTGCTGTTTGTTGCACAAAATGCATTTAATTGCTCATAATTTCTGTCACATGTAATAATGACATTCAAGCTATTCTTTACAGCTGACACAAGGATGCCATGCAAGATTTCCCATCAAATTTTGCAAACGAGTGCTTTGGTCAGTTAACTCTGATCATGGATTTCATCTCAGTTTTCTAAGGCATGCCCTCATCATAGATGGAGCACTGAGAAGCTGGGGTTTATTTTTTAAATCAATTTCCCTCTGATTTAATACACTAGACTGATCATACTGCCTTGGTTTCTTTATTGTAAAACTAACACTTACTCCTTTTCCATTGCAGATTGGCAGAAGAAAGATTCATGGGTGAGCTATATGTCATGTGTTTTATTAGTGTATCATTTTCAAAGCCATGTGAAAACTTATTGTTGAGGTGACACATCACAAAAAAATAGGCACAAAGATCAAATGTTGTCGTATTTCTAAAGATTAGAATCACCTAATCCACATTTACTTAGGTGTCTGTGAAAATGTTAAAATTCCCTGATCCCATTTTTGTGACGTCTCAGAACCATGCTTAAATATCACAAGGTAAATGAGGAGTAAATCATACAAGTAAATCTTGTAAAGATTTATTTGGGAACGGACTTAGCAGAATGTGAACATCTGAAGATACCAGGAGCACTGGGACATTTAGGGAATGATAAATAAGTTATGATAGTGTCTATCTGAACTAGTCGTGCAACTCAGTTTGTAGCAGACATTCAGGTAGGAGTGGGGTAAGAACTGCAATGTGCATGCTAAAAAGGGGAGCTTTCAATCGCCTAGAGCTCAGGGTTTTAACCCAGTGCTCAGCATGGGTTTTGAACAATATAAGCAAAACACGGCTGCATCAGAAGGCTCTGGGGAGGAAGGCAGGCTTTGAGAATGGTGCTTTAGTGGCTTTGAAATAAACTTGAGTGGGGCCACTTTGGAAATTCAAGAGTAGACCTGATCCTCGCAAAAGACACGTTTCCCTTTTACTCATAATGGGCAACACAGTTCAGTGATATTAATGAGCTGAATCAGAAGATGGACTTCCTCAATATACACTCCCTTCCTCCATCCAAAATTCTGATGCTTCCCTGGACCCGTTTGCAGGCTGCACCCATTGTGGAGCAAGTGGGCCAATGTCTCTGATGGGAGGGTATCCTCTTTCTCAGGTGTGTTAGGACAGGAATGAGAGGGAAAAGTACTGATAGTGGTAAATAAGTAAATTAAATTAAAAAAAAAAGAAAGAAACAAAGCTTACTATTTGTAATGTTTTTTTCTAAGTGGCCAAACAAACAAGGTAAGTATGTGTTTCATAGATGAAATGTGAATACAGTAGCCAGTTTGAGCTCAGAAAATGCTTTAGACATAATTTAGTACAATCCCCTCATTAGCATATGAAATAAAAGTGGTCCAGAGTAGCTAAATTATTTGGCTGAGGTAGCACAGTAGGAGTCAAAGCTGAAGTTCAGACCAGGTCCCCTGATTACCATTTACATACCCCTGACGACTCACTCTCTATCAAGTGAGCCAAGATGGAACACAAGTTCAATGACAGGCATTATTCAACCAAAGTCCTCGGCTCTCCATTGCACATGTTGTTACTCTGTCAAGAAAATTTTTCCAACCACAAGAACTCCAAGGAAATTGGTGGAAGCATCTTTTCTTGCAGGAATTAAAGGCAAATGAGACAATGATATAAACGAACTGGGGATAAAATGCTGAAATTTGAGAATGCTTTCATCCATATTTTGCTTAACTGTGGTTAACGACCCCAGAGAAAACAATGTCAGAGACACCTCTCTTTCCTTGTAGTTCTGAATAACGTGTCTTCCTGATGGAAGTATCTGTTCTCTTAGCATGAAAATATGAGCATGAAAATATGAGCTGTCCTTTGAGAAAGGACAACCTGATCCTGTTTTTTCTTTCTGCAGTTGTTACTTCATGGACACATGTGATGTTTAGTAGGACACTGTAAAAAACCAACGTAGACAAACAAGTGCAGATCAAAGCACAAACAAGGCGATTTGGCCTGAGAATAATATTTCACAGCCATGATTTAAAAAATTCCTACTTTTGGAGTCTCAGGAAATAGAATCTGTTGTTTTCATCCCCTAGCATTCTACAGCATGGCTAAGCACAATTGCATGGAAAAACATAACAGCGCTCCCCTTGCAACAACATCCAAATGATTTGTTGAAAAACTCTCTAGATCACAAAGGGATTCCAAAGCAGAGCCCGCGTGCTGCAAAATCTACTTCCTCAGAGTCAAGCATGTTTTACATTTGCTGATCATGTGAGTTGTTCATGGCCGCTGGAGAAATTATTTCATTCTTGAAGAGACTTCCTTCATGATTGTTCTAGGAAGCGGAAGAGCCAGTCAAGGTCTAAAAGTTAAGACTTTCTAAGTTTTCATCACGGGAACAATCAATGACATCATTGAAAACAAATGAGTCTGACAGCAACGCGTCAAACCTCACGCAGCAATCAGATGCATGGGAGAAATGATACACAATCACAGGTACAGCATCCAGAATTCACCGAGAGCCAGGAGAAAACATCCTATGACATTATTCCATTTCTCTTGTGAAAATGGTATTATTCCAGACTTCAAGCTGTATTACAAATCATCAAGGCAGTATGGTACTGGCACAAGAACAGACACTCAGATCAATGGAACAGAATAGAGAACCCAGAAATGGACCCACAAACATATGGCCAACTAATCTTTGACAAAGCAGGAAAGAATATCCAATGGAATAAAGACAGTGTCTTCAGCAAGTGGTGCTGGGAAAACTGGAGAGTGACATACAGAAGAATGAATCTGGACCACTTTATTACACCATACACAAAAATAAACTCAAAATGGATGAAAGACCTCAATGTAAGACAGGAAGCCATCAAAATCCTCGAGGAGAAAGCATGCAAAAACCTCTTTGATCTTGGCTGCAGCAACTTCTTAGTCAACACATCTCTGGAGACAAGAGAAACAAAAGCAAAAATGAACTACTGGGACCTCATCAAAATAAAAAGCTTCTGCACAGCAACGGAAACAATCAGCAGAACTGAAAGGCAAGCAACAGAATGGGAGAAGATATTTGCAAACGACATATCAGATAAAGGATTAGTATCCAAAATCTATAAAGAACTTAACAAACTGAACACCCAAAGAACAAATCATCCAGTGAAGAAATGGGCAAAAGACATGAATAGACACTTCTCCAAAGAAGACATCCAGATGGCTAAGTGACACATGAAAAAATGCTCAACATCACTCATCATCAGGGAAATACAAATCAAAACCACACTGAGATACCACCTCACACCTGTCAGAATGGCTAACATTAACAACTCAGGCAACAAGAAATATTGGTGAGGATGCAGAGAAGGAGGAGCTATTTTGCACTGCTGGTGGGAATGCAAACTGGTGTAGCCACTCTGGGAAACAGTATGGAGATTCCTCAAAAAATTAAAACTAGAACTACCTTACAACCCAGGAATTGCACTACTAAGTATTTCAAGGGATACAGGTATGCTGTTTCAAAGGGGTACATGCACCCCAATGTTTATAGCAGCACTATCAGCAATAACCAAAGTATGGAAAGAGCCCAAATGTCCATTGATGGATGAATGGATAAAGAAGATGTGGTATACACACACACACACACACACACACACACACACACACACACACACAATGGAGTACACTCGGCAATCAAACAGAATGAAATCTTGCCATTCACAACTACGTGGATGGAATAGAGGGTATTATGCTAAGCAAAATTAGCCAGAGAAAGACAAACACCATATGACTTCACTCATATGAAGACTTTAAGATACAAAACGGATGAACATAGGGAAGGGAAGCAAAAATAATATAAAAACAGGGAGGGGGACAAAAACATAAGAGACTCTTAAACA
Source organism: Herpailurus yagouaroundi (assembly GCF_014898765.1). Taxonomy (NCBI): domain Eukaryota; kingdom Metazoa; phylum Chordata; class Mammalia; order Carnivora; family Felidae; genus Herpailurus; species Herpailurus yagouaroundi. The sequence continues at coordinate 16,976,039 of NW_024412405.1, forward strand.
TGGAGAACAAACAAGAGGGTTACTGGAGGGGATGTGGGAGGGGGGATGGGCTAAATGGGTAAGAGGCATTAAGGAATCTACTCCTGAAATCATTGTTGCACTATATGTTAACTAACTTGGATGTAAATTAAAAAAATAATAATAAATTAAAGAAAAAAAATGGTAATATTTCACCCCAGTAAATTATTTAGATATTAGTCAATAACTATAGGGGATCTATCAGGTTAATTATTTTAGAAATGGTTTGTATCCATGTATATCTATAGGAACTACACTGGTGATGTTAGAATATCCATGATCCTGACTGAACTACAGACAGGTTTGAATAACCTCAGCTTAATGATGCATAATTGTATCCATGTCTTCATACAATTGGCCATTTTATTAGTCAGTACAGGTGTGCATATGTCAGACGATGCATTCCTTCCATAAAGGACTTAGCCTTATTTTCACAACTACATAAAATAAGTAAAGTAAGACTAAAAACAATCAAGCCAAGTGGAGAATGATGAGATATATGGAGGAAAACACAGGAGAAACAGTACATAGAAATTCAATGGGAAGACGTCACATAGTTGCTAAATCTGGGACACAAATTTTGCCACTCCAAGTTTCCTAGTGACAAAAACAAAACAAAACAAAACAAAACAAAACAAAACAAAACAAGAAATATGGTTAGCTCAGAAGACTGACCAGTTGCTCAGGAAATCCGATTGACATTTCTTGTATGACATTTCTAACATTGCTCAGTAGACAAGATCCCTGCAGTAAATACAGGAAAGATTTTTGTCTTTCAATGTAGAATGAAGGGATACTTATGGCTAGAGTAAAAGAATCAAGATCTGCCAGCATCCTGCCTGTCCAGAGACTCTATAAAACACACACTGTTTTTAAGCTTCAATGAGTATAATTCACCAAGGACTGATTGCTCTTAAAATTGGGCAGGTTTCTTGCAGTCAGCCTTGGGCCCTGAACTGCATCAGAAGCCGCTTCCCCCTCCACCCCACCCTCCCCACCGCCCCCAGGGTTGATCTCCCCTGCTGGATGTCACACACTGACAACACAGTTTCTCAAGGAGGTTTATTTTAAGGTGAGAGAGAGGGGCGCCCGGGTGGCGCAGTCGGTTAAGCGTCTGACTTCAGCCAGGTCACGATCTCGCGGTCCGTGAGTTCGAGCCTGGCGTCAGGCTCTGGGATGATGGCTCAGAGCCTGGAGCCTGTTTCCGATTCTGTGTCTCCCTCTCTCTCTGCCCCTCCCCCGTTCATGCTCTGTCTCTCTCTGTCCCAAAAATAAATAAACGTTGAAAAAAAAAAAAAAGAATGTTTTAAGGTGAGAGAGGAGGGCTAATGGCATCGGCAGGGCATATCTGAAAGATTTCACCTCACATGAGTCAAGGACACTGCAAAATCACCCAGTAATGTCACTCCTCCTGGATGAGAGATTTCAGCATGGCTTTGCCTAGGGCTTCTGAGCCGGTGTGTGTTGGACCGTCGAACCCTGGTTCATCCTCTGCTAGCCATGTGCTGCAAACATAGGCACCCTCCCGTTGCTCCTTGGGCGGGCACACTTATGAATATTTATTGCAATCACAATTCTGGCTGCCATGTCTGTTGCCGTTGTTCATCTGCTGAAAGCCAGAGTGCAAATCTGGCCTACAGTATGGCAGACAACTGCTTTCTTGTCTTGTTTAATAAATTGTATTTCTTTCATATGAAAATGAACGAAGTTAAAATCCTCCCTGTTTTATGGGGTAGTGATTTTATAGTATTAAGATAGGATAGAAACAGAGTAACAAGGGTTGTTTGAAGGCATGCTGAGAATACTTCCTGCCATGGATTTCAAAATGAATGTGTTAATCCATGCTAATCTGGTTCAATCTTTGAAAACAATTACATTTATTTTACAACCCACCTGGCATTCTGACTAGTATTATAAATATGCTCCATTGCTTACAGATTTTCACTTTATTGTACCTGCAGGCAGCGTAAAAGCAAATAAAAAGATAATAATGCTGAATTTGATTAAAGTCACTCAATAGTATATTCGACAATCTCAGATAGATCTAGTTCAATGTCTGATTTTTAATCAAGTTTAGCAAATTATCCTTTTACAAGATGGAAAAAAAATACTCTGTAAGTGTGGAATGTACAATTACTTTCAATAGCTCTTTGCAAAAAGGAAATTACTTATTCATTTTATTCGGAAAGTTTGCCAAATTAAAAGTTTCTATGATATTAATACACTCTCAGGAAGACACTTGACTATATTATTACTCTTAAATATTAGTCTTTAATATTAGTGCAGGATGACACCTGGTTGAGTGATGATATCTAAGGCCTTAATTATCAAAGATAGTCTGCAGATGCACCTTGAGGTTTGGTTTTGTACTCTTCCTTCTTGTTGGCTTTTAAGTTCTACTGGAAGTTCAAACATGGGGTGTCTGTGGTGAGGCGACCTATTAAAGTACAGATATTATCATCCTTTTAGGGTATGGGGGTTACTGAGAGGTTACTATGATTACTGGGGTCTTTAATGGCCTAATGTAATGTAAATGACATGAACAACAGAGATAGTCCTTCACACTCAACCCAGGAATGAGTGTTCTTCACTTCACTTGAGAACATATTGCCTGAGCACCTACTCTATGCCAGGCAGTGTTTTAGATCCTTCCTCTTGTGAAGCTTACATGCTGGCAGCAGTGAGAGAGAATGGACACTCAAAACAGGGAATAAATAAGTGGATATAGACTGGTAGGAGGCGATAAGTGCTATGGGGGAAACACAACGGAGCAGGGTACAGGGAATTGGAGGGAGGCAGGCAACAGTTTCTAACAGATATGTTCTCATGTTATCTGTTGAGTTAAAATCACAGAGTCGGCCCCTCCTCACGGGAGACATAAGGGTGTTCTTGCCATCCGCCTCCAAGTTTTTAAAACCATCCATAGAAGGTCCAAACGTTCTTTTTTTTTCAGTACGAAAAGGATAATCCCAAAGAAGGAAGCGAGCCCAGCAAATAAAAGGAAATAGAACAGTTGACAACATTTCTTTTGTTGGTGTGAAAGGAGATTGCATCTGGGAAGAGGTGGTGAGATAAATAATGATAAGGCAGAGAAGGGCATCGGTGGGTATTGTGGCCTCCCTGAAGGGTGGCAGACTTCTTCAGCAGGTGGGAGTAAGGAAGGAGGTTAAAGAGAAACCAGGCCACATATGTGTTTGGTTTCACCCTCAGTCCTACCCTTAACCCTCTTCCTCCCCCTTCATGTCTGTAGCCACCCGCTGGCTGAGGGTATTACAAGCAACACTTCTGAGCCCCTGCCAAGACGAAGGGGAGGAGGAGGGAAAGGATGGCAAGTGTTGGAAAATGACAACACAAGCAAGAAGTAGGGGGGAGCCGAAAACACTTTTTCTCTCCCTACGTAGGCACTCCTTTGAGAGACATACCAAACGTGGAAACAATGCACGCTGATCCACAACTGGTAATTGTTATTTTGCCTAAACCAAAGAATCTGATCACCGAAAAAAAGAAAAATGCTTTTCTGGCTGGAAGCATATTTGTGTAAGTGAACAACGCGTTCATGCCCAATCCCGAGTTTAGCCTTCAAAGTGAAGCTGAGTAAGAGATTTTGCCTTCTTAAAAAAAAAATACACACACACAAAACTCTAAAAGCAAAATATAAAGCCTTTTTGAGTTCAGTCTTAAACCTTTAATCAAGAGAACACTGAGGCTGAGCCAAGAATGTTGGCTAAACCTTGAGCTCAAAATCCTTAAAAAAAATTTTTTTTTAATGTTTGTTTGTTTATTTTTGAGAGAGAGATAGATAGAGACCAGAGCAGGGGAGGGGCAGAGAGGGAGAGGGAGGCAGAATCCCAAGCGGGCTCCGTGCGGTCAGCACAGAGCCCGATGTGGGGCTTGAACCCACGAACCCTGAGATCATGACCTGAGCCAAAACCAAGAGTTGGATGCTCAACCAACCGAGCCACCCAGGTGTCCATAAAGGTCAAAGTTCTAAAGACGCTTTGGATAGACAAAGCATGATCGGGGGCACACACCTCAGTTGGTTAAACATCCAATTTCGGCTCAGGTCATGATCTCGTGGTTTGTGAGTTTGAACCTCACATCAGGCTTGCTGCCGTCAGCACACAGCACGTTTTGGAACCTCTGCTCCCCTTGTCTCTGCCCTTTTCCTGCTTGCAGCTTCTCTCAAAAATACACACTTTTTTCAAAAAAGAAAGAGCATGATCAAAGGAATGTTGAAGAAAGTTCTGAGGGGCGCCTGGGTGGCGCAGTCGGTTAAGCGTCCGACTTCAGCCAGGTCACGATCTCGCGGTCCGTGAGTTCGAGCCCCGCGTCAGGCTCTGGGCTGATGGCTCAGAGCCTGGAGCCTGCTTCCGATTGTGTGTCTCCGTCTCTCTCTGCCCCTCCCCCGTTCATGCTCTGTCTCTGTCTGTCCCAAAAATAAAATAAACTTTAAAAAAAAAAAAAAGTTCTGAGTAGCACACATTTTGGGACTTGTCTGCACTTATTATAATTTATCCAGATCCACAAGAGCTTGATGTGTGGTATCACCTGCCCACCTCCTGTCCCAAACATCCAAAGTAAGAGAAACATAAGAAGGAAACTCACTAGCCAATGAAAGTGGCTACTTGGCCTTCATCAATTCTTGTTCCTTTACGTCAACTACCATCCCCCTTCAGTGCCTCAGAGATCATCAGCCATCCTAATTAGTCTTTTAAAAATTCAATCTTATATTAACTTGAGTGTTTACTTTCTTGTTTCGCTCATCATGTACAGACAGGACCCAGTGCTGTCCCTGCCATCTAGGTGGAGTCTAATGTTTATCTAGTACTTTAATTAAAAAACAGTGCAGTGTATATGTACACATTAATTTTCATCTTTTATCTACAAACTAGAGACAGTAGTTAGTATTTGAAGTACCCTCATCGGGAACCAACATCCAGAGGTAGTTTCTTCCGTACATCAAACATCATTACTGAAATCCACACCAGAGAGTTGGTTCAGTAGCATAGATGGGTTTTCTAAGTAATTTTGTTGCTGGTGAAATGAGTATTCAGAATATGCTGCTGGTGAGCCACCAGCAGCCTGGATGAACACAACTGTCCGAAGAGACTAGGTCCTAGAGCCTCACTTCTTTCCACTGCATGTCTGCTCATCTGCAGAATCCACAGTTGCCACTTCATGAGCACCTCTGTTGCCTGACCCCACGGAGGGCTGGATAATCCTGCAGTCAAAATTGTGCTCTGTATACTTGAAGTGAGCCAGTCATGCAAGAAACTGCTGGAATCTCCTGAGAACAGAAAGAAGGACTACCCCCCACTTATAAGGACAGGCTGTGTGATGTTTGTATTCCTGTCTGCTAATAAGTGTAGTTGGTCAGAAGCTGGTCTGCTGCTGGCTTTGACCGTAAGCACCAAGGGGCTAGGGTATGGGAAAGGTCTAATGAACCTCCACAACTTTTAGCTTTTGGTAGCTACCAGAGAACCTGACAATCACAGAGCAGCCAAACTAGCTTGGTTCAGTTCAAGAACATTAATGTATATCTGTAGAATGAATGAATGAATGATCCTTACCTAGTACATAAGCAATTAAAAGTTAAGTGGACTAGTTCTCTCCATTGCCAGATGGGCAAATTAGAGGCCGGGAATCATCTTGATCTCCCTACCTTAAATATTTATGTTCCAATATTCCAGGATTAAGCTTATAAAATCAAGTAAAATCAAGTAAAATCAAATACGCACACACACACACACACACACACACATATATATATGTATATATGTATACATATATGTATATATATTATATATATGTATATATATGTATATATATTATATATATGTATATATATGTATATATGTATACATATATGTATATATATTATATATATGTATATATATAACATATAAGTTTATATATATTATAATATATATAAACATATAAGTTTATATATATTATAATATATATAACATATAAGTTTATATATATTATATATGTATATATTATATATATTCAATATAATTGAATACTATAAATATATGTATAAAAATATAAATATAAATTGAATACAATTGCTGATTTTCTAAAATAAGTTGTTTGAGTTGGGGGAAGTCTTCAGTGTTAGGTTCTTAATTCCCTCAAAGGCAAATGTTTTCTGTAATAATTTTCTACATTTGTTTTCTGCCATTTAAGGAACAGCTGGACTCTTATGAACTCTTTTTTCTAAGTTGCTTATGATATTAATTAAGTTCCACTTACAGAGGTTTGGGAGTAATGAGCAGAATCACTGAGAGTATGTTTCAGATACTGAGTGCAGTTATAAAATTAATATATTCTCAAGATAAATTTATAGCAGGTTTGAATATAGCATGTTTTCTTTTTAAATCTATATAGCTGAATGATCTTCTGTCTTTTATCAGCTGTCCTGTTTAATTTCTGCTGGTCCTTTCTTGATTAAGACCATGTGCTCTCTTAGAAACACTTGGTTTCTGTCAACTCTCTTTCATCCAGTAAGTCTGCTTCTTTTGAAAGTCACACATTCAAGCACTTATTAGAAAACCTTCAAGTAAACTACACGTGTGAAACAGTAGTAGAATTATGGCACATACTTCCCCATGATAGTTTCTAGTATAGATGTGTCCTTTCTGGAAGATACTTTCTCTCTTTTACTTCCTGGCAATTCTTTCATTTCTGCTACTTACCATTTTAAATGAACCAATGACACAGGAAAATGTAATCCTACTTAGCATTGCAACAGCAAACACTGAGAATGCCAAATATTTAGATGTTATAGTAATAGTCTCAATGGGCATTGGATAATAGTCCTCAGATAAAATTAGAAGTTTCAATATTCTGAATGTTTTCATCCCTGAACAGAATATTTTGGAAGAATGTTTTTAAAATCTGTATACCAAATAATTCCTATAAGCAACAACAGGCTGACACTTGACCCATAGTTCCCAAATAGGACATTCTTTTCTTTGATTATTTTATTAACAGTAATGATAATTTGATAATGATTTGAATTCAAACATAACCAACTTCTAAGCTCTATTAAATATGTCATATAGAGTGTAATTTTCAAATTGCAAGCAAAAAGTTTGAATATGTCAGGTGCAAAAGGGAATGGATTTAAAAAAAAACAAACTCTTACATGTCAATCTAATAGCTTTGTTTCATCCCTATAGATGTAAATATGAGTGGTCATGGCAGAAGATTGCAACATAGTAAGTTGATGAGGACTACAAGCATCTTTTTCCCATTACTGAAATTTCAGGTAATGCTAATGGCATACAGAACAGGCAATGGCCATTCTGCTTTTGATTGTTCTGTCTCATCAAGAATAATGGCTTTGGATGAAAGTGCGAAGAAGTGCTGACTTAGAAGACATTTGTTATGTTTTAACTACATGACCACACAGATTGGATTTAAGTGTTATGGGAGAAATTATCATTGGACTAATGGTTTTTCCAATATTGATCATTAGTACCTCTAGTGAATTTCTCAGTAATTAAATATACATCTACTACTCATGAGAATAATTATAATAACTATAGGAGATTTGTTTATCTTAACTAGGTTATACTGTTAAAATTTGATATGCTTCTTCCAGATTCTCAGACACTGACTTCATCATCTAGCTCCCTTGGCTTCTTGCAAGAATCCTCAGAGATTTACTCAGAAGGCACAAGCTATCACTTTTCAGGGCCTAGTCTGTAATGGATCATAATTACTCATTAACATGTTTTCAATGTGATATTCTCCATGTGCACTGAATTTGGTCACAAACTTTCTTAATTGTATATTCAGTTTTATTAGGCTTTGAGTACCTTTCCAAATGTTCTCTATTACGTACATTCATTCAAATATATATGAATTACTATATTTATTACTAATCTACTTGAAAACAGACTACCACGTGCCAAGCACTGTTCTAGGCTTTTGTTATTTGTCAGTGAATACAGCAGACAAAAGATCACTGGAGAAAAGTTTATTGAGCTATTTCTCCTTTCCTTTTATGACTTGACCAGTAATAATTATAGGGATATTATAGTAAATATTACTGGTAATATTTAGAGCATCTCTTAAGTACACATTCTTGGAATTAAAAGGGGAATATGGAAAGTCTGGAGGAATTCACCCTTCCTTGGTAGAGAAAGAAGGAAAAACTAATAGCTGCAAACAGTGTACTAAGATTTAAAGCAGAGGGGAGCCTGGGTGGCTCAGTCGGTTGAGCATCCAACTCTTGATTTCGGCTCAGGTCATGATCTCATGGTTTGTGGGTTTGAGCCCTGTGTCAGGCTCTGTGCTGTCAGAATTCTTGGAATTCTCTCTCTCCCTCTCTCTCTGCTCCTTCCCTTCTCTCTCTGTCTCTCTCTCAAAATAAATAAATAAACGAACAAACACATAAATAAATAAATAAATAAATAAATAAATAAATAAATAAATATTAATAGCAGAAGCATCAGCAAAATGCAGGAGCCCATGAAGGAAGTAAATAGCTTCATGCTTTTGAAGAGACTTTAGAACATTCTTGAAAAGTACTGTTTAGGATAAGGCTACTCTAAGGTGCACCCTCCCCACCCCCAGTGTCCCAATATGTCCCTGTCACTGCTTTGCCACGGTTTCTTTTATCTTTTCTACTGTATGATTAGCTTTCTCTATCAAAATCCTTTTTTTAATTGTTCCTTAAGAAGAAACATTAAAATATGTATTTTAAAAATCATAGTGTAATAGGAAAGCTTCATAGAATATAAGTGACTTGGTCTGTAGACTCTTCAGTTAACATAAACTAACTTCTGTTCAATGCAGTTAGCTCTCCACCCATCTTCTTTTATTGAAGTTTGAGGCAAGAAAGTCCCCAACCAACCTGACCTACATCAGGTCCAGTGCAGCCTCTGGGGAGGTGGGTTGTCCTTTCTTCCTTTAAAATGCTCTATATCACAAGTTAGTTCTTACATAGACAGAAGAAAGCGGTGGAGGGAATGATAGAAAGAAGAACTTCTCGAAATTAATGAAAGAAAGGGGTTAGGGAGAGTCAAAGGGATATGGGTCCAAAACTCCAGAAAGAGCTGTGGGAAAGAAGAAACAAATAAAAAGAAAAGAACCAGCCTTTCAGATTCCTCACAGATAGCTGATGATCACATATTTGAACTTGAGGGACCAAAACAGTCCTCTGGACCAGCTCCTCCTTGTAACTGATGAGGAGGTATGTGTTGGCTGGGTCAGATACCTGGTTGGTGCTGGTGCTGTGATGAGAAAGGAGTCAAAACAGGACATCTAAATTCAAGTTCAGTCTCCTTCTTGTAATCCTAGGTGGGACCCTCAACCGGGGACTCATCAGTGGGTTTTAGGGCATCAAAGGACACTCTGATGCATCTTCAACCTTCTCTGTCTGTGTAGCCACATTTATTTTTCTAGGGAGAGGGTGTCTGGCTTTCAAAGACTTCTCAAAGGGAACAATGATTCGAAACCATTAAACCTACTGGGCTAGGTATATTGGAGAACCAGTCAAATTCCAGGCTTTAAAAAATGTATTTGAATACAATAACACTTTTGGCTGAGAATCCAAGTGACAATTGTTCTTTGCTAATGTATACATGTTAATTTGTTTTACTTGTAGAATATAACAGAATATAATAGTTAAATGACAAGTCTATCTTCAGGCCATAAATTGTTATTTTCAAACAGTCTAAAAAGCTTTAGGTCAAGATTAGGTCAGAAGACCTAAAAGTTAAGTAAAATGTCAAACTGCATTTTACTGGGTTTAAATTTAAATTTAAAAAATTTTTGGACATTTTAATTAATTTATTCATTAGGTTTTCTTTTTATTTGAGAGAGAGAGTATGTGAATGGGGCAGAGGGACAGAGGGGGAGAGAGAGAACCTTAAGCAGGCTCCATGTTCAGTATGGATGGGTGTCTGGGTGGCTCAGTTGGTGAGCATCCCACTCTTGATTTCAGCCCAGGTCATGATCACACTGTCTGTTTCCGGAGTTGCAGCCCTGATTTGGGCTTCGCGCTGGCAGTGTGGAGCCTGCTTGAAATTCTCTTCCCTGCTTGCACTCTCTCTCAAAATAAATAAACAAACTTAAAAAAGAAAGGATTCTCTCTCTCTCTCTGCCCCTCTCTCCTGCTTACACACTCTGTCTCTCTCTCTCTCTCTCTCACTCTGGAATAAAATAAATTAAAAAAAAAAAAGAATCAGATGCTCAACTGACTGAGCCACCCAGGCAACTCTGGACATTTTCAGAGTGATTTGCTCTAATCTTTTGATGAGCAGGATTTGGGGCCAGTTCTACTCTTGATGATTGTCTCCTTTGTTTTTTCTCCTTTCTTTGCTAGTGACTGGAGATGGCAATATCACTCTTGATACTTCTGCTCACATAGAATGGTAACTAATACATTTGAAGTACCTAACTGCTTCATCCAGTTTTTAATTCAAGGATTCTATACGTGAGTTGGAACGGCTCTTCCTGAAACAGACCCTCGTGATTTCATTAGGGCTGATTCTCCACTCCCTCACTGTCTCGACTCAGAGGCCACTTTCCCAGGCACCCAGGCAGGAGTGAGCAGTAGGAAGGCTGGCTACTTCCTGCCCATGTCAGACGATGGTATCCAAACTGCGAGAAACACAGAGCTGAGAAACACAGAGCTGGCCTATGCCTTGAGTTATACAAACCTTTTGAGATACATGGTGATTTTCATTTTCTGATCATTTTTTGTACTTTTGGAATGTGAATTTTGTAGGCTGTGTATGTGTGCATATGTACGTCAGTGTGTGTGTGTGTGTGTGTGTGTGTGTGTGTGTGTGTGTGTGTAGGAGTGTATTTGGAGAGTAAAAGGCTTCCAAACAGCCCTCCAGATCACCTCACAGCCCTCTAAAATAGAGTGTACAAGAAGGGTTTGCTTTAAAGTCAAAACCACTCCCCTGTGGTTTACATTAAGAAATGAATATAAGAAATTCTGTGAATTTCCCACAGGTCTCCCTACCCACATGGTTAGTGTATTCTTACAAAGTACAGGCAAATGATGACACATTTGGCTTTGTAAGCCATGTGCGTGGATTAGATGCACTATTTTGAACTGTTTTTTCTATAAGACAGGTTTGAAGTCAGGTAAGCTGATTACTGGGGTTCCAAATAGAGGGAAAGATAGACCAAGGCTCTCGGGAGGCCATCAGCTAGCTGCCAAGAGGTATCAAAAGGTGGGATTATTTGGATGAGTGGTTATCAAAGTATGGGCCAGCATCAGGAGTGTTTGGGGGCTTATTAGAATTGTACATTCCCCACGCCAGACAACCTGAATTAGAAGAACTGGGGGTGGAACTCTGGGCTCTGTATCTTAATGAGTCCTCCAGCTGATTTCAGAGCTCCCCAAAGCTTGAGGTCCACTGACTTACATGGGCTTGCCAATGGTTCAGGTTCACCAGTCAGGTGTGCTGGCACAAAGGCTGGGCTCAGTGGTAACTGGTCACCCTCACTGAGACTGGTCTCAACCTCCACCACGTGGGCTGATGTATAAACTAAAATGGCAATTTTAAAAATAAGAGTGACAGTAGAGGTGTTCCTCTGCAGAGCTAGTAAGGCTCAGCTTCTTTGTTGCAATTCCCCCATCTTTTGATCGTCAGACTGAAACAACTGGTATCAGGACTCAGAATGTCATCTGGTGAGCAAAGAATTCGAAGAAACTAAGGAAGAAGACTTATAGGACTGTTCATCCTTTCTATTATTAGCAGGATGTGCATGTGCCTCTAAATTAGCATCTTTTTCACCCAGGCATACTCTGACCACATTGGTTTTTCTGAACCCTTTTTTAAAAAAACTTAACCATTTACTTCTGCTAATACTTCTTTTTGATAGATGCATTAAAATACGTGATTAAGCTAGGCAGTTGTTCTAAATGCACATATGTGAGCCTCTGAAATAAGGAACTAGTTTGTGTTGATTTATTAGTTTAACACCTAGAAAGCTACTTTGTTTTCCTTTCCTCTTGGTCTTTATAATAAAAGGGTGTCTCAATGTTCCCTCCAGTATCAAATATACAGCAAATGGGCTCTTACAGCCCAGGAGTCAAATACAGACAGAATGAGCGTATCATTTATTGTCCAAACTGGAAGACTTTTTAAAGCAAAAGGGGTCTATTTATAATTGTTCTGGGACAGCAGGGACTGTCTTGAGCTAATGAGACAGGTGGACAGATTTACACATGATCCTGGTTCCCTAAAAGCTTCTATTTCTTTCTTAGAGTCAGAGTCTCTTGTGAGTTTATTGGGTAACACCCAAAAGGGTGCAGTAGAAAATTTAAAACATCATGTAAACAATTATTATCTTTGAGTTTTCAACAACCCCAAAGCATACCATTCTATGAAGAATGTGACCACTATAGTCCATAGTAGATTTCAGAAGTAGGGCTCACTTTCTAATCTGGAGTGATCTTCTGGAATCCCGATTCAGGAAGCAGTGTTGAAAAACACTAACCGCGTGACCCCCAAAAACAGTTCCAGAATTTAACTACACGGAGGGGTAAAAACAATTAGCTTCCACGTGATTTCCAATGCTTCTGTGATTAACATGCAGGAAATCTGTCAACTATCCACGACAGCCATTCTCTTCAAAAATGAAGTCGCTGATTTTAAGTGCCCTTCAAACCTTTTTGACGTGCTTAATTGGTAGACACTGAGCACTGAGAAAATGGGAGATGATGTGTTGGCTGCTTAAGGTGGCTGCTTAAGGTGACTGTATGTGGGAGACGCCACCGGAGGGAGAGTTGAGCCCTGTGAACAGCAGCCCCACGGCGGTGAAGGTGAAGAAAAGATGGTGCAGGAGGGAGAGTGTCCACTCTCCAGCTTTCCTTAAGGATCCCCTGAGAGCCCAAAGAACCAGGGACCGCTGGGGACACAGCTTTAGTAGAGAGCCCTTAACAAGGGGGCGTCTAACCTCAGCTTTGGAGAGGTGATAAAGACCCACATGATTAGTTGCTTGGCTTAGACAAGCCTCCGAGAAGCTTAAACTCAGGTGTGGAAGAGGTTGATAGGGGCGAAGAATGACACAAATGAGAAAGAAACAGCCTATACAAATCGGGGTGCACTTTGTGTTGAACTGTGGAGCAGACACTGAGGGATACAGCAATTGAGAGTTTAGGGGAGCTGAAACTGTTAGAGACGTTTTAAAAGAGAGGCACTGGATTGGTGCCAAAAATATCAATATTTTGAGTACAAGTAATCATTTCCCAGTCCTGTAGCATAAATTGGAATCTCCGTGGCATGAATACATCAACTCCACAGTACAGCACATGAGATAGTTCATAGTCTAGCCTAAGCCAGTCCTTCAATAGTTATACCTGTTTAGGCATTACCTTTCTTTCCTCAAGCCTGCCAACCCACCTATACTCTCTACTGTTTAGTTAGACCATTCTTTCGATAAGCCATGCACCTTTATCACACCATTTCTTTGCTCTTACTGTGTCTTCTGTTTGTAATACATGACCTGGCCTGAATGTCTGGTCAATTTCCTTTCATATTTTAAGACCCAGTCCAAATACCTCCTCCTATGATAAGCCTTTTTTTTTGCCCTCATCTAGGTAACATTAATCACTCTCATCTGTTTCTCCCTGGCATTTTCAACATATGTAACCAGATTTTAGCAAGATTAACAAGATGCTGTAGTTAACTATTTATGTGAGTCTCTGTCTAGACTGCAGCTTGGTGTACAGAGACAATGTCCAATTAATGGTTTTATTCCCACCACTTTACCCGGTAGAACTCCAGCTAGTGGGCACACTAGATATTTATTAAATAACGTTGAATCAGGGGCACCTGGGTGGCTCAGTCAGTTAAGTGTCAGACTTTGGCTCAGGTCATGATCTCATAGTTCATGAATTTGAGCTCTGCATCGGGCTCTGTACTGGCAGCTCAGAGCCTGGAGCCTGCTTCAGATTCTGTGTCTCCCTCTCTCTCTGCCCCTCCCTTGCTCATGCTCTGTCTCTGTCTCTCTCAAAAATAAATAAACATTTAAAAAAATGTTGAATCAAAAAAACCTTTTACATGATTGATGGTGTTTGTGAGATCTTCAATGAGAAATAATAAACTTAAAAAGGTCTAGAATTTATCGGAAGTTGTTTCCATAGCTTATATTACTTTTAGCCCCAATTTTATGCAGCAACACTCAAGGATGAGGCCAAAATCTCCTTGAACCTATGTTGAATATGGCATGGAATCTGAAAGATTGTTATCTAAGAAAAAGTTATACCTTCTAAATAAGAGCCCTTTAATGTCATATAATTGTTAAGCATTCTTTTAAGATTAACTTCTTATATTTTCCTTTAAGTGTGCCTATTATACTTTAAACTCATGTTTGAATGTATCTAGCAATATGGAATTTGTCAGAAAACATTTATTTTTGTAAAGTGCTCTTCATCTTGGGGAAAATAAACCAAGCTCAGTGATTGCCATAGAGAAAATGCAAAAAACAACAACAGGCTATGCCTAGATGTGCACGGATACATGCAGTGAATTTTGAAATAAAATATATAGCGCAAAATGCAAAATGACCTACTGAGTTGTTGTAATGCCTTAAGCTTTAGAAAGTGGGTTTGCAAGATATGCTGTTTATAATAAGATGTGACTGTGGTGGGTTTTTAAGTGGCAGATAATGGATACGTTTAAAGAACTGTGATGTGCTAAGATCGTCTTAGAAAACTGGACACTTCAACCTCATTAGTCTACAATAAGCACGGTGGTTTCAACAATCCTATTTATCAAGGGTAAACAGCTTATTAAGACCTAATTATTGAGGCAGAGTGATCAATCCAGGAATATTCCGTGACGAAGTTCTAAGTCCTTGAGAAAGCAGGGCTAACTTTAGATAGCCAATATACCACCTGTTTGGGTCTGAACTTATATATGGGAATGAAATAAATATTTCTCGCCCTCAGTCAATGAAGATAGTGCTTGGAGTTGGATTATCTGGTAGAGACATTAGATTTACTAGGGCCAGCGTGTGCCCAGTAGGATGTATTTACAAAACGACTAGCTAGGTTATGGATACCGTTTGTGGTGTTGGTTGCAAACTGACTCATGCTGGTTCCTCCTGGCCCGTCTCCCTGAGTAGATGGGCAGAGTAGAATAATCATGCTGCTTTTGGAAAGCCATCCTGGGGGCTCAGCCTTGGTTCTAGAAGGTGACCCAGAAGTCTGGGTCTCTCAGGGACTGCTAGTTGGTGTACATTCCCTCCTCTCCTTCACCGTTTAACTTTTGCTGCTGACAATCTCATAATGTGATAGTGGTCTATTCTAAAACAGCATGCTATGCCAGCTAGGAACAGCTAAAAATGTCATAGGACATCAGGGAGATTACAAAGTTATAATAATGTTGAAGATAATGATGCGGCTGCTACTATTAATCATAATAGCATGGAAAAGCACTGTAGAGTTTTCATACAGGCATCTATAATTTTATCTGATTATCAGTAGTAATTTGTGATGCAGGCAGGTCAAGTGTTATTAAATCCACACTATGGAGGAGAAAGCAGAAGCTAACAGCACACTGTTATTCACAGTTTATTTAACAACTATTTAGCACCTAATGAATACTAGGAATTGTTGGTGGGAATGGAACTGGGGAATAGAGCAAAACAAAACAGAGTGCTTTTATTGGTGAAATGGACCCCAAATACCCAAAAAGATCAGTAAAATACACTGATAAATTAAGAAGAGAAGCAGAATGTGAAGGGTTGGCGGCGAGAAAGGTTAAGATTTTATTTTTGTTAATTTTTAATTTTGTTTAACTTTTATTTAATGTTTATTTATTTGGGGGAGAGAGAGTAGGGGAAGGACAGAGAGATAGAGGGAGAGAAAGAATCCCAAGTAAGCTAAGCTCTGTTAGTGCAGAGCCCGATGTGGGGCTCAAACCCATGAGCCGTGAGATCATGACCTGAGCTGAAAATCAAAAGTAGGATACTCAACTGACTGAGCCACCCAATGACCCAGGAAGATTAAAGTTTTAAACCAATAACAAGAGAAAGCCTCATTGAGAAGGTGTGCTTTGAGTGAAAACCTCAATAGATGGGGGTAAGGTACTGTTTGGAAATCTGTGGGAAGAGCAATACAGGGAGACGAAACAGCAGGTGCAAGGGCCCTAGGTGAGAATGCGCCTGGATGCTTTGAGCAGTCGTGAAGATGCCTGTGTGTTGGAAAGAGCTAAGTGGATCTCACAGCCTTGTCTGCTCAGGCAGAACCTAGGTGTTATATGCAATTGTGTGTTATCATCACAGGGTATCTTTGATTTCCTCAATCGGCACAAGACAGTCTTAAATCAGTAAATGATTGTTCAAAAGTATGAATTCACCAATCTACAATGTGGAACACACTCTATTAGGGTCAGCTGGGGAAGACCATGGTGCTGACACATTCCATCACATTCCATTTACGTATGGACGTACATACGTACATACGTGCATATGACGTCATGGCCAGAGGGAGGCAGAGAACACAAGACCTGGGGGAAACATCCCCGGAAGTAGATCTAGATGAACACAGAGCAAGAAGCAATGTAAGGGCAGTGGGGCCCAGGGTTGAAAGGTGAGAGCAGCAGGGGACAAGTCGGAAGGAATTTTAAAGACACACTCACTACCTTCTCCCTGTTGTCATCAGGCAGCCTTACAACCTGCTCAGACTCAGACACCCTCCTGGGGGACGCCTTGGTTGGCAGTCTTTATCCAGCTGCCTACAAAGCTCTGAGGTCCCTGATGCTGAGATTTCTGTTTCTTTCCTTTTTTTTGCTCCCATAGCACCTAGCCCAGTGCCCGGCATAGAGGAAATGGCTAAAGAAGCTTTAATAGATTAATGATTAATTTGGAAGCTCATGGGTTAATATTCCCTTGAGAGGAAGCAAAAGGCATTGCTCATCCTAAACTTATTTCCTTTCTTCCTTTTTACTTGCAAGTCAGGCTTTTCCAGTGTCACCTAACTGCTAACTTCATTTATCCTGGCTTCTAATTTCTGTGCCTCTAGTTCTATGGAAAAATCAATGCCATTTCTTAATCAACTGCTATTTTTGACACCACCATTTCATTCTTACTCTTCCCAAGACTGCAAACTTATATTTATAACCTTTTATTTTTGCACTCAATACTATCTGTTTTCTGCTCACAAGTCCTTTGCATATTCTTATGCCTGAAGGTATGCAAAGGCTCCTCACCTTTTCCGTCTTCACTCCTTACTAGTCTCTGTGTTTTTCCCAGCTCTAGTCTTTCTTTCCTTCCTGCAGAGAAGTCTAACAACAGCAATAACAACAATAACAACAACAAATCCAGAAAACAAAACAGAACAGAAAATAACCCAAAAAACAAAAACAAAAACACAAAGCAAAAATTGCCCACTTTCCCAGACATAAAGCTTGACATTTTCTCAACAGTGTTACTTCCTTTTGTGTTTGAAATAGATCTGTGAAATAAGTATTTATCTTCAAAAATGCTTTAACTAAATTTGGAGATTATCTATCAGTCGTGCATTTGGAGTCAGATGCTGTGATCGGGCCAAACATCTGAAAACTCAGAAGGTCTGTTATTTTATGGACCTGACAAGTCAATGAAGAAACGTCGGTAAACAAAATGTCCCATACAAGTGTAAGGTTTCTATTTTAATGACATCTGCTATGATAATTTAAAGAGGCTTTCAAGTAACACTGATTAAACTGCAAAACAGTTTTCTTTATTATAAAGAGTATATATAATTACGACATCGGTATGCGTCCAGCAATAGTTGCTAATTTAAATAGAAATTTCTCAACTCAAATGATTCCTAAACACATTGTATATTATTTGCTTTTGAGGAATCCTTAAGGTCCTTGATGTTTTTAAAGTAAGTTTTGTCTTCCACACTACCTGGTTTTTTGCAGGTGAAAAGAGGAAATCACGTTCTTGTCCCTTCCTGGGAAAGAAGACAAAAGGATACTGAACCGAAAGGGAAAAGGGTGTCACTGATTCCGAGATGGTGAACGTATTCTGTACTCAGCACATTCAACAAATTGGCTTGGATCAACAAGCAGAGAGCCCACTCCATTCCACTCACCCTCATCTCGGAGGACTGGGAAGAGCCTTGTGTTCAAGTGTTTTGGTAATGTTTAATTTAAGCTGGTTTGTCATCTGGCAATTTGTGGCTTTTCAGCAACTCTTAGTGCTGTTTCCTCATTTTA
The DNA here is from genome assembly GCF_014898765.1 of Herpailurus yagouaroundi. Classification (NCBI taxonomy): domain Eukaryota; kingdom Metazoa; phylum Chordata; class Mammalia; order Carnivora; family Felidae; genus Herpailurus; species Herpailurus yagouaroundi. The sequence continues at coordinate 16,994,245 of NW_024412405.1, forward strand.
CAATCCCTTAACGTTATCCAAGAATAACACCGCATTTAAAAAATATTCAAAGGCACACTAAGGTGGACCTAATGGGTGCTCAGAAATATAAGAGCTAGTACGTGGGCTCCTAATTAGGCGTCCACGATTGTTAATACTATTCAAATAGATATTACAGTATCATTAAATTAATATCAAATTAATGAGAATATCATTATGAATTATATTATCCTCCACACTACTACAGACTTTAAGTTCCTTTCTCACCTTTAAACTTGCTTTTAACAAATACAATCCTACAATTTCTCAGGGGTGGCTACTCAGAATTCCTTTTAATCTCAAAGTTGTAGTATGTTAATGTATTTTACGCACAATACTTTTAGTTCTAACAACTAAGAAAGGCAAGCGCTTTATAACTAATGAGATTAAGAGTCAGAGATTTTAAGTAACTTGCCCAAGGGCACGTAGAGCAGGTTTATTTAAATTTAACCTCATTGAAAACTCGACTTAAATGGCAGATACACACAGAAACACAGGAAAAGAACACAAAACAGAAATTAAAAAAAGTGAAAAATGAGATGACTCCAGAGAGAAGGTGCAGTAATAAAAATTTCATGTTATATGACAAAGGTGGGTTGCTCTCATGGTCAGTGAGTCAAAGGAATCTGGGAAACATGACTGCTCACGATAATTACATTTTCCATTGTATTAAATCAAACTAGTTGCTTGGGAACTAGCTTTTCCTGACTCTGCTCTGAGTCTGTTAAAGGGGATCCTGTATGATATGGTGGAGAGCTTTCTCCATGGCATCTTCACAAGAAGTTCAATAGCTCACCTCAGATGATTCTTATAAGACCTTGCTGTACATGGCTGGTAAGACTATGGAGTATCATTTCATAAAAACAATTCTGTAAGCATTCAAAGCAATATGGCCCAGGATTTCGTGTTATAATTCAGAACAAGATCTTATCCAAGATGAAAGAACTAGTAAGCTATGCGCAACAAGTTATAGATTTTATTTTTTCATCAAGAAGCAAAAAAAGGGAGCATCTGGATGGCTCAGTCAATTAAGCATCTGACTCTTGATTTTAGCTCTGGTCATGATATTATGGTTCGTGGGTTTGAGACCCTCATCAGGCTCTGCAGTGACAGCACAGAGCCTGTTGGGATCCTCTCTCTCCGTATCTCTCCGTCCCTCCCACTCTCACCCTCTCCCTCTTTCTCAAAATAAATAAACTTAAGAGAAAAAAAAGAAATACACACGCACAAAAAGGTGAGTTCCCAGTTACTGTCATGGATAGGACATGAACATCAGTTATGCTAGGTCTCTGGTTCACAGCAGATCTATTTTTTTTTTAATGCTTATATGTTTGAGAGAGAGAGAGAGACAGAGAGAGAGAGAGACAGGGAACATGTGCGTGGGGAGGGGCAGAGAGAGAAAGAGAGAGAGAGAGAGAGAGATAGGAGAGAGAGAGAGAGAGAGAGAGAGAGAGAGAGAGAGAGAGAATCCCAAGCAGGTTTGGAGCTGTCAGCACAGAGCCTGGCGCAGGGCTTGATCCCTTCAGCATTGAGATCGTGACCTGAGCCGAAATCAAGAGTCAGACGCTTAACAGACTGAGACACCCAGGTGCCCCACAGCAGATCTATTTTCTTTGGCAGTCCTCTGGATGGAGTACAGAGTTAGGTAGAGGGAAGTTGTAGCCTACAGTTTAAAACATGGGCTTTGCCTTGGATAAAGTGGACATAGAACCCTGGCTTCACCACTTACTGGCAGCATGAACTTGAGCTCTCTGACGCTCACTTTCCTGCTCTATAAAACAGGGACAATAATTCCCCCTGTCTTTGGGGATTGTTTTGGTGATTTTTTTAAAAAACGCAAAAGAACTTACTGGCTTTTAATATCATAATTAATGTTATCAACATCCTCTTCTGAAACAGGGTCTACTGGAGGTTCATTTGAGCAGATGTGAGCGCAGTGATAGTAGAGGGTATATTTCACGATAGGGCTATTTTCTTGGAAAAGCACCTAGTTTTAGTATAAGAACCCATGACTGCTAGTGGCTGATTACTGTGCAACTAACAAGTGGCCACGTAGGAGCCAAACCTTGGGTCTCTTTTGAACTAAAGTCCATGACCTTTCCCCTCTATATTGCTCCTCACCTCTTGTACATATTTTTATCATATTCCACAATAATTCATTCCCAACAGGGCTCTACTATTGATAACTATAAGAACAATTCTGTAAAGTCTTTTTGTTTTTTGTTTTTGTTGCTTAATTTTAACCCAATTATCACAAAATGAAAATTTTGTTTAGGTATCTCATATCTACCAGAGGGACAAGAGGAAGAATGATATCTGCAAACACTTGACCATCTTAGCATCTATTTGATTTTTCTAATTAAAAAAACCCATATGTTTTTTAGTTTAAAAAAACTAAATTATATAAATGTTAACAAAGCATTTACATTTGGTATGTGCATTTACCCAGCAATTTCCTAGCTCCCAAAATATTTATTTTCAATATCCTGCCTGCTTTTTATGGCCTATCCACTCTGTTTGAAATCTGTTGAATTTATACAGCCAGTAAATTACTTTTCCATAATTGCAGTAATTACAGTCCTCTTCATATGTTCATACTTATTTCTCAGAATTCTACTACAGGAAATCATTTGTGATGAAGTCCAGAAACATTATGAGAGTTTAGGAAGCAATAAAAAATGTTTCCCTAACATTAAAAATATTATTAAAGAATAAATCTCTATTTTTCATAAATGAACATATATCTCACTCATATTTAACATGTTAGGAAGTTTTTTGAGTTATCTTAATAATAATATCTTAGTAAAGAAAAATCCTCACGTGATACTGATGATGAATGAAAAAGGTTGTTAATTTATCCTGCTAAACTATGTCAAAATGATAAGAGAAAAAAATTAAACAATAATTTGATAGAATTTCTCATCTATCAGATTGACAAATTAAAAAAAAAGGTATGACAACACATTCTCTTGCTGAGGATGTAGGGGAAAAAATCTCCACACTAGTGCCAGCTGGAAATGCATATTGGTACAAGCCTTCAGGAGAAAAATGGGCAATACCTAATCAAATGACATACGCACTTACGTTTTGACTCACATTCCCATATCTAGGAACCTGTCCATAAGTACACCTCCAAACATACATTTGCACGAAGTTAAGCATTGTAGCATCATTTGCAATAGCAAAAGGTACTTCCAGACAATGGAGTACTAAGCAACTGCAAACCAGACTGAGGATGATCTCTATGAACTGATCTGGAATGATTTCCACAATTAAGTAAAAACAGTCTGTGTAAAAGAGTATAGTATGCTGCCCCGCATGTAAGAAAAATAAAATATATAAGAAAAGACACACATATCTGATCATTCCTGCAAAAGATGTACAGAAAAGATAAACCAGAAATGAAGCGGACTGACCAACCTACACATGGTAGGTGGGAATGGGCCAGAAAGAAAGAGGGATGGTTATGGGTTACTATGCATAAGGAGGGAACAAAACTTTTCAGAGTGTAAGTTTTGTGTATAGTTTTGGGACGTAGGGTGGGGCACCTGGGTGGCTCAGTCGGTTAAGCGTCTGACTGCGGCTCAGGTCATGATCTCATGGTTTGCAGGTTCGAGCCCCATGTCGGGCTCTGTGCTGACAGCTCAGAATCTGGAGCCTGCTTTGGATTCTGTGTCTCCCTTCTTCTCTCTCTCTCTCTCTCTCTCTCTCTCTCTCTCTCTCTCTGCCCTGCACACACTCTGTCTCTCTCACTCTCTCAAAAATAAACATTTAAGAAAATTATAAAAAAGAGAATTTGTATACAGATACTGTACATCTAGATACATTTTTTAAAGAGTTGTGAGTTAGCAGCTCTGATATATGTATATGCTAGGGTTAGGCAAATATGTTAACATATTGAAGATCATGGGAGCCAGGTTTCTTACTGTTGGAGATAGCAGTTACAAATAAAGAGAGAAGCTAGAATGAACTTTGTGGTGCGGAACTGGAATCAGTATGAACTCCAGTATATATGTCCATTGGGGTTAGGGAGATCAGGAGATAGACAAACATAAACTGTGAGTATGGGTGAAATATGTAATATGTATCTACTAGTTCTGTGCACAGAAAGGGGCTGGTAGCAGTAACACTCCAATAGCAAGGAGCACATTTAGCGCCCAGATCTTGGTTTCTAATACCATCCTTCAGTATGAGGAACGAGTGTTCCTTGGGGAAGAGGTTGATTCCAGGACCGGAGTAAGGAAAACAAAGTAAGATTCTGAGAGAATCCGCGCTGGCAAAAATTAAGAAGTGCCCAAAAAAAGATTGGCAAGCATGTCAGAACAACAGTTACCAACTAAGAGGAGACTGCAATACACAAACTGGAACAAATTGAGCAACGAAGAAAATAATCATAATTATTGGATTATCTCCATAGAATAAAATCAGTATCCATGAGTCCTTACTGACATAAATGAATAATTGAATAAATAAGTAGTTGGAAGAGAAAAAAATCCAATTTTTGAAAGGATTCCAATTAATACACCTAGAAGGACAAAGGGAAATACAAAATCACCTTTATGCAGATGTTCCACTAATACTACTGCGGGCAAGATCTTTTTATGGATGTTAGAGTGGCATCAGTAGCCAAAAGTTTGAGGACGAACAGGATATTAGCATAGACTTCAAGTAACTTCTCTACAATATGTATTACAGATACAGGGGAAAGTAGTGACTTTACAGTGGAAAAACCCAGCAGATACTGCAATGCACACTCTAATATGATATATGAGAAGGATACATCATTTCTGTAGTATTCTTGCCAAATGCATAACCTCAATCTAATCATGAGAGAACATCAGACAAATCCAAATTGAAAGACATTTTGCACAATAACTGACTAGTCCTCATCAAAAGTGTAAGGTCATAAAAGATAAGGTAAATTGAGAAAGTGTCACAGATTGAAGGAGACTAAGAAGATAAAACAGAGAAATGCATGTGGGATCCTGAATTGGATCCTGAAATATGAAAAAGATAAAAATAGTGAAATTAGAAAAAGGCCTGTACTTACTTAATAACATTGCATCAGTGTTAATTTCCTGGTTTTGATTATTGTGTTATGTTCATGGATGTATGCTGTTAACATTGGGATAAGCTGAGTAGAGGATACTACAGATGTAAACTCTGTACTATTTTTGCAACTTTTTTATAAATCAAAAATTATTTCAAAATAAACATTAAAATATAATTGATTTCAAGCAGATCAAGATTAGAGATTAACTGTTTGTGAAGCTGTTTCTTCATCATCGTCCTTTGGATATACAACCCATATGTCAAGCTTAACACACATATATTAACCCCCTGGGAAGTAAACGTCCTCTAATTTTAAATTTTATTCATTCAGGTAAGGACTTGCCTAAAAGTGATCAACAAAAAGACTGTGTATGTTTAGGAGAACCTTAAGATATTTAAATGAAATAGAGGAACACTGTGGAAGCAAAAATGATATACTAATTAAAACCCATTATTATTAAAGCATAAAAATATCATGTATGATATCACCTGGCAGACAATACGTATTCCATGAAAGGCAAACCTAAATCTTAAAATAAGGCCCTGAATGCGTTCCAGCAGCAAATAATTTGATGCTGGTATCCTTATTCTCTCAGCACATATTACTGTGACTTTTCTGTATAAATGGACATGGATTTATCAGAGAGGATCACGGGCACCTTCCTAAACTACCACACTAGCTCTCAAGTAGCTCCTTCTCTGCCAGGTCAGACATTTCTGATTAAAGAATTTGATTTTCGTCTTTTAATCAATTTGTCGACTGAGGCTTATTCTTTATCATCTTGTATTTCCAAACTATTAACTTCTGCATCTTCAACAAATGCCTGGTGCAGCTTTAAATTAAACTTTTCTTGCCTTACATTTTAAAGGTTGATTTAACAAGTGTATAATGAACACTAGCAATCCAATGCCCAGTGATCATAGATCAAGTGGATAGGGATCGAGGCACGGCACAGCAGAAGTAAAATGATTTTTTTAAAAGTCCTGAGGCACTCGGGAGAAATGGAATTTAATATCTACCAATTCCATATGGAAATTAAATGAATCCTGAAACTAACTTCCCCAAACGGAATTCAAAGGAAATGCAATAGCTATTCAACACAACTCATTGTCAGATTTTATTTTTAAAATGTTGCATGGCCACTATTAAACTATTTGAAATTTTGATCTCAAAACCCGGGACTCCCACGTGGGTTAAGAAAAATAAATGTAAATCCTCCTGAAAAGACCGGAAGCCTGAATGCAGCCCACGGGCTCAACCTTTGATCAGAGCCACATGGGGCAACTTCAAATTATTGTTCTCAGACTGAACCTTTCCTCTCACTTTGTTCTGGCAGTTTTCCAAGGAGGGACAGGTGGTTTTAGGGCATTTTCTTGAGTTACAAATCAAATAATATTTCACGGTTTTCACCCTTAATGGGCTAAGCAGAAGGCATTTGACAAAAGTCACTCTGGAGGTTGAGAGAAATAATTTATACTCTAGGGCATTCTTAAATCAGTAACTTGGCAATATCGGATTCAAACACCATCTCACTGCTCCTTGCAAAGTTGCATTGCAAAAGCTTCATCGTGTCTATTTGTCTTGCTCTTTGGGTGGGTCGTGTGTGTGCTGGGGGGGGGAACCCCATGTTCAGAAACCAATGAATAGATTATATGGGTCCTTACATGTTCAGTCTTCATTGGAGACAACTGTGCCACAAGGCAGGCAGTGAAGTCATGGGCTGCTTTCTCATACATGGTATTCTGGCCAGTGAAGAAAACGAATGCCCTGGGGCAAGTTTTTTAATAAAATTAACAAATTTCATGCCTCAACTTGAAATTCAGACTTGGCAGTGGCCAGAAATGAACAAAGTAATCCTAGATTTCATGCATTGAGGACTGCAAAAGCCAAAGCCAATAGAAAATAAGTTTCCTCTTGGATTGACTGCAGTTATAAATGTCAATGTGTGTGATAAATTTGACCATCAAGGGGTTCTTGAATCTTGAGGAAATATATTTGGGGGAGCAATGTAAGCCTGTCTCCATTGAATCATTATGTTAAGCATTCTTATGTTTGCACAGTTGACATTCTGACTACACTTAATTAAAGAGGTTGGGGATTACAGATATAGGCTCATTCTGAGAATACATACTGATGAGCAGGCTGTTAAATATTTAACATGTAGAGGTAAAGACAGTATAGCTACGCAGGGAAGGAACATGTAGGCACCGTGTGGTACCCAGGAGACAGGATTCTGGGCACAATCTGTTAGAGTTGATTAGGAAAGTTGGCCGCAGATCCATTTGGGCTATGGAAACCCTCCAATGGTTCTTGGCATCCCTAGCTCCTGTTTTGTGAACACTACTACAGAACAGTACTATTTTCAGCATCCAATTGGATATGCCCACTTTTTGGTCCCACTGTTTCTCAAATCCATCAAGCCGTAAACAGATTGAAGAAATCCATGTTCGCCATACTCCAAACTAGCTTTTGTATTTGCTGACACCATCTTTCTTTTGTGTGCTTATCTCAGTCATAACTGATGGACTTCTTTTCTTGCCCCTCTGCATCTAGTGACCTAGATATTCAGACATGAAGTCCTATAAATTGTTTTCCCAACTCTACTGTGAGTGCTGTCTTCCTTTCTCCTTCCATGCTGAGAGGACCCCTCCATTAGTCTCATTCATCTGAAACCTTCCTTTCCTTGGCTTCCAGATGAATACTTAGATCCTGCCCTTCCCTGAATAAAAATACCCTGTGACTTGTCATTGCCTATACGACAAGAGAAAGTCAACTGTTTGGCCTTCCTTTCAAAGCATAAACAGTTCAATTATGACCAATCTTACCTCCCAGTGCATACCAGCAAGTATCCTTTTTTTTTTTTTTTCCCCCAGTTTGGTTTCCTCACAGGTACCTGAGCACATCATGCCTGTTTGAACTCACAGTTCAAACTGTGAGTTTGAACTCACAGTTTTCCAACCTGTCTCACCAAGTGCTTATTCACTTGAGCAAAGGCAAATTCATCTCTACTGGGATGAGTCCCATCTCTCAGGAACTTAGGTGAATCCTGAGCAGGGATAAGAAGAAGCTGGCTTGATGAAATGCACTTCCTCTAATCTTGTACCTTCAGTTTCTTACTAATTAACTATCCTCTGACCATTTTCCTGTGGTTTTTCTGTCCGCCCTTGTTATCTCTTTTGCCTATTTCTGGTGTCTGATGTTGTCCCGCCTCCTTGCCTACTCTGTTGTCTTCTACTTTCTATTCTATTTTCTGTTCATACCTTCACAGGTTTTTCACCTGAATAGAGAACCACAGTGCTTCTCTGTCAGTGCTATCTCTGTGGACACGTCTCAACCCCTCAGATTTCCATGCTCTATCTAGTTTAATCCACACAACGCTAAGAGCTAGGTACTATAATCTCCAGTTTATTGATGAGAAAAGTGAGATTTTTGAAGGTTAACATTCCCCAAGTACCACACAGATAATAAAAGATGAAGTCAGGATTCGAACTCATGCAGTGATTCAAAGACTATTGCTCTTAACTATGTTGTCTTCACTTAACCCAACTCCCACTTTGAAAATACACATTTCATATCTTTGAAAAATTATAATTTCCCAGGATCCAGTGGTACGGTTTTTATTTCTTTTATGTCTACCATATCCTTAGTGTGGATCTAAGCACCAAAAAGGCCTCTAATAAAAATATCTTCTTGAAGAGAATCAGATAGATTCAGGTGCTGAGCCATGTCATTGAGTCTTTAGGTGCTTTAATGGTCTAAACCTGCAGTGTCCAACACCAGAGCTGCTAGCCATCTACAGTGATTAAAATGTAAATTACCTACAAATAAATGAAAAATTTAGCACCTCAGATACACTAACCATATTTTAGGTGCCCAATAGCTGCATGTGAGTAAATTTAAATTACGTAAAATTAAATAAAATTAAAACTCAGTTTTTCAGTCTCACTCCATACATTTCAAGTGCTCAATAGCCCATGTGGCTAGTGGCTACTATCTTAGACAATACAGACACAGACCATTTCCATCGTTGACGGAAGATTCTATTAGTTAGTGCTGGCAATGTTCTATTTCCCCCAACATATCCCATCATCCTATGCAGCCAAAGACTAAGGATTACTTTCTAAACACTTAGTAAGAATTAATTTATGTAGTGGTTAAGAACCTGGGCTCTAAAGCCAAATCCTGGTATTGCAACTTACAAGTTATATGGCCTTGGATATGTCACTTAACTTATCTGGTCTCAGTTTTCCCTTCTGTACGATAGGGATCATAATATGAACTACTTCATAGGATTGTTTTAAGGATTAAAAGTATAAAGTGATTACAGTACTTCCTGGTTAAAGTAAGTGTCCAACTGCTGTTAGCTATTATTGCTATGGATGTAATGTTCTCTTGAACGAAAGCCAGAACCACAAAGATAGGTGAATAAAGTTTCTTACAACTCTCTCATAGTTTTAGAAGTTGGATACTATGATTGTAATTAAGTAGCAAGACACATTTAAACATTCTCTCATGGCCAACTTTGGGAAATATATATCTGGATTTTCAGTCAATAAAGGTAGTATTAGGCACATGTTAAATTGGATCACCAAAAATTTGCCAAATATTTTATTCAATCAACACAGCGATTCAATAAAAAATACTACCAGGCTGATTAATGAAGGGACATGTGTATTTCACTGTGTAGAATTACCTTTCAGAGGTCAGGTCCTGTGCCTGATCTGAACCCTCAAAATGCACTGTGTATTAGTATTTGTAGAATTAGTCCTAACATTCTTAGGACTAATGACAATTTCAGTTCTCCCATCTGGTTGGGTATTGCACATAGGTTTTGGATGATGGAATATGTTTCTACGACTATGTTAACACAGAAGAGTTTGAAACACTAAGCTGTTTTAAAAATAAGGAACTAGGGGCGCCTGGGTGGTTCAGTCGGTTAAGCGTCCGACTTCGGCTCAGGTCATGATCTCGTGGTCCATGAGTTCAGGCCCCGCGTCGGGCTCTGTGCTGACTGCTCAGAGCCTGGAGCCTGTTTCGGATTCTGTGTCTTCCTCTCTCTCTGACCCTCCCCCATTCATGCTCTGTCTCTCTCTGTCTCATAAATAAATGTTAAAAAAAAATTAAAAAAAAAATAAAAATAAGGAACTAATCTAACAATAATCGAGAACACTGAATTTGGAAAACCATGGAGACACATGCATAAGTGATAATATCAAGAACTCCCAACAGCCTTCACCAGTTGATGGTTGTGGATTTTGAGAATACTCTTCCTATTGAAGTCAATGAATTATCTTCTGGAACTATGGTCCTGCTACCCTGGGAGAAAAGACTTCAAGCTGGCATGTAACTACCAGAGAGATAGATGTAGGGCTGAGATAGGGCAGGGTCATTTACTGATTGAGTCAATCTGAAAACCACATCAGCTCTGGCAATCACTGCTACATCCCGAAGTCTCTCACATCTACTAACTTATTCATGCCATCCAATAGTATTCTCAGGCCTCTCATTACATTACTCTAATTGCTCTATTTCCTAAGTATTGAGATTTTAGTAGTGAATACCGACTGACTTTGTTGGCATTTAATTATCAGTGTTATCTTTCTAGAAGATCCTGCACCTTAAAGAATAAAAATGTGATGCAGATACATCCCTTCTTGGTGTAATGTCATATATTCAATGACTTATTTTCATTTCTTTTTGTAATTTTCACTTCTTCTGAGGTTATAATAAAGAACATTCTTAGCGTAGCAAATTATTTAAATCCATGCAGAGAAAAAAATCGAGGACATATCTTTTTTTATGTGGGATTTATATATAAGCTGTTATTTGAAGGACAAGGAATATTTCATGCTCTATTTTAATTTAAATTCTCTCCTGGCCACCTTACCAAGTATCTGTAGGCATGATATTTTTAAATGAATTATAAGCTCAAAGTTTTCATATATCATGAAGGTTCTCAAAGTTTAAATTACTCCCAAGGACATTTATATCCATTTCCCTTTTAGAGTGACCAATGAAAACATGCCTTTACCCATCAGAATAATTCATGGGGCCATCTCTTCTAACCTGGCTTCCACCCCTGGCTCCTTGGAGGGTTGTTCATAATAAACAAACCACAAAGACAACATGATGAAGATAATAAGATTCTAAAAGTCTCTATAATTGTTAAAGAAACAAGCCTGAGGAAAATTAAAGCTAGTTTCAAAAATGACTCAAACATAAAGACATGATCAGCAGTTCTGCTCTTGAGATAATCGTGAATTAAAGGAGCTTTTAATGCAATTGGAAGATACAGATAGATATATAGATAGATGATAAGTAGATATGTAATTATTCACATATACATATGTGTAAATGTGACATTTAGGGGAAAAGAAATCTAAGTACCCTCATTAACACTACTATTATTAAGACATTTTAACATAGCATTGCAATATCACACAAGCATTTATTATTTGGGTTAAAACAAAGATTTTCACTTCAGCTAGTAATCAGGATTTTAACAGTGATCTAAATGTCTCAGAAGGTAAACCACTCCTTTATTCTATTAAATCAGTCACCTCATGAAGGACTTTTTGGTTACGGTAGCCCTGGGGCTTGTTATAAGTTTGTTATTTGTGAATAGCCACGTAGTTTAATGCTTTAACAACCCACATATTTAGCTCCATTTATATTTCTTATGTTCTAGCTTCTTCAATTTCTTCTAGTTCAATTTCTAGTTCTAGTTTCTTCTTCTAGTTCAATTTCTTCTACCTCATGCTCCTCTTATTTCCTGGAATTGAAATTGCTAAGAAAGTCATCAGGCTAATGTTTAGAGTGTTGAATTTTACCTGGGATCCTGGGTCTTTTGGAATCTATTTAATTCCATTCTGAGGAATCATCAAATGTTTTCTCTTGGGATGCCAAAAGCCAGACATCCTGTGTTTTAGCTCAAAGCTGAGACATAACCGTGAAAACTAGCAAAATTTATTAAAATCAGATGTCAATCATTACAAACAAAGTCCTTTGGATATAATTATCAAATTAAACCACTTACGCATAGAAAACACTGAAATTGAAGTGTAAATTAGAAGCAAAATCCCCAATACAAAGGCAATTCTCATCATCTGTGGTATGGTCTGCTTTCTCCTGGTAAACTAAATCCTTCTGTTGCTGGTTCTCATAGGAATTGGAGAGCTTAATAAGGTATAAGAGATATTTCAGTGAACTTCCTATTATAAATGGAGTATCTTACATCCTAGAGAATATTAGACTTGCAAAAATAGTTATGCCTTGTTATAGGCCATTGGTTGGTGTCATATTATATACCACCATGGATTCCAACATGAAAGTCTAGTTCAGAATAACATATTTGCAGTCATCAGTAATTATGAATTGTATAGAAGTCGAGTATGTGGGAAGTGGGATAGATATACGTACAAGAGGAAACTGTACATATACGTAGAGGCACTGGAGGCAAAGGAAATACACATGCACCTTGAATGACTACTTGTCTACTGCACCAAATAATTTTAGGACTGATGTGCTTTGCCTGCTTTGATCCGTGAGAAAATTTGCCTGATGCAGAACAGAAATTGCAGTCCCATGAATCCTTTGAGTTGTTGCCTCAAGATGAACATTAGTGAGTGTTCAGAGGTTAAGAAACGCCTGCCGCAGTGTTTGTCTAATAGCCTCATACAAGATAGCACCATCAAGGCATTAACCCTATTGCACCACATAAAAACACTTTCACATATGCAGAGTTCAGAAGTAAACCATTTTCTAAACGTAGGAAATTGATAACAAATGCAGCTCGTGAAAGGCTGCTGGGTACCAGCCAAGTGTTTTCTTTCTTGCTTTCTTCTTCTCTCTTTTTTTTTTTTTCTCACTGAGGAGTTAGTACTGCTTGTGGATTCTGCCAGCATCACAGAGAGAATACAACATATGATAAATGTCCATGAGAAATGAGAAATATTGAATCAATGACTATAAAAGGAAGGCAGGAGCTGGGTGGGGTTAGATTTCAACTGAGAAAATCAAGTGGTTTTTTTTTTTTTTTTTTTTTAATATCCCTCTTGCTGCTTTTAGGAATGCACATGAGCAAAAGCAAGTTCTGTAGGTAATGGTGAGATCAGATTCTAAAATAATTGCTTTGACTTTTGTTCCTCAATTTAAAAGTTGTGTTTCTAGACTGTATTTGCAACCAAGCTCTTATCTTATACAAAGTGGAGACCAAGATACCTTGAAGCTTGCTGCTAAATACAATTCTTAAATTTTTTCTTTTTCTTTGGTTGAAAGGAAATGATTTTCTATGTTTAGGGTCTAGGGGTTTTTAAAACATGGCATTTCAGGATCTATCAGCTAGAGTCCTATCATATTTACTATGGAATTCTTTGTGACTAAAAATTTGTCAGATTTATATTATAGAATTTCACGTCGAAGAAAGTCTTTGAAAGAGGAGCATCTTATACAAATGCTTGAAACGGTGCCCTGTGTTTATTTTATATCCTGCTGAAATGCAACATCACACAGTGCTGTGTATTTTATAAAAAGAGAATCCAAGTTTATTTACTAGAAACAATAAATGTTTTTCTAGCAACATTTCCCCCAAAGTTGTGAATCTACAAAATACCTTGCAGATAAACAACTCTTTCAGGTCCTAAGAAAGTAATTTGTACACCAAAGTAGCCATTTATTACATGACACTAGTCATTTGACCGACCTAACACAGCTTCCTTGCGGCTGGCTCTAATTTACAACTTGATAGCAGCTGTCACAATGAAGGAACCAGGTTCATTATCTGATTTGTTTCTGCCATCCCTGCACTCACGAGTCCATTAACATCAGGGATATGTGTTTTTTAAATTACTGAATTAGTCATACTTCCATTAAAAGAGTAGACTTACAAAGTAAAATAGAACAGCCTCTTACTGCATTCCCTTCCATTTCTCTGTCTAGTTGCTTCCATTTATTCCATCAGAGAACATACAGTGAGCCATATTCTCAGCAGGCAGGGTCTCATCTGCTCTAGCCTCATGCATAAACCAGAACAACGTCCATACCAGCTACTTAGTAAACATCTGTTGTATTAATGAATCTCAGAAGATGAATGGATAATACCCACTGCAGGGTCTCTAGGCCAGGCACAGGTGTAGTGCCCACCTTGCACTCCATGTTTGATGCTCTCATGCCAGTTTGCTGTCTTTAGGATGCCTTACACTTAATAACTGGCTAGTTGGAAAGGAAAAAGAAAGCCCAGAAAGTTTGATATCACTGGATTGTCTGGACTATAAGTGCTCAAGACCTAAACTAAAAATCAAGCTGCTTTGCTGGCTTTTCCCTTCCTCCCTCCCTCCCTTTCTTCCTACTGTCCATCCATCCTTCCTTCCTCTTGCTCTGTCTCTTCCTTCCTCCCTCCTTCCCTTCCTTCCTTCTTTCCTTCCTTTCTCCCTCTCTATTCCTTCCTTCCTTCCTTCCTTCCTTCCTTCCTTCCTTCCTTCCTTTCTTCCTTTTCTCCTCTTCCGTCTTCTCCTTTTTACATTGGAGAGTATCTATATATTAGGGACCCAACCTTCTCTTTACAAAAATTAACACAAATTCTCTGAATCTTCTCAGTTCAAGTCAGTGACAGTGGTAGTGATGAGACTTGATCACAAATCGTTTAGAAAATAAATCAAATAAGTATTTATCAATCACTGACTGATCATACCAGACTATTGAAACTGTCCTAGGCTACTTGTAAATATTTGGGGTCCATACAGTATTCCACCAATTCTGTATGTTACAGCTATTCAACATCAATTATGTCTGACAACACTAATTCAATACTGTCTTCTTTACTATTTTATTCTATATTTACCAAGGTACAGCTTCCCCAACACCCTAGACTAGATTAAGTTCCCTGCTGAGTAGAAACTTCTCATCCTGTGCTTCCAGTTTCCTAACACTTTATCATAGTTGATTATAATTAATGTTAACTACATTAAGTTCCCCTAGCATAAAAAAAAAGCATGTGTCTAACTTATTCAATATATCAGGCATTGAATTAATAGGTTAAGATCATTAGAGTCTTACTAACTGGGATAGTCTAAATTATTAGGGTGCATTGTTGGGACACAAACATCTTCAGTTCTCACTTTTATGGAACTATAGTGATAAGTTTCTCTTATGCTTGCAGTAATAAATATCCTCTACTATTTCAGTGATAAAAAATATTACAAAACAAACAGCATTTTTGCCTTTGATCTTATCAGCACTTTTGTCCCCACACCCTAGTTTTCTTTCTCCATTTTTTACAGTCTATTAAGTCTTCGAAGGTACCAGATGTTTGGAGGAGGCTGTCCCACATATCCTAGATTTGAAATTAGATGCAAGATTTATTGCAGCTACAAAAATATAATTTCAGCCTTAACTTTTGTGCTCATGAGCTAGGTGTAATCTGCAACACGGCCCCTTGTCAAATAGAATAGCTCTTATCCATGGAGGGTTGGTATCAATGCCAAAGACTCAAAATAACCGCAGGGTATTACTGAAAATGAATTCTGCCCACAAACTGTTTCCTTTTAGGAAATTTTAATTTACATAATAAACATTTTCCGAGAAAAGGCCTTTGCACACAGGCAACACTCAAAGGCTAGGCTGGAATAAGCTGAGCATGAATTTAAAATTTTTTTTTAACGTTTATTTATTTTTGAGACAGAGAGAGACAGAGCATGAACAGGGGAGGGACAGAGAGAGAGGGAGACACAGAATCTGAAACAGGCTCCAGGCTCTGAGCTGTCAGCACAGAGCCCGACACGGGGCTCGAACTCACGGACCATGAGATCATGACCTGAGCTGAAGTCAGACACTTAACCGACCGAGCCACCCAGGTGCCCCAAGCTGAGCATGAATTTAGAGCAACACCTGGGGTAAGTGCCTAAGCCGTGCCTGTCAATGCCTCAAATGATGTCTCTTTCTTCCTGCATGGTTCCTAGGAGTGAGAGCAGAGCGGACTGCAAACCACTCTTATGGTTCCCCAGGTCCTGCTTACATCAGGAAAACAATAGAAATGCATCCTGAGTAGACTCTTGATTTTTTTTTTCTAGGATTGCAAAAAAATGAAAATTAAAAAACTATGGAACTTCAGAAGTGAATGGAATACCATTGGGTTTTTTAGCTGAACACTTAGAACATTTTATTTTGTCAGTGAAATACCTTTTTACTGACAAATCCACACAACAACTGAATTCAAAATAAATACAATTCACTTATTTTTTGAGAGAAAGAGAGAGAGAGAGCACAAGCAGGTGAGAGGGAGAGATAGAATCTTAAGCAAGCTCCACACTCAGTGCAGAGCCTGATGACGGGCTTGAACCCACGACCCTGGGATCATGACTTGGGCCGAAATCAAGAGTTGGATGCTCAACCGACCGAGCCACCCAGGCGCCCCATAACTCACTTTCAATTAATTTGTGACATAGCAAAGATCATGAGAATGTATCACCGGTTCAATTCTTGTCTTTATTGACCATTGATTGCATCCACTGTTAGCATTTTAGATGAGGACATAAAAAAAAAAAAAAAAAAAAAACACATAAAAATGTACAGACTGGGGCATGAATGCAGCAGATAGAGATGTCATGTGACTGACAGCAACAGGAGTGGAGGAACTGATGGAAAGATGTTAGAAGCCCAAGGGTGATGGGCTACAGATGCCAACCAGAGAAAGGGCTTTCTATGTAATTACTGTTGGATTATTGATTTGCTCACTGGCCTTCCCTGCTGCATTCATGAAGCCTATGACACTGTCATCTCGGATGCATATGTGGAAAACACAGGTGGCACATTTGCCTGATTTCTGTGACAAGTTTGTGAACTTCACATCGGGACAAGTATTAGCAAGAACACATTTTGCTCCAAAATCTATGTTGGTGGTCAATTCTCGGTGCCATAGCAGAGCCAGAGGAAAGAAAAAAGAAGGATTTTCTCACTGATATCCAAGACTAATAAAAAATGAGATATAGAAACAAAGGGTATGAAATATATTAATGTAGGACTAACCACCAGGCTCTCTTTTAGTTATAGTACATCCAACACATGGTGGGTTCAAATCTGGGTTTTTAAATCAAACGGTTTTCCAGACATTCAATTTCACATCTAATTGGCATCCAGGAAAGCCAACTGATTGAAGGTATGATGTTAAAATAGCCAACCAGCACTGAGGAGAAAAAGCCAATAAGGAAGTCACTGTTGCTCTTCTAAATTAAAAGCCTTATAGTCTCATTCTTATTCACGTCCTGCTCTAAGTAACAAAATCCACATGTCCACCTTCCTCAATAAGGTGCAGGCTGAGCAAAGACTATTTAACTGTGCTATGAATTAGGGTAGTTTCAACCAAAAAGTATGAATAATCTATATGACTCAAAGTGATGGCAATGAGGTTTAATCTGGTTTTAAAATGTGGCAATATTTTTAGATTTCTTGATGAGAGTACTTTTTAATTAGCATTATTTGGAGAGTGTCTCTGCCAAAATTAATCTAAATTCATATTTTAGAAGATCGAGTTATTCTTATTACCTTTCTAAAAAATTCATACTCCCGTCCAAAATCTTAGCAAAGAATCATATCATTTCTGAGTTAGAAGGGTACTTTAATGATTAAACTTTTCAAACACTTCCTCATTTTTCAAATAAAGTAACCCAAGATCATGCAGACAGATTCCGTACTCCCACTAAAGGAAGAGAGAACAGTATTTCAATTTATTCTCCCTGAAATGATTTCTGGGATTTTGTTGGATGAGTTCCATTGGAATCTACCCACTCTAAAATTTACTCTTTTTTGCTTAAAACTTCCAAACCATTTTCCCTGGCCTTCCTAAGCATAACAGCATGTTAGCCGGTGGGTTTCACTGCCAAAGGGCAATGCTTGCAACCGAATCCCGTCTTTTGCACGATGAGCTTAGGTTTCGCCACATTCCAACCCATCTTAGATCTTTTTCCTACCCTACCCCAAACTTAGATGTCAGAAGACTTCATGCGTGCCTTCTGGTTTAGAGGTATGCATAAATGATGCAGGCCCCCAGAAGCTAAGGAATTGCCCTGTGATGTGCACCACTCTGCCCGTCACCATGCAATTGCAGTAAATGCAATCGAAAGTACTTTTATTTGAAGGGCTTTTGTCAGAGGGGGAGAAAACACATTCACTCTTTCAAGGCCTGTGTGTTTTCCTGGGAGAAGACTGCCTGTAAAATTTGTCCTTTTATCCTTGGATAGCAATTTGGGAAATATCTTTTGGCAGTGCACTTCACCCTGAGCGATTCCTGCAACCCAAGACCAGAGCCACGACTCACAGACTGTCCCTGCGTCTCCCCCACTTTGCATCGTACCTTCTAAAGACAGGAAGGCTGTCTCACGTTGAGGGCTTGAAGCCCCCTTCTCCACAGCACGAGGAAGAAGATTTGCATATTTCGGCAAAAATACCGCGCTATTTTCATCATGGATGTCCAAGGAAGGAGTGTTTTACTAGTATCTGTGACTATGTTGAGGGACTAGAAATAAGAACTAGTCCTGAGGATTTTCTTTTTAAGGAGATTTTTCCCCCCTTTCCACAGGAACTCCCAGAAACTCGACAAGAGTACTTTTTATCCTTGTCAGAGAGATCAGCTAATTCAACAACGCTCGCTTGTACAATCTTTACCAGGACTGTACCTCACAAACGTACCAGGGTACCCTGTTTTTCAGGATTTAAAAAAGAAGGAGAAAAATGTCACCTTTATAATTTGCTAGCAGCTGCTTTCTGTTTTTGTTTTTGCACTTAATCCTCTTTTGCATTTAAGTCATCACAACAGGCAGACCTGCCCATGGGGCCCCACAACCTCTGGCTGGTAATCTATGTCTCTGTAATCTAGGGCATGGATCCGTCTAAACGCTCCTTACCTATAAACAGATTCCATTCAGTGTCCAGATCAGCCTGATTGGCCAGGCAGCCCTTCATGACGTTCAGGCAATAGTTGTTGCAGGGCCTCACGGTGACAAGTCCCCGGCAGTATGGGCAGTACAGCATCTTCATGAGAGCTCGGATGCAGCCCGGGGTGGGGCTGACCTGCAGAATTATTGACAAGAAAAAAGAAAATCAGAAATAAGAAGGATGAGAGGGAGGAAGTTAAAAGAGGTAACTCATTTTCTCCTTGAAAAAACAAAAACAAAACCAAAAACAAAACGGAGAAATGGCTCTCAAAACCTCCAGCAAGTGGAGCAAAGCAACTATTAGAATCTTAACCCTTTGTCATACGTGAGCTCGAAGCCAGTCCACTCCTGTCAAATACTTGGTCGATAGCATAATATTCGATTTTCATCAAACGTCCCCATCAACATTTTGGTATCTATGTCATCATAATTCAGCTCTAGAACCTGGACACCATTTCATCGCAATAGAACGTGAAATGAGATAATGCACGTGAAAGCAATTTGCCAAGTTAAAGGCTCCATAAAAATGTAGGTATGATTAAAGTTTAATGTGACACCTTTAGAAAATTTTCCAACTGGTTATTTGACCCTGTTTCTAAAGGAGGTTGGCAGATACACTTCCTTTGTACCTAACTTTTTAAAACGGATCGATATCAACCTGTCTGGCATTTCTAAGATCCAGGCCTGCTTAGAAGCAATGGAACTGCCAAGGCAATGTCTTCAGGCATTTGAAGCTTTGCAGTTCTGGGCACTTTGTGGAAAATGGACCCCGGTGTTGAATGTAAGGAGAAATCCTTGCAGTAATTCAACTAATGATGGAGTGGCATTTGCCTTGAATAAGAAAAGCTGAGGTTCTTCTGAGTCCATCGGTTCTAAATCACTAAAATCTCTTTCGGACTCATTGAAAATTCTAATTTGACTTCAAGAGGAAAGACTATTTAAAACAGTATGAACCAACAACAGGAAAAAAAAATACAGAAAACTCTTTTTTTATGACTAGACACAAAATTATTATCATATTTATTTGGCTGATTCCACCTAATTTTGGTGTTTTTGTCAAATAGCCATATGGTGCTGTTCTTGTGTTCCAGACATGAGAACAAGTCTAACTTGTATCATTTGGATCTCGTGGAGACTTAACAGTCTGATGACACAGAGCTGGGCCCACAGGTGACATTACGTGTCAAGGACATTTAGATATTGACAAAGCGTAACATCAATGTAAAGGTGTACCAATAAAGGGTAGTTCTGCATAAATAGGTACTTTCCACTACTCTGCCTAATCTCCGTCATGTCATCGTTTGCCTAGAAACCGCATTTGAATTTTGTTTTGTTTTGTTTTGATTTCTTTATTTTTTACTGCAGTATTATCTGACACACAATGTCACATTAGTTTCAGGTGTCCAACACTGTGATTCAACCTCTCTATATGTTACGTTGTGCTCAGCATTGGTGTAGTTTCCATCTGTCACCACACAACAGTATTATAGTACCACTGACTATATTCCCTGAGCTGTACTTCATCCCTGTGCCTTGCTGGTTCCCTAACTAGAAGCCTGTGCCTCCCTCTCCCCTTCAGGGATACTGCCCATTCTCCCCCCTCTTCCTTCTGGCAACCATTTGTTCTCTCTAATTACAGGTCTGATTCTGCTTTTTGTTTGTTTGTTTATTCATTTGTTTTGTTTTCTTAGATTCCACATATGAGTGACATCATAGGGTATTTGTCTTCCTACGCATTTGCGTTTTTTAACGCAAGGCTTCGTTTGGTTGGTAACATTTTCTTACTTTTACGACATATACTGACAAAATCCTTAATCCGTTGTTTCAGAAAATGAAGCTACTTATTTATTTATTTATTTATTTATTTATTTATTTATTTATTTACTTAGGCACTGAAGATTCTGGTTGTTCTTTTGAACATGTTTGCATTTTATTTCCAAAATGTTATACAAGTTTTCAAACATACAGAAAAGTTGAAAGACTGTTATAATGTATAATACCCTCGCTCCTAGGTCCCCATTTAACATTTTCCTATACTTACTTTTTCGAATATCCACCCATCCTTCTATCTATCCATTAATCACCTTACTTTTTATGCATTCAAAGTAATATCCTTTTGGTTTTTACTTTTCCTGGTAGTTTAATGTTGGCTTTAATAAAACAGAATTAACAAGATCAGCAATAGAAAGTTAGTGTATTAAGTACTTCAAATCAAATAAGTGAAGTAAAATATAACTGGCCTTACTTTATAAAGATATTTAGAGAATGGTTTAATATCCATGACTTTTAAAATTTATTTTCCAACAGCAAAAGAAAACAAAAAAAAGATACCAAAATTGAGGAGTTTGGTGATTTGAAAAAAAATTTTTTTAACATTTATTTATTACTGACAGAGTGCAAGTCGGGGAGGGGCAGAGAGAGCAGCACACAGAATCCGAAGCAGGCTCCAGGCTCTGAGCTGTCAGCATAGACCCTGACCTGGGGCTTGAACCCATGAACTGTGAGATCATGACCTGAGCTGAAGTTGGACACTTAGCTGACTCAGCCACCCAGGTGCCCTGGGGAGCCTGGTGACTTTTAACTTGAGAGCACACTGGTGTCACAGTATCATCCTCTCCAGATAGGCTGTTTTGTGAATATGGCAAATTGTATCCACAACGGAGCAATATTGTCTTAAAAATTTCTTTTATCCACATATATCCCAAGCCAGTCGCAGAAAATAGAGAAAATAATTCTGTATTTTCCATTCAGAATTTTTTTTTTTTAATTTTTTTTTTCAATGTTTATTTGTTTTTGGGACAGAGAGAGACAGAGCATGAACGGGGGAGGGGCAGAGAGAGAGGGAGACACAGAATCGGAAACAGGCTCCAGGCTCCGAGCCATCAGCCCAGAGCCTGACGCGGGGCTCGAACTCACGGACCGCGAGATCGTGACCTGGCTGAAGTCGGACGCTTAACCGACTGCGCCACCCAGGCGCCCCTCCATTCAGAATTTATGTGGAATTTCAAATTCTTATGCATTCTACTTATTTGATATGGTTGCAATCCTACAAACTTGTGCCCACAGAATTTTGTTTTCCATAGCCTTGTGACTTCTGTCGTGACCCTGATGCCTTTCTCCAGAGACCAACTCTGTTTTCACCTGAGCTGGCTATGCAATTTCGTCCTTGGACTGTGTTGGATTTTTGGTTTTCTTGCTATTGGTTTTATAGGATGCTTTGATTCTTCTCACTCAGTATTCCAGTACCAATATGGAGCACGTGTCAATACCTGGGATGCAAATTTGAGATCTTTTAGGCTGTAGGGACTCTGTCACCCTCATAACCTGCACTGCTCTGCAAAACAAGAACATCGTTAACAGGCATTGTAATGATGATTTAGGCACTCAGGAAGAGCCTTGTGAATTGAACTCTCTATTGTGTTCCTCAATTTCTTGGCCACACTGAGATTCAAAGAAAAAAAGAAAGACAGTTTTATCCTTCTTAGCATTCAATTGTTACTTTTTAAGTTTGTTTTCAAAGGCTATTGATAGCATTAATTCCTAAGCTTTTTTTTTTTTTTTTTTTAATTGTGTTGGAACCAGTACAATTTTCTCAGTCTGACATTTTAGAAGTCTCATCTCCAACTCAGGGTAGCAACCAACAGAGAAAATTGAACAGCCTTAATAACCTACAAGAACAATGTTGTTCAAGTTAAATGTGGGTCTCTCAGTACTTTTGGAAATGACATCCCTCCTGGTCAAATAAAGGGCATTTGAAGAAGAAGAAAATGGAGTGTGGAGCATCAAAGTTTAAGCTTTCGTGTTCACAGACCCATATTTTTTGAATTGACACAACTGCATGCTTGAATTAAAATAAAAAAAAATCATCACTTCAAACTGAAGACTTTTATTTTTTTTATTAAAAAAAATTTTTTTTTAACGTTTATTTATTTCTGAGACAGGGAGAGACAGAGCATGAACTGGGGAGGGTCAGAGACAGGGAGACACAGAATCTGAAACAGGCTCCAGGCTCTGAGCTATCAGCACAGAGCCTGACACGGGGCTCAAACTCACGGACCGCGAGATCGTGACCTGATCTGAAGTTGGCTGCTTAACCGACTGAGCCACCCAGGCGCCCCCAAACTGAAGACTTTTAGACGTAAGTCTCTGAAAAGAAGGTTGTTTTAAATGCCAATTGTGTGAGGGATATTTCTATTTTTAAATATTTACTGGTGTTTTACAATTGGGCTATAGCAAATTTTTAAAAATATTTTTATATTTAAATCAATATAGACTCACAAGATGATGCAAAAAGAGTGGAGTCTTGGGTACCCCTCAGTCACCAATGTCACTTGATGATGACATTTCAAATAACTGTGGTAGGATATCTAAACAAGGAAATTCATTGGTATGTTACCACAAACTGGTCTATAGCCCTTATTCAGTGTTCATGAGTTTTTCAACCTGCTTTCAAAATAAAGGAGTTCTAAAAACTCACATTTAAAATTTAGAATGGAGTAATATCTCTAACATATAGTGTGGCAAGTTTATAAAAATTGCAAACAATTAGACAAAAAATTTCCCACTAAAGAAAATGTGTTCATTTAGAAAAAATAAAGAATATAATCCATGTTGAGAAACAACATGTTGAATGTCTTTTTAGTTAATGTGGATATTTTACTATTTTTGAAAAATGTAGCTGTAACTCCTTAGATATTGAAACTAGACTGGGAAAGGGCACCTGGGTGGCTCTGTCAGTTAAGTGTCTGACTTCGATTTGGTAGGGAAAAATCTGTTGTATGACGGCCAACAGGACTGATAAGAGAATTTCAGTCCCAGCCTGAAGACTTCCCTTCCAGGTTCTTGTTCCCACCCTGCTTGCCTCAGGTGCCAAATAACTACTGTCGGGAAAATAAGTAAAGTTCTGCACCATGAGATGGCTGATGGGACTAAAACAAACTCTAGTTCCCAACTTAGAGGCTTCTCTTCTGGGTTCTTCCTGCCTTGTTTGCCACACACGCGAAAGTCATCACAAATGCGGAAGATGACGCTATAAATTACCCTTCCCACCTGCATTTGGCTCAGATCTCTGGGGAATGATCTCCTCTGAGCCCACTGGTGTAAAATAAACCTCCTTCCTTCCAAGATCTCCGAGTGCCGGTTGGTTCTTCTGCCGGGTGATCCAGACCAGTTTCCTTGATAGATTCAGGTCATGATCTCCCGGTTCAAGTCCCACATCGTGCTCTGTGCTGACAGCTCAAAGCCTGGAGCTTGTTTCAGATTCTGTGTTTCTCCCCCACTCATGCTCCCTCTCTGTCTCTCAAAAATACATTAACATTAAAAAAAAAAGAAAGACTGGGAAATAAACTTAGGTAAATCAGTAAATTGGTAAGTGTATAAAAGTGGTATCCACTTGCTATGAATATTTATTTGTGCTGTCACCTAACTTTTACATGCTGTCCTTCACCACTAGAATGACTTTGTCAAGAATGCACAACAATGGGGGGGGGGGGGTTGGAGAACAGTCAATGGTTCCTACTCCATTATCCTACGATCGAAAAGATACACACAAGTTGGTGAGTCTACCAAGTAAGATTCCAATATCATTTCCCTGCATCTTGGGTTTAGACCTTCTGTTAACTTCTTCTGAAGCTGTTTATATATAATGACATTAATAATCATTTTATAGATGCTATTATAATTGACTAGTTTCAATAATCATATAATTTATAACTAAGCTTTCTTATAAAATAACATAAAAATAAATAACATAAAAATAATTGAGCTCTCAGGTTACAACCTTGTGGTTTTTTCTTGATGTTGTTTGTGTTTCTTTTTTAAAAGATTAAAGCAAGATACACTGAAACATGGCAAGAAATATAAAAAGAACCCTTAATAAAACTGTATTGAGAGAGATGACTAAGACTTATTTACCTGGTTCATCACGCGTATCAAGATATAGTAGCAAGTAATTCTTACATTTTCTAAATGTGATTTGAGGCATAGCACACCCATAACCAAAAAATAGAAATTCATTTCATGTCCTTAATATATGTAAGATTTTTTGTATCTGAACCAGCATTTATGCATTGATGCTCATGTTAGCTATTTTTTTTTTAAAGTTTTTTTTTTCAACGTTTATTTATTTTTGGGACAGAGAGAGACAGAGCATGAACGGGAGAGGGGCACTCAGAATCGGAAACAGGCTCCAGGCTCTGAGCCATCAGCCCAGAGCCCGACGCGGGGCTCGAACTCACGGACCGCGAGATCGTGACCTGGCTGAAGTCGGACGCTCAACCGACTGCGCCACCCAGGCGCCCCCATGTTAGCTATTTTTAATAGCAGCCAATGTAAAATACATCTATTACTTAGAATATTTTTAGAAAACAAGACATGTCCAAGTTATAAATCTATATACACAATGAACATATACTTAGTAAGTGCTTGTTTCTATGGAAATCATACAGCCAAAATAATCAAATAAATCTATTTGTCTTCTTCTGCTCCCAAAAGACACACAAGTTAATGTAAGTAAACTATTTAACCAGAACAAATTAAAACTGTGTTTTGAGCAAGACTCCATGCCATTCTCCATAGTTTCTAATCTAGGGTTGTAAGAAATGATGAGGTATTTCTACTCACCATCTTAACATATCATGAAATTCTGAAGGATCTTCTTGAGGTCCTCAAGAAAGATTAGATTCCATTCAAAGTAGTTTATATTAAGTAATTTTAATTTTTTTAAGCAGCCTATACCCTGTAAAGAGGCTCTGTAGTAAGTTCATGAGAACTCAAATCTCTTTCTTCTTTGTTCAGTCATGCAACTTTAATTCATCCAGTATTCATGGGGATGAATAAAAGAGATCTCCAATGTCAGGATGCTCAGATTACATTCATTTCCAGATCACTTCAGGGAAAAACTTATGTGTCTTGGTGAAGTGCCATGGAAAGGGAACCCAGGAAAGGGCATTTAGTGTAGAAGGGGGAAGCAGGGTCCCCAGGGAAGGCTTCTGAAGGAAGTCATGAAACAGATGTCTGTAACAGAAGCACAGGAGGTAGACAACATCACAGAAATGGTAGAGTTGGGGCTGCTGAGAATCAGTCCTTCCACTGAAGCAACCAGTAAGCTAGCAAAAAATGACAGAATCAGCTTTCTCAGAATTTGAAGATTTAGTTGTAAACAAAACAAAACAAACAAACAAACAAACAAACAAACAACCTACAGCAGCCAGGAGAGTGCTTAATAAAGACAGAGACTGGGGCGCCTGGGTGGCGCAGTCGGTTAAGCGTCCGACTTCAGCCAGGTCACGATCTCGCAGTCTGTGAGTTCGAGCCCCGCGTCGGGCTCTGGGCTGATGGCTCAGAGCCTGGAGCCTGTTTCCGATTCTGTGTCTCCCTCTCTCTCTGCCCCTCCCCCTCTCTGTCCCAAAAATAAATAAACGTTGAAAAAAAAAATTAAAGACAGAGACTGCTAAATTTCAGTAAAAAGGCGCTGCTAAACCTCAAGCCTTAAGATATTTATAAAGGTTATAATCATATGAAGTATCTTCTCTGACTATAAATAGCATGAAGCTGGAAATTGGTATCAGAAGGAAAACCAGAAAATTCACAAACATGTGGAAATTAAACCACACACTCTTATATAACCAATAGGTTAAAGAAGAAACCAGTAGGGAAATTAGAAAACACTTAGGTGAACAAAAATGAAAACACTTATGAAAACAAAAATAAAAACTTATTGCCATAAATGCCTACATTTAAAAGAGAATATCTCAAATCAATAACTCATGTTGTACATAAAGGATTTACAAAAGAAGAGCAAACTAAAAGCAAAGTTAGCAAAAGAAAGGAAATGATGAAGATTAGGACAGAGAAGAAACTTGAGTTTCAGTTTGTTCTTTTTCCAGTTCCTTAAGGTATAAAGTTAAGTTATTGATTTGAGATCTTTCCTCTCCTAGAAGGTGGGAGAGAAGTGTGGGATCAGCTCTCCCTCTGAGCCTCTAAAAAGAATCAATTCTGCCAATACCTTGGTCTCAGACTTCTGGCCTACTGAACTGTGAGGGAATACATTTCTGTGGTTTTAAATCACTGGTGGTAAGTTATGGTGGCCAAGAAAACTAATGAACACACCAACAAATTAGATAACCTGGATGAAAGAGGCAAATTACTAGAAATATGACCTACCAAGGCTAAATCATGAAAAATTAGGAAATATGAAAAGATCTATAATAAGTAAAGAGGTTGGACTGGTATCAAAAGCCTGCCAACAATGAAAAACTCTGGACCAGGTGGCTTCACTGGTGAATTCTATCAAACACATAAAGAAGAATTAGCAAAATCCTTCCTAAACTATTCCAAAATACAGAAGACAAGGAACATTTCCTAATTCATTCTTAGAGACCAGCATTACTTGATAGCAAAGCCAGACAAAGACATAGGAGGAAAAGAAAACTGTAGACAGATTTGCCTTTATAATAGTAGATGAACAACAAAATACTAGCAAACTGAATCCAAAAATACATTAAAAAAAATTATACACCACGACCAAGTGGAGTTTATCCCAGGAATGCAAGGGAGGTTCAAGATAAGAAAAATAAATCAATATAATAAATCATATTCATAGAATAAAGGGAGAAAAACCCACATGGTAATCTCAGTTGATGCAGAAAAAGCTTCCGACAAAAGCTACCACTCATTCATAATAAGTACCTATGGAAAATCCGGAATAGAAGGGGACTTCCTAAACATAATAGAGACCATTTATGAAAAACCGACAACTGACATCATTCTCAATGGTGAAAGAGTTCCCCTAAGATCAGGAACAAGACAAGAAGGCCTGCTTTCACCACTGTTTTTCAAGATAGTACTGAAAACTCTAGCTAGAGTCATTAAGCAAGATAAAGAAATACAAGTTGTCAATTTGAAAAGGAAGAACTAAAACTATCTCTATTTGCAGATGACATGATCCTACATCCAGGAAATCCCAAGCATTCACAAATAATACCTTATTGGAGTTAATAAATGAATTCAGCAAAGTTGCAAGGTATAAGATCAACACACAAACATCCATTGAGTTTTTAACACTAGCAATAAACAATCTGAGAAAGGAAGATAAGAAAACAATTTCAGGGGTGCTTCGGTGGCTAGGTCGGTTAAGTGTCTGACTCTTGATTTTGGCTCAGGTCATGATCTCATGGTTCGCGAGATTGAGCCCTGAGCTGGGCTCTGTGTTGTCAGCATGGAGCCTGCTAGGGATTCTTGCTCTCCCTCACTCTGTGCCCCTTCCCTGCTTGCTCACGTGCTCTCTCTCTCTCTCTCTCTCTCTCTCAAAATAAACAAATAAAAATATTTAAAGAAAAAAGAACAATTTCATTTACAATAGTATAGTATCTTACAATAGTATCTAAAAGAAAAAAATACTTAGGAGTAAATTTAACCAAAAAGTTGATAGAATTTTACATTGAAAACTAGTAAGCATTGTTGAAAGAAATTAAAGAATACCTGAATCAATGGAAAGATATCCTGCATTCATGTGCTGGAAGACTTAATATTGTTAACATAGTAGTACTACTCAAAGTAATTTATAGATTCATTGCAAACCTTATTAACATTCTAATAGTTTTTCCTTGTGGAAATGGAAAAGCCAGTCCTCAAATTCATATGGAATTGCAAGGACCCAAAGAGCTGAAACAATTTTGAAAAAAAGAAACAAATTTGGAGCAATTGCATTTTCTGATTTCAAAAAGTACAACTTGCTACAAAGCTAAAGTCATCAAAACACTGTGGTATTATCCAGCAATCTCACTTCTAGGTATTTATTCCCCCCCCCCCCAATTGGGAATAGGTTCTGGAGGAGATATTTGCATTTCCATGTTCATTGCAGCATTATTCACAATAATCAGGTGGTAGGAGCTCCTAAATGTTCATTGACTGATGAGTGGCTAAGCAAAATGAGGTTTGTTCATATGATGGAGTATTATTCATTCTTAAAAAAGGAGGAAATCCTGCCACATGCAACAACCTGGATAAACCTTGAGTACATTATACTAAGTGAAATAAGCCAGTTACTGAAGGACAAATACTACAAAATTCTACTTACATGAAGTATCTAAAAGTAGTCAAACTCATAGCAGCAGAAAGCAAAATGGTGGTTGCTGGGGCTGTGAAGGAGAGGGAAATGGGGAGTTGCTAATCAAAGGACATAGAGTTTCAGTCATGCAAGATGATAGAGTTTCAGAGATCTTTTGTACAACTATATGCACATAGTTAACAATATGTATTGAACACTTAAAAATTTGTTAAGAGGGTAGATCTCATGTATTTTCTCACAATCATCATCATCATCATCATCATCATCATCATCATCAAAAGTGTGGTACTGGCATGAGGATAGACATTTAAATCAATAAAACAGAGTTGAAAGACCAGAAATAAACATACATGTTTATGGTCAGTTGGTTTTTACAAGGATGTGAATATCATTTAATGGATTAAGAATAATGTCTTTAGGGGCACCTGGGTAGCTCAGTCGGTTGGGCGGCCGACTTCGGCTCAGGTCAAGATCTCGCAGTCCGTGAGTTTGAGCCCCGCGTCAGGCTCTGTGCTGACAGCTCAGAGCCTGGAGCCTGTTTCAGATTCTGTGTCTCCCTCTCTCTGACCCTCCCCCGTTCATGCTCTGTCTCTCTCTGTCTCAAAAATAAATAAACGTTAAAAAATTTTTTTAAAAAGAATAATGTCTTTAACAGATTGTATTGGAGCAACTGGATGTCCTCATGAAAAACAATGAAGTTGGACCTGACCTCAGAACATGCACCAAAATTTCTCAAAATGGCTGAATAACCTAAATATGATCAAAACCTATACAGCTCTTGGAAAAACCTACATAGGGTAAATCTTAATGACCTTTGATTTCGCAATGTATTTTTAGATATGATTCCAAAAGAAAGAAAAATAAATTGGGCTTCATTAAAATTAACAGGTTTGTGTATCAAAGGACATTGTCATGAAAATGAAGACACAACCTAACAACTAGACGGAAATGTTTGCAAATTATATGTCCAATAAGGGTCTTGTATTCAGACTACATACCAAACTCCTAAAATTCAGCAACAAAAAGACAAACAACCCAATAAAAAAAATCAAATGATTTAAATAGACATTTCTCCAAAAAAGATACAAAATGTCCAAGTAGCTCATGAAAAGATGCTCAACATCATTAGTTGCTACAGAAAGAACAACAAATTGAGATATTACTCACACCCCTAGGATGGCTCTAATAAAAGAGACAGACAATAACACACATTGACATGGATGTGGAGAAATTGGAACCCTTATACATATCGCTGATGGGAATGTACCATGGCAGCCACTTTGGAAACATAAAACTACCATATGACCCAGCAATTCTAGTCCTAGTTATGTACTCAAAAGAAGTGAAAATATATGCCATACAAAAATGTGTACATTAATGTTTATAGAAGTATCTTAGCCAAAACCTGGAAACATTTAGTTTAATCATTTGTCAATTTATTTCCATCAATTGATGAATGGATAAACTAGATGTGGTATTTCCATTCAGTAAAATATTACTCAGCAATTAAAAGGAATGGAATTCCAAGATGCTGCATCATTGATGAACTTTGAAATAACATTATGCTACACCGACGAACTTTGAAACTACATTAAGTCAGTCACAGAAGAACATGTGATTTCATTTATACACAAAATGTTCAGAACAGACACATCGATAGTTACAGAATGCAGTTAGTGGTCGTCAGGAAGAAACAGAGTTTGGGGGTGGAGAGTGACTGCTAACAGGTAGAAGCCTTTTTGTGTGATGGAAATGTTCTACAATTAAATTTCAGAGACATAAACAGTTGCCCAATACTGTACTGATATACGAAATACCACTGACATTTACACTTCAAATACCATTTACATTTACCAGTAAACTTTATGGTATATAAATTGTATCTCAATAAAGCTGCATGAAAGACAGACAGAAGTGCCTTTAACTAATAAATTCCTACTACCATATTTATAAGTTTTACAGAGGAATTACTGAGCTAGAGATACAATTCTTTATCAGCTAACTAGAGCTTTATTTAGCCATGGGGTTATATAAAAATTCTTTAAATAGTGTTAACCTTGAATTACATTAATGTACAAATTTTTGTATGGCATATATTTTCACTTCTTTTGAGTACATAACTAGGACTAGAATTGCTGGGTCATTGCTTAGTTTGATGTGCATGACCTGAATGAAATTTTCACACTTTCTTTCAAGAAGTCATCTATTGTTTCAACTGTTGCTTAACTGTGGCTTGGAAATGAGTTACTGAGTATACTAACAGAAAACCTTTAGGCCATCCAATTCAGTTTGAATGTTGATTAAAATGTGTATGCTCTAAAACCATCTTCTCTCCATTTTGTACCATTGAGAGAGAACAAGGATAAGACAGAAAACAATCATGAATTGCAAATCAGAGCCTGAAGGAGACATATTCCCTACGTGGATGACAAATGTTTGTAGCACCATCATGATGAAAATTCAGCCTATTTTTAAAAATGTAATTTACTTATTAGCTAGAAACCCCCTAGAAAAGCATGAGGCTTATGAAGCATTTGCAAGCCATAAACTGATTGAACTTGTTGGGTCTGGGAGAAAACGAACAGACCTAATTTGCATACCTGATAGCTGTAACTGCAGAATTTCCGAAGCCAAGTCTAAGTATCATTGAGGCTGTACAACACTTAAAAACAAAATGAGGACGTAGGAAGTGAAGTGAGTTAAGGTCTACGTCAGTTCTTGCCAGCTCTGTTAGTGCTTGTCAGATTATGTCACAAATTCAATGTTACCTAGATCCAGTTTCTGTACTTAATTTTATTCCTTAAAACATAAGTAAAACTGCCACAGAAGTTAGTAAGTAAATATTATTATTCATTTTGGAAGAGTTCCAAATAGCACTTAAATAAATCACACACACGCGCGCGCGCACACACACACACACACACACACACAGAATGGATATTTCTCATCATTGGAACAAAACAGCTCTTTCTGCTAGTTAAATATGTATTTCAGAGGGCTTTCTAATGCGTTTACCCAATAGAACAGAACATCATTTTAATTTTACCTTGCTCCATCACCATGAGGTCTTGGTGATATTGCCTTTTATATGTGCAGTCTGCTTGACATTCTAAACTTTACCCAAATGTAAATTTTCAAATGTGAACACAGAATGTAAAATAAGATCCCCAAGTATCTCATCAGGGAATAGTCGTCTTCCTCAGTCAGATATTATAGTTTAAATATTACTTCATTTAGAAGAAACATTTTAGCGATGACTTTCAATATGAGTCATTGATGTGAGAATCCACATTGGTAAAAGCTATGAATCCTAGCCTCTGTGCAGTAGAACTAGCATATTTATAATGTTTCTGCTTTGGAATACATACCGTCTGCCTTGAAAGTAAGGGGATGTGGTGTTTTCAAGAAAGTAAAACCAAATCACTCTCACTCATTCTCTAATGAACATGTATAACTTTAAACGCCTAGTGTAAGGAGCTGGCATATGGTAGGAGGTGAATAATATTAAAATATGTCTGATAGATACAGGAAAATAGACAAATGCCATAATGTGTTTTGGTAATTTTTGATGCACAACACATGGATATGAATTTTGTGTTAATCTTTATCTCTCTCCCTCTCCAGTTCTCCACAAATAGGAATATGCCTTCCTGCCAGTAGCACTGATGTTATCAAGTGTATGGATAATATAGTTATTAGCACACATAGAGATTCACATTAGTCATTTTATTTCCTTTTTTATTTATCACTTTTCTTTATTTTTTAAAATATAATTTATTGTCAAGTTAGCTAACATACAGTATACACAATGTGCTCTTGGCTTCAGAAGTAGATTCCCATGGATCATTGCTGACACACAACACCCAGTGCTCATTCCAACAAGTGCCCTCTTCAATGCCCATCACCGGTTTCCCCCTTCTTCCAGTCCTCCCTCAACCCTCAGTTTGTTCTTTGTATTTAATAGTCTCTATGGTTTGCCTCCCTCTCTGTTTGAAACTATTTTTTTCCCTTCCCTTCCCCCATGGTCTTCTGTTAAGTTTCTCAAATTCCACATATGAGTGAAAACATATGATATCTGTCTTCCTCCAACTGACTTATTTCATTTAGCATAATACCCTCCAGTTCCATCCATGTTGTTGCAAATGGCAGGATTTCATTCTTTCCCGTTGCCAAGTAGGATTCCATTGTATATATAAACCACATCTTCTTTATCCATTCATCAGTTGAGGGACATTTGGGCTCTTTCCATAATTTGGTTATTGTTGATAGTGCTGCTATAAACATTGGGGTACATGTGACCCCATGAATCAACTCTCCTGTATCCTCTGGATAAATTCCTAGTAGTGCTATTGCTGAGTCATTGGGTAATTCTATTTCTAACTTTTTCAGGAACCATCACACTGTTTTCCAGAGCAGCTACACCAGTTTGCATTCCCACCAACAATGCAAGAGGGTTCCCATTTCTCCACATCCTTGCCAACATCTGTTGTTTTCTGAGTTGTTAATTTTAGCCACTATGACGGGTGTGAAGTGGTATCTCAGTGTGGTTTTGATTTGTATTTCCCTAACGATGAGTGATGTTGAGCATCTTTTCATGTGTCTGTTGGCCATCTGGATATCTTCTTTGGAAAATTGTCTATTCATGTCTTCTGCCCATTTCTTCACTGGATTATCTGTTTTTTTTGAGTGGTGAGTTTGGTAAGTTCTTTATGGATTTTGGATACTAATCCTTTATCCGATTTGTCATTTGCAAATATCTTCTCCCATGTCATCAGTTGCCTTTTAGTTTTGCTGATTGTTTCCTTTCTGTGCAGAAGTTTTATCTTGATAAGGTTTAAACAGTTCATTTTTGCTCTTCTTTTCTTGCCTTTGGAGACATGTCAAGTAAGAAGTTGCTGCAGCTGAGGTCAAAGTCATGCTATTTCTTGATGAACCCTACATTAGAATCCCCATGGCTCAAGCACCAGTATATTTCCATGGAAATTCCCATTCTTTACTTTATCTTGCAAAGTGCCAGCCTGAACCTTTTCAGAAAAAGTCCTAAGGAGGCAATTATACCTCACCTCCAGGTGAGAAATACCTGGAGTCCAAATGACTGGCCAAGAAACAGAGCTAGTGAAGAACCTGATTTCACTTAAGTTTAGGGGCAATTATACAACTCCTACTTGGCCATGCTCTAATCAGCTGGCTGACAATAGAGCCATGGACTATCATCAGCAAAGAAGAGAGTATTCAATTTGGAAATTTCTGTGGGCATGGGAGGCAACTGTTTGGGAAGAGATCCTCCAAGAGAAGCCATTGGTGAGTCTACTTTTCAAAATAACAACAACAACAACAACAACAACAACAACAACAACAACAAGATGATGGAGGAGGAGGAGAAGGGGGAGGAGGAGGAGAGGAGGAGTCTGCCAAAAAAAATAAGATAGTAGTGTACCAAGAAAATGTTTCTCTCCCCTCTTTTTTCAATATTAATGGAATGGAAGGCTATGAATGAGTTCATTCTTAAGTTTATCCAATAAATATTTAATAAGTATCAACATGTACTGAAACTGCTCGAGGTGCTATAATGAAAATGAATGGTGGGTTTCAAAGCTACCAGGAAGCAAGAGCCACAGCTGAAGGAGAGCAGGTGAGAAATACCTAGAATTCAAATGACTGGCCAAGAAATACAGAGCTAGTGAAGAACCTGATTTTACCTAAAAAAGACAAGTGGGAAGCTAATCATAAGAAATTCTCAGGAGAACAGGAGGACAAAACAGGAGAGGCATAAAATCAGGAGCATGAGGCCTTCAGTGATCTTGCACTATTCACTGATTTAGTGTTTTTTGCTATTTTTATCGAAAGCAGACATCTTCCAAGGACAACTTGATAAGAGTCTACACAGGATTACATGGCATTGTGTCTTTTGGTACTTCAGATTCCCAAGTATCCTGGGGATGGGTGAAGGAGAGGAAAATATACCAAGAGCAAAATTCCATGAAATGAATTATGGCAGAATTTGTAGAAGAGTGATATAAAAAAGTGCTTCTAGTTTTCTGGTGTCAAGGAAGTTTAAAAGATAGTTCTCCCAAATAATCCAGGGCCACCTGAATAATTCTTCAGTCTCAAAAGAAGTTTACTGTGAAGGATGAAACTAATGCATAAGTTACGGCATATTTGATATAGCGATAAGCAATATTATGTAGCCATTAAAAAGTATGAGACCATGCCATTTCTGACAACACAGATGGACTTAGAGGGTATTGTGCCAAGTGAAATAAGTCAGAGAAAGACAAATATTACATGATTTCAGTCATATGTGGAATCTAAAAAACAAAACAGATGAATAAACAAAGGAACAAAAAGCAGAATCCGATTTGTAAATACAGAAAACAAACTGATGGTTGCCAGAGGGAGAAGGTGGGGAGGGGCAAAATGGGCAATGGGGAGGGGTAGATACAGGCTTCTAGTTATTAAATTAATAAGTCAGGGGAATAAAAGGCACAGCATAGGGAACACAGCTACTGGCATTGTAATAGTGTCATGTGGTGACAAATGGTAGCAACACTTGCGGTGAGCATAGCGTAACAGAGAAGTTGAATCGCCATGTATGTAGCATTGGGTGTCACCTGTACTCAGATAAAATTTTTTAAAAAAGGAAATAGGCAGTATTACTTTACAGTGATTAATTAATAAGAATGATGAAATGTAAAAAAAAGTGAGTATGTTTCCCCAGTCGTCTCCTCCAGCGTTCCTACATTTTTTTCCCCTAAAGAAGCCCTCCCAATTCCAAGGCCCTAATGTGTCTCTCCCTTCTAACAGGTATTAATTAGTAAAAAGGAAGGTATTCTGAAGAAGTGAAGCAGTGCTTCATTGAACATCATTCTGACTCATCAACAAATAATTTTATGTGATTGATTACTAAATTGGTGATTTTATGAACATTTGGGAAACTATATGTGGGTGGTTAGGATATGAAGCTTTCAAAAATTTTTTTAAATGTTTATTTATTTTTGAGAGAGAAAGCATGAGCAGGGGAGGGGCAGAGAGAGAGGGAGACAGAATCTGAAGCAAGCGTCAGGCTCTGAGCCGTCGGCACAAAGCCTGATGTGGGGCTCGAACTCACAGACTATGAGATCATGACCTCAGCCGAAGTTGGATGCCCCACCGACTGAGCCACCCAGGCGCCCCTCATAATACCATTTTCTTATGAAAACTCCTATTAGATTCATGTTATTTCAATTCACAGTGCAAATTCCAGGAATGTCATCCACCATTAATTCCTACATTTAAAAAGAATTATATAAAACCACTGATTACATTTTAGGTCAAAGCTGAAATTAACATATTAAGTACAATTTTACTGAGCTCTAAAGGATATATCTCACATTAGCCTAAACCATGTAGATAACTAAAAAATATAATTTATGAATATTCCCAAGGAGTTTGGTTTGCTTTAACGTTATTACATAGTTTTCATATTATTACAAATACATAAAAATTTCACAACAGAATCAATTAGCTCATTCCATATTGCGGTGGAAGGTGCTAATACTTAAAGGATTAGTCCCAAAACTACACATGTAGAGTCTATGCGTAATTAAACGTTGGCATATAGAGTATACCTTTTAGGACCGCATATTAAACTTTTGCAACTTGAAAGAATCAATTCAGCTTCTGGAGACACCCTATATTGTTACTAGAGAAAACCTTAGTATAAGTAAAAACTGGATTTTATAACTTTTTTTTTTGTCGGCATTTTCATTACCCTTGCCCTTCTAATGCCAATCTCCATCTAAAGAGGAGGAATATTAAATGCACTTATCGCACTTAGGAAGAAAAATTAAATTAATCTTTCAAGTCCTTCTTGAAGAAAGTTTTAAGATTTCCAAGTTTTCAATGGCATTCACTTTTTAAACTTTTTTTCTCCCAGATTTCATCAGAAGAGTCATGCTAGCATAATGTGTTTGACTAACTGAAAACACATTTTCTCTTTTAATATACATAGTTTATTTCACCTTCAATTTTGGCTTGTTTTTGCAGGCTATGAAGTTATTTTAAATGACTTAAATGCTGCCTGTTTACTGTGCTACAGGGAAAGTGAATTTAGAGAACTACAATCTATAATGCTTTATTTCTTCTAAAATTTCTATAAAAATATGTAACAACTCCAGTAGCAATGCCAATCGAACTCATGCTTTTGGTCATGTGTAGGTGTGTTACAGGTGCTGAACTTTGGCTGTCAATCCCATGTAGACTTAGACTAGAAAAATGGTTTCTTCTCCATCAGCTGAACACGCAAGACTTTGAGGACAGTCTTCCTACATCTCATGTTCATTCTCTGCCCACCAACGGCCGACTTCAGGCCTCCATTCACTTTCCACATACAGAGATATGGTTTCTGGTCTCCGATCCTCTAGGCCTCAAATAAGGCACATGAGTCCTTCTTTTTTTTTTTTTTAAGTGTATTTATTTATTTTGGGAAAGAGTGGCTCATTCTGTGAACAGTGAGATCATGACCTGAACCGAAATCAAGAGTCAAACACTTAATTGACTGAGCCACGCAGGCGCCCCCTACAAGAGGCCTTTCTGAGGGATACCTGAGCAGAGATAAGCTTTATGTGAAAACATTTCCACATCTTGAGCCTTTAGACAAATTCCTTCCTAAACCAGACCTGCCAAAACCGAGCCTAATGGCAAGAGCATCTCTCTCACCATCTACTTCCTATGAATCACAAAGACATTTTTCTCACCCATCCCTAAGTGTAATAGGATGCATGGCACAAGAATATAAGTACTGGCGGGCCAGAAATCGGTGTGGGATACTAGGAACAATTGAAAATATTATCCATGTAGAGAAGCAAATTATTCTAATGCCCAGGTACTTTACAATGATCCTTTACAAAGCAGATCATTTTTATTATTTTGCTTCCAACAAAATTGAAAGAGGACTTAGTCAAACTGTCAG
Organism: Herpailurus yagouaroundi; assembly: GCF_014898765.1. Classification (NCBI taxonomy): domain Eukaryota; kingdom Metazoa; phylum Chordata; class Mammalia; order Carnivora; family Felidae; genus Herpailurus; species Herpailurus yagouaroundi. Next base: position 17,032,260 of record NW_024412405.1, read on the forward strand.
CTGCTAGATTATTAAAAATAGGTTTTAAAGATAGCTACTACGTTATTTTTGGCCTATAGCTTGGAAGAAGTTCAAAGAATTGAGTGGCTTTCCACTAACAACATTCCTTTTATTCCTAGCTAACCATTTATTTGAATAATGTTTCTCAGTACATACTCCATAACAATAAAAAGGAGTGGAATTAATGCAGAACTGCTCTCTATATAAGAAGGAATTCATCCAAAGATTTATGAGCCAGTGCGGAGTCAGGGATCCCACCATTCTATTAAGGAAAGAATCTGCAACAAAACTTTATCTTTAAACTTTAATTATCAAAGAATATAAGATATATATGTGTGGCTTTGATTAATTTAGTGCCAATAATAATTGTAATGCTAATTCAATCCAGAAGAAAATCCACTTAGGGTCTTGCAGTCATGGAAACTTTTTAGAAGGTTAATTTCACGTTATATATATGCATTTGCCACTAAACTGATAAGGTTGTTTTTAAATTTTTCAAGGTATAAATATGTATTTTATTAGCATAAGTTTCTATGGGGGGTTAGAATGATAATATGAGTACAGGAGAAAGAAAAACAATTGTTGAAGAAGAACTTGTTCATGCCTTTTTAAAGGAACCCTAATGGATTACACGTTGCGGAGATACTTAGATTTTTATTTCACTGAACACGTTGAGAAGAGTAATGTCCTGTTTTGTCTTAACTGTCAATATTACAGTATAGCAGAAATTACATTCTTTGCAATTATTTAAACTATAATAAATATTCCAGATAACTCAGAAAGGTTGTGAAGATAATAGATTTTTCAAAATTGTTTTCATGAGCACACAAAAACAGGGAAGACAATCTCACTGTATCCTCTAATTCTGGTTTTGATCATTCCTTGAAGGGACAGATGCAGGACAGTGTGCGTGTCTGGGTCAAAGTCACTGAGGGCCGCAGTGTGGCTGTGAGTGTGTGAGAGGTGAGGTGGGCTGTGTTTCTGTGTGGAGAGTGGAACAGAGATGCAAGGAATTGGATGCTATTATCATTTACCAGAAGGTAGAAAAATACGCATAAATTTTGGAATGTATGTTGACAAAGACATAAATTGAGCCCAGAGAAATAAAAAACAGACACTCTTGTTCGAGAGCTGATATTTTCGATAATTTTTTTTCTTTCTTTCTCTCTCACTCCTTTTTTTTTTTTTTTGAGAGATTACTTTAAGTCTACAGTATCTAAACTTTTTCCGTAACAAATATAAGCTAGATACACATTTAGAGAAAAACAATGTCATTTTAAACGTTAAAAAAAAAAAAAAACAAACCTTATGCACAAATTATGGACATTGTTTATCATGAGTGGACTCCATAATTAAGATGGGATTAGTACTCTCAGTTGAGTTATAGTCCAGCTTCTCAAATAAAGGATTTCAACATGCTGACAGGTCATAAAGATTTAATGTAGCAAAGGAAATTATTTAAAAAAACAAAAAAACTAAGAAAACTTGAAGGGAGAAAAGGATCACCAAGACCAATCACATAATGCCCATTTAAGGGGAGTAGAAACAGAGGAAGGGCCAGTAAGACTCAGAATTAAGGACTGCGGGGAGTGAGTATGTGGTATTCCTCTCTGTGTTACCTTCCAAATTCTCTCTGAGGTCAGCAGCAACAGTGTGTCCGACATGGGTAGTAGACAAAGGCACTACTCAGTCAATTGTTGTAAATATCTCTGTGTTTATTGTCTGTCTCCATGGAATATAAGCTCCGTGGGGGCAGGGATTCCCCCCTTGTTGTATCTTGAAACAGTGTCTAACCACAGAAAAGGTAAATATTTGTTGAATTACTGGATGAGTGAGTATTTGAATGAATGAATGCATAAAGTTCACAGTTTCAGTATTATGAAAGCCAAAGGCGGAACTTCAAGGATGGTGTGGTCACACATGTCCAAAGCTGATTTGGGGAACTAGAAAGGAGTCGATTGGACCTAGGACTTAGGCAGCCATTTTGGAAAATTTTAAGTGAATATTTGAGGACTATTCCTTCAAAAAATTGATTCTTCAGCAAAGAAATAGCATAGTGACTAAGAGAGGGAATTCAGATTTAAGGAAGATGTTTTATTTATGGAAACATGATGGAGGACATGAGAATGAAAATTTCTCATGCCAATAGGAGTAATAAATAACTCAAATTGCTGACATAAACAAAAACAGTAATATTTCTTTACACAGTACTTTGCAGTTTTCAAAATACTCCAATACGTATGACCTCATTTGAAACTTGAAATTACCCTTTAAGATCCCCATTTCATCTCTGGAAATTGAAGTGAGAAAGGCCAAATATCTTGTCTAAAGTCATGCATCTAGTATATGGGGGTGCCTAGAATAAATCTCCATGTTTTGATTCACGTAAATGTCAGCACGATTAGAACACACTCAAAGAAACACATTGTTGCTTTTGAGGAGTATGTGAGTAACATGGGTTAATTTACTGGGGATTTTGGTTTAATGTGCCAACTTTGTCTATGTAAAAATGTTAGAACACTGAAATTTGGTGCTATCTGTCATGTTCATTTACTGTAGCTATTAACTAGAGCCAATAATCAAGTGGGTGGTTAATAGCTTTTTTTACCCTTAGGAGAGGAAGAATTTCAATATCATTTGCATTTCTAAATCAAAGTGCTCAGCACAATATGTCTTATTTTTTTTTAAAGCAGAGTATTGAAGAGTATTAAAAAAAATAACTGATCTAATTTAGACACTTATCAGAAATATCATGCCCTCAGAAAATGTTTATTTTAAGAGGATATGCAGTTTTCCCTCAGAAAATGACATCAGCAGAGGCAGACACAGATAAGCCGGAAAGTACAGGATGAGAGGAAAATAATAAACCAGTCTAATCTCCTAATGGCTTATTTTTGTGACTGCATATTTTGGCTAACACTTGAGAATCGAAGACTTGATGCAAAAAGTACAGAATCAGGGGGATGTAGGGTTGGGGGCGAACTGAGTCTTGGGAACTAAAGTGACTTGTTTATATTTTGTGACTGATTAGTTGCACAATGAGAAAAGAGCCCATGTCTCCTGATGTATTTTCTGTACATACATCCATACAACATTACTACATCGAAGTTTCTTCTTTTTTTAACGTTTATTTATTTTTGAGAGAGACAGAGTGTGAGCGGGGAAGAGGCACAGAGGCAGAGAGAGAGCAAGACACAGAATCTGAAGCAGGCTCCAGGCTCTGAGCTGTCAGCACAGAGTCCGACACGGGGCTTGAACTCAAGAGCTGTGAGATCATGACCTGAGCCCAAGTTGGGCACTTAACTGAGCCACCTAGGTGCCCCACTACATCCAAGTTTCTAATCTTGCAAAGGACCAACTCATAGTGAGTGACTCTGTACTACTATACCTTATCATATGGCCAGAGGCTTTCCGACTTGAACAAATAATTAGACTAGACCGTGAGTCAAGAAGACCAGGAGACGAGAAAAGTCAGAGGGGCTGCTATTTTATGCAGTTCATCACAAAACTCCCCAACATGGAATATCATAAAAGCCTGAAATGGCCTTGGTAAACTGTTGTGCCCATGGTGACATATTAAAATGAATGTTCATTGGGATCATTCTGCAGACTACGTAAATGGGGTGAAGAATATACCAGGTATATAGAGCAGTCTTTAAAAAAATTTTTTTTAATGTTTATGTATTTCTGAGACAGAGACAGAGTATGAGTGGGGAGGGGCAGAGAGAGAGAGGGAGGCACAGAATCTGAAGCAGGCTCCAGGCTCCGAGCTGTCAGCACAGATCCTGACATGGGGCTCAAACTCACAAACCATGAGATCATGACCTGAGCCGAAGTCGGTTGCTCAACCCACTGAGTCACCCAGGCGCCCCAGAGAGCAATCTGAAAAATCAATTTCATCTTTTTGGAATTCTAAAGTCACTCCCCACACCACCTTAAATCCTGATTCAATTGTACCTTTTAATTCAGACTTAAAGGGTTACAGGTCACCATGCATTGTGGAAAACTTAGCTTGATTCTGATTCTCCTGGTTATTGTATTTTAAATGGTGACATAGGAAAAAGTCAAAATATACATAGAGTTTTCATTTAAAACTTGACTAACTTGATAAATTTTCCAGGAGGAAGTGCAGTAAATAATTCTGAAAACAAAAGTATTAAAAAAACAGTCATTTGATCATCATAAGGCTTATGTTCTTTAACATAAAAAAGAAGAATCAGGTTCAATTGAAATGTGTTCATGTTCCACTATGTTCTAAGGGCTGTTTGTCATTTTACCAAAAATGGAAATGGGAGAGGAGGGCTTTGAGAGGAGTGGTGCCTGCCTGGGCTGTGACCCAGCAAAGTGGACCTTGTCCCGTGTGATTGTTTGTCTAATTATCTGATATGAGTTGAGATGCAAATAAGAGAAAAATGTGCAAACATTTTTTTGGCTTTTTTATAATAATGCATGTTAAATTCATCTATGCTATAAATAAAAATTTCCTCTCCAAAGCAGCACTCACTACAGACGAGGGCCCAATCTATCAGCAAAATGACATGGAGGAAAATTTGAGATTACTCTACGGAAATGCTAGAATGATTAATGCAATTTTGCCTGCTAAGTTATGTGGAAGAAAGTGATCCTAGACACTACTTCATTTATTCAACTGAACAAACTCGTCCATTCATCAGTCTGTATCCTTGATTTGTACTATTAGTAATAAAATGTATTCTTCGAATGACACATCTACCGAGGGAATCTTTTGATTCCCAGTGCAGGGCAGAGCTCAGATATACAAATTTAACATTTTTTTTTCAGCCTCATAAGCGAAACTGCCAGAGAAAGACGCACAGTGATTTTGTTGAAGCCACTGGACCGAATTTCTTTGGTCACAAGAAGGGGTAATTATGATTACCAAAGTGTCGATGATCTTTAGTACTGACTTAACTTTTATTCTATACTCTACCTACTCAAGCAACAGTGAAGTGGATTGTGCCTGGTTTCAATTCTTTTTTTAATATTATATATTCTTTTCTTGAGTGTCAAGAAAGTTTGAATTAAGTAGCCTGTATCACAGTCCACGACAGCAGAGCGAGCACCTAACAAGCCAAAGAATAACATTTCTGTTTATTGACTTAACACAAAAAGCCTGATTTTCACTTGGGTATGTTTAAAGGAGATAGGCTGAAATGATATTTTACTCCTTGTGCTGATTCTCATCAGAGGGGATAACTACTGATAACTAATCATACCAGTTAACTATTATATTATAGTAGTTATTCCTATCATATTAGTTATAACTAATAACAGGCTATTTTCTCTCAACCCTCCCCCTAATTACTTACTGAAAGCAATGCCCTTCTTTGTAATGTTGACACTTCTTCCTGTATTCTGACTGAGCTCTATTGATGTGACTGTCATCTTCCAACAGTGCAAGCCACTCACATGGCAGATTTACAATGTTCAAACTTTTTAAAGTTCTGAAACTTATAATTAGACTATGTGCTCAATTTTTATACAAACAGTCCAACATCTGAGTTTCTGCTTAAATACACCTTTGACACACTACCTTCTTGGCAGGTTCCAATTATACTTTATTGACTGGAATTGCCAACATTGGAGAAAGCACACGCTGCTTTCTTAGCTGTGACTGGTTATTGACCACAGTTGCCAACACTGGAAAACAAGCATGTGGCTTAGTTAGCTGTGGCTTCAGACTATTTTCATTCACAGCTAGATGTGAATTATTCACTTCCCCTTTGTCAATTTTTCCCTCTTTCAAGATGACTGTGTTACCGTTCATTTATCTGTCTGAATCTGAACCAACAGCAGAATCATGCCAAATGTCCAATGACAATGACTTTTCTTGAGTACTTTGCAAAGCCATTTAGAAAAAAATTAAAGCACTTTACAGTTGGCCTTTTCCCTTTTCCAGGCTTCAGTAAAATAGGTTCAGCTTCAATTGAGATAACTAACTCTCAGGGTCGAGCTCTACAAAGTGCCTGTGAGATCTACGTACCCCACTCAAATCTCTATTAATTAGAAAATAATTACAAAACACTTCTGCTAAAATTTTAAGATTTGCTATGTCTTTACATATTTTGAGACACTAGAACTTATGCCCCTTCTGAATACACAGGGAAATATGGAACTCATAAAAACCATCAATGGGACTTAGGATTCTTAAGCATTTTATGCTGTAATTCACCTTACTTTATAGCAACTCCAAGTATGCCTCTCTAATATATTGATAATCCAATTGTAATAAGGAAACGTTCTGGCAAAAGAAAAAAATAGATTAATTTCTAGAATAAATTAAGATAAATCTAGGTGAATATTGAGATATTCCAAGTAGTAACTTCTGCCAATACAATTATCCGTCATGTTCTTTTCACCAGTTGCACGATCAGTAGGCATACAGAAAAAATTAATATCCTTTTGCTAACATGCTTTGAACTCTGTTTACTGCATTAAGGCAGTTCTGGAGAGCAAAGCTGACCAAGTTTTATGGGAGGGTACTGACCAAGATGAATTTAATGTCCCCCTCAGCTTGACCAACTTTTAGAAAGCTTTCTTCATATTATTCTCTGAACTTCCTTTTGTTACAGCATTTTCTTTAGAAAACTTGTGATTATAAATTCTTTCTCTACCCTTCTGAAATTTCTATCTTTTTTTAGCCTTTTGCCAGTTTTACAATCTAGGAATATCCTTTTCAGTGACCTGAGCCCTCCCTTTAAAAGTGGTCATCAAAAAGGTAGGGTCCTGGGGTGCCTGGGTGGCTTAGTCCACTAAGCTTCTGACTGTTGGTTTCAGCTCAGGTCATGATCTCACCATTCATGAGTTCATGTCCCACGTGGGGCTCTGCGTTGACAGTGCTGGGCATGCTTGGGATTCTTTCTCTTTCTGCCCTCCCCCATTCACGTGCCCGCTGTATCTCAAAATAAATACATAAACTTAAAAAAAGAAAAAAAAGATAGGGTCCTTATCTCCCACTCTCTATGAAAGAGCAGGAAACTAACTTCAACTCAATAAGCACCAATTAGCAAAAAGAAATGGTCTAATCACATTGACCAACCCTCCCCCAACCTCCTCCAGTACTTCCAACAGTCCACCTCAGTGCTTAGAAACCCTACTGCCGTTTGTTTATGTGGCCTTGAGTTCCACATCTCTCCAGTACTGCAAGAGCCTCACTCCCGTTTTGCAAGTCTTAAATAAAATCTCCCATGCCTGTTTAACTCTGTGGGCTGCAATTTCTCTTTGACATTTCATTGACTTTGACTTACTAAAGTATACTTTTGAATAAAATCATCTGCTTTTTTCATTCATATATGTAGCATATTACTTTTGAATCGAGCATTCTGTTTTGGTCCTGTTTTGATTTTTCCAGGGTTTTCGTCGTGCCCTGAAATGTACAACAATGTAGAGCGTGGCATGGCATTTAGCTAGATCTGATTAAATGCAGCCACACTTCTTGCTCATTAGATCATAACTATAATCCCACATATAACAGCAATAAAGGCTCACATTTTTACAAGATTTGAGAGTATACATGATTTGGTAAGACTGATTTTGAACAATTCTTGAATTTACAAAAATAATCTTAAGGCATCATGGAAGCTACTTATAATCATAAAAAATACAAATAAGATACTATTTATAAGACAAAAACCTAATTACTCTTTTCCAATTACACATAGTGATGTATTTAAGATATAGTATCAGTGATAATAATAAAAATAACACCAGGTAAAAGGCATGAGTGGAATGCTGTATGCTAAATCCTTTATGCTCATTCTTCATTTAATTTAATTTATACTCACTTAATCCTCATAATAACCTCTGAGGTCGGGGGGGGGGGGAACTTTTCAAGTAAGGAAACTGAGGCTCAGAGAGTTTAAGGAATTTGCCTGAGGTGTTCAATAAATGTTTGCTGGATTGAATTGTAATGACTCGGGTTGTCCTCTGGGTACGAAATCAATTACTCTGCCTATTTTTTCTTCCTAAGCTGGGTAATATGCCTGTTGAAAATGTTTAGAAACCCTTCTCCCATGTTGTTTTTTGGAAATAGCAGTATTTCCTGTGGGAGACAAACCCCCACAATGGAGGAGGATAGACATCGTCGGAGAAGAGCTGTGCCAGTCCCTGGCAGCTTCCCATAAGCATGTCTCCCCTGCACAGCTCAGTAAGCCAGCTCTTTGGCGTCTCGATATACTCTGTGAACAGCTGCAGGGTCCCACCCCAGAAGACACTCTTTGGGACTCAGCCAAGTGATCCTTTGTAAAAATGTTTGGCAAATTGCTTGGAAATTCATTTTGCTGCAAAGTGCTATGTAAATGCAAAGTGATTATGATACTGAATTCATGTACCCTTTTAAGTTGCTACCAGGCCGATTCTGTACACATTTTATGATGATACACCATCATCAGCAAAACACCTTTTCTTAGTCTTGTTGTCATTCCTAAGCCCTAGCCCAAACTGTCCAACTCTGAATACAATTAAATCCATGGGGAAACATCTCATTGCTCTATCCAGAAGTTTAGAGGATGCTCAAATAAAACAAATATTTATTAAGTTCCTGCTATGAGTGCTAAGCATGTCCATGGTTTTATGCAGAAAGACGACAGTGCCACTGTCCTCAAGGGACTTATGGTTTAGGCTAACACACATCCACAAATCCCTTCAGTGTGATATAGAAGAAGAAATATAACGCCACATACATGACAGTAAATGGATTTCAAAAGTGTTTTATTTCCGTAGTTTTTTTTTTTTTTTAACAAACATGAGTGAGCACCAATTATTTGCCAAGCACTGAGAATATGTAGTGAGCAAAATGGGTAGGATCCCTGACTTAACGTAACTTACTATCTACACATCTAGTTTGAGGCTTCCTGGAAGAGTTAGCAGGAGCCACAGAGACAAAGATGCATAACAAGGTATTGAAGAAACAGGAAATTAAAGGGAAAAAACCCCAGAGATACAGGGAATTTTAAAAACTCTACATAATGATCATCAAAGGAGAAGTCATTACTTTGTAGACTCCCAAATTTCATTGAACCAAGTATAGATTAGAATTCAGGACGAATTGCCAGATGAGGAAAAATCAAGCTGATTGGCAATTTGGGAGAAAATTGAATTTTCGCCTTGTCATTTAATATATATCGATAATCTATACATGTTTTGGTTCTGCCATTTATTCTTCCAGACTTCGGGAGATAATGCTCCACTCAGGAGTGTGGGAAATCTCTAACATAATCCATTTATCAGGGGAATTAAAGTTTATTCACACAATCTTGTAAGTTATACAGTTTGAGTGTGTGCCCTGGATGGCTAGAGTAACACCATGGTAAAAACCAACCCAAAGTTTCCTTGACTTACAACAACAACAAAATTTACTTCTTGCTCTCCATCTGTTCCATACTGTCCTCAGCCTGGGACCGGAGCTGATGCAGCAGCTTCTATCTGGAACATTTTAGCTATGATAGGAGAGGGAAGTAGTGACAACCTGTGAGCCATGGGCTTTTCCTTAAAGCTTTTGTTCGGAGGGACTGGGCTCACTCCTGCTTAAGTAGCAATGTGCCAGAGTTGTCTAGTGTCAACTTCCAGGAGACAGTGTTGATTTTCTGGGAATTTGGTGAATGAGTTGTTAACAATTAAAGTATGTAACTTAAGGTTATGTAAATGACATCAAAAACAAAAATATATGCTCAAAACTCATCACCCATTAATTAATCTGTTTTACTATCATCTGTGCTATTGGATTTATTGACATCTACTGTTGGAAATGATGGAAATGCTATACAATGGCATGGTACTGCACATCACTCCCAAAATCATCGCTGATTTACACCACAGAAATCAGCAAACTCTATAAATGAGGGTTTTGGTGTTCAACATTTCTGTCCACATTACTTATTCACAGAGATTGACCAGAGCAAGTTCGTGTGGCTACATCTAAAATCACCAGGGTCAGAGAGTAAATCAAAGTCTAAACTTGAGATGGGAAAGGGAGAGCTAGGAAAGAAAGAACTCATCACTGTGGCTAGATCTTTATCTCTCAGTTTGCCTTAGGTTTTACTTCACTTGATAAAGTGGCAGTACCCCTGCTGTCTGCTTTCAATATCACTTAGGTATCAGCAACATTGATTGAACACTCACCATATATAAAGCAAATGCAGGAGCATTTATACAACTCATTTAAACTTTTTTAAAATGTTTATTTATTTTTGAGAGACAGAGTGTGAGTAGATGAGGGGCAGAGAGAGACAGCGAGACAGAGGGGGGGTGGGGAGAGAAAGAGAGAGAAAGAGAGAGAGAGAGAGAGAGACAGAATTTGAAGCCAGCTCCAGGCTCTGAGCTGTCAGCACAGAGCCCAACACGGGGCTCGAACTCATGAGCTGTGAGATCATGACCTGAGCTGAAGTCAGACGCTTAGCCAAGTGAGTCACCCAGGCGCCCCTATACAACTCATTTTAATTATCACCTTTCTTCACTGTTCTATTCGCTTATCTTTCCTTTTCTGAATAAAGACATCACCCCTCTTTTCTTATTTTGAAATCCTGGAAAGTATACATATGCATAAATATGCACACACATTTGTTCAGAATCATATGTCTTCTTAGGTTAGTGTGATAATGGCTAAGAAAAGAGGTCAAGACTTTCCTTTTTTTGGTTTGAAGAGTAGGCACCAAGATTTGAACAGCCCCCAGATTTTCCTCACAGTCACTATTTTGTCTTGGAACTGATTGTTTATAAAGTAGGTGATTAGCCAGTGGGATAAGATGTTTGGAAGAAAGCCCAATTTTTTCTAATAACATAATCAAAGAGAAAAACTCAATTGCTTTTAACAGATGAAGTATCAAATATATACCTGCTTCTTCTTTCATGTGAAGGGCAAAAATCTGGTCTAATAGGATGCCTCCTATGGCATTTTAGAGCCATCAAGAAACATATGTCCGTTCATTCATTTGTTCATCAGGAAAACTCAGTGCTAAAAGATGTCACTGAAAAGTGACAATTTTAAAAGAGAAAAAAAAAATGGAGAGTTTGGATTTATAAGAAGGGAGGGGACCTGGATCATGCCTCACAAGGCTACTTAGTTTTGTTCCCACACTAGGATCCTTTGGGTCTCTCATGATCACAGTTTGAATACCGTGCCTCTGATACAGCCCCTTGGTTTTAATGATGAGGAAAACTGAGGTTAACCAAAACACAGATGACAGTGTCAAAAAATAGTGGCCACGCTCAGGATCAGAAATCAGGTTTCTTTTTTCTAAATTAGGATTCCCACAACTCCATTTCTAGATCTATGCTATTTTTGTGAGAAAAAAAATTTTCAAAATCTTACCTAAATAAATATTATGGGAAGATAAGTGAGATCCTAAGAATAAAGACACACTTTGAAATCCATACAGGATCTTCTATTTTGAATTGTTTCATCAGGATCTTCAAGAGATTTCTCCAAGAACAAAAGAGCTAGTGGGCACATTTCCCTCCCCCACTCCCCAACCTAGATACACAAGATACACAAATACCTGCGGAAACCAGTGCAAACGCTCTCCACCTTCTTTGCTAATAGCACCCCTACCTGTGCATTCTCCTGAAGACCTGCCACATCTAGCCTGCCTCTGGCAGGAGTCCACCCAAAGCCTGCAACAAGTGTGGCATTATGCAAGCAGCCCTGACAATGGCCAGCACCACTCCAAAGTGACTCGTGCACTGGGAAGAGGGGAAGATAACCACACACAGGACTGCAGCCCTAGCCGTGGTATGGAGGCAGACATCTGGTCTGAGTGCAGTCCCTGCCCACCAAGGTCTCTCAGGAGAAAACAAAGGGAGAGTGCCCTGGTGTTTACTGTGACAGTAGCTCTGGCAAACATCTGGTCTGATGCAACTCAAGCCCAAGGTGGTCCCAGGTTGGCTCATTAACAGCACAGGGACCAAACGCCATCCATAACATTGCAGACAACAGGACAGAAGGCAAAAGAGGCTCAGCCACAACAGTATGGTACATACAACACACATAGGAGATACCCTTGAAGTGCCACGTTCTGGTGAACAGGGGACATTGCACTGCAGGGCACTATAGGACCTCTTCTTCATAAGACCACTACTTTCCAGAGAAGGAAATGTACCTGATTTTCTTAACACATAGAAACAGATACTGAGAGTTAGACAAAATGAGAAGACAGAGGAATATGTCCCAAATGAAAGTACAGGATAAAACCACAGTAAGAAAGCTAAACAAAGCAGAGATAAGTAATATGTCTAATAGAAAATTTAAAATAATGGTCATAAAGATACTCATTGGACTTGAAAAAAGAGTGGAGGATCTCAGTGAGGCCCTCAACAAAGATATAGGAAATATAAAGTAGAACCAAGCAGAGACAATGAACTCAATATTAATTAAAAATTAAAACTACAGAGGTGCCTGAGTGGCTCAGTCAGTTAAGAATCTGCCTCTTAATTTAGGCTCAAGTCATGATCACATGGTTCATGAGTTCAAGTCCTGCACCAAGCTCTACACTGACAGTGGGGAGCCTGCTTGGAATTCTCTCTCTCTCTCTCTCTCTCTCTCTCTCTCTCTCTCTCTCTCTCCCCCTCTCCTCTTTTAAAATAAATAAACTTAAAAAAATTATACTAGAAGTTAAAAATACACTAAAGAGAAAAAATAGTAGATTACAGGAAGCACAAGAATAGATCAGTGACCTGGGAGACAGAGTAATGGAAAGCAATCAAGCTGAGTAGAAGAAAGAAAAAGAATAATAATAAAAAAAATGAGAATGGATTCAGGGAACTCAGTGATACCATTAAGCACAACAACATTTGCATTATAGGGATCTTAGAAGAAGAGACAGAAAAGGGGGCAGAAAATTTATGCAAAGAAATAATAGCTGAAAATGTCTTGAATGTGGGGCGGGAAACAGAAATCCAGATCCAGGAGGCAGAGAATCACTAACAAAATCAACCCAAGGAGGTCTGCACCAAGATGCATAGTAATTAAAATGGTAAAAAGTAGTGATAAAGGTAGAATTGTAAAATAAGCAAGAGGAAAGAAAACTATGACATACAAGGGAAACCCCATAAGACAATCTGTTGATTTTTCAGCAGAAATTTTGTAGGCCAGAAATTCAAAGTGCTAAAAGAAAAAAAACCCTACAGCTAAGAATACTCTATCCAGCAGGGCTATCATTCAGAATAGACAGACATAGTTTCCCAGAAAAACAAAACTTAAAAGAGTTCATCACCACAAAACCAATCTTACAGGAAATATTAGTGGGGATTCTTTGAGTAGAAAGAAAAGATGAGAAGCAGGAGTAAGAAAAGTAGAAAGCACAAAAGCAGTAAAATCAAGTATGTCTATAAAAACCAGTCAAGGGATTCACAAAATAAAAGGACATAAAGTAGGACACCATATACCTAAAAGGGGAGGATGGTAAAAATTTAGTGCTTTTAGAATGGGTTCATAATTAAGTAACCACCAACTTAATACAGACTGCTAAATGCATAAGATGTTATATATAAACCTAATGGTAACTACACACAAAAAAAATACTAATAGATATGTAAAAAATAAAGAGAAAGAATCAAGTATATCTCTAAAGAAAACCATAAAACTACAAGAGAAGACAGCAAGAGAAGAAAGGAAAAGAAAAGAACTACAAAAAAACAAACATAAAACAAGTAAAAAAATGGCAATAAGTATATATACCAATCAGTAATTACTTTAAATGAAAATGGACTAAATGCTCCAATCAAAAGACAGAGTGACTGAATGGATAAAAACACAAGCCCCATCTATATGCTGCCCACAAGAGAGTCATTTCAGAACTAAAAGTGAAGACTGAAAGTGAAGGGGTGGAAAAACATTTACGTGAATGGGAGTGAAATGAAAGCTGGGATAGCAATACTGACATCAGACAAAGGACTTTAAAACACAGCCTTTAAAAGGAGACAAAGAAGGACACTACATAATCATAAAGGTGCATAAAATTTTATATGCTGTATTATATTGTTGGATTACATTATAATACATTATATTTTTGGACTGTTATATTGTTATATTTTATCATTGGATTGAAAAGTCAACAATAAAATATAACAATTGTAAATATTTTGGCACCCAACATGAAGGCACCCAAATAAATAAAGTAGCTATTAACAAATGTAAAGGAAGTAACTGATAGTAACACTGCAATAGTAGGGGGCTTTAACACTGCACTTACATCAATGGATAGGTCATCCAAACAGAAAAATCAACAAGGAAACAGTGGTTTTCAATGACACATTGGACCAGATGGGTCTAACAGATATATTCAGAACATTCCATCCTAAACCAATGGAATACACATTCTTTTCAAGTGCACATGGAACATTCTCTAGAAGAGATCACATGTTAGGCCACAGAGCAAGTCTCAACAAATTCAAAAAGATTTAAGTCATATCATGTATCATTTCTGACCACAATACATGAAACTAGAAATCAACCACAAGAAAAAATCTGGAAAGAACATAAATGCATAGAAGTTAAAGAACATGCTACTAAAACAATGATTGGGTCAATCAAAAAATCAAAGAGGAAATTTAAAAATACATGGAAAGAAATGAAAATAGAAACACAAGTGTCCGAAATCTTTGGGATACAACAAAAACTATTCTAAGTAGGAAGTTTATAGCAATATAGGTCTACAACAAGAAGCAAGAAAAATCTCAAATAAACAACCTAACCTTAAACCTAAGGGAAGTAGAAAAGGTAGGCAACTAACAAAACCTCAAACCAGTAAAAGGAAGGACATACTAATGATTAGATCAGAAATAAAACGAAATAGTAAACGCGCGCGCGTGCGCACACACACACACACACACACACACACACACACACACACCAAAAAACAAAAACCAAAAAACCCACAAAAGAACATATCAATGAAATCAGGAGCTGGTTCTCTGAAAAGATCAACAAAATTGATAAGCCTTTAGCCAGACTCATATAAAAAAGACTCAAATAAAGAAAATCAAAAATGAAAGAGTAGAAATAACAACCAACATTACAGAAACAGAAAGGTTTATAAGAGAATATTATGAAACGTTTTATGACAACAAATTGGACAACCTAGAAGAAATGGATAAACTCCTAGGAACATATAACCTCCCAAAACTAAAGCAGGGAGAAATAGAAAAATTGGAACAGATCAATTACCATCAATGAAATTGAATCAGTAATCAAAACACTCCCAAGAAACAAAAGTCCAGTACCAGATGGTTTCAGAAGGGAGTTCTAACAAATGTTGGAAGAAAAGTTAATATCTATCCTTTCCAAACTATTCTAAAAATAAAAGAGGAAGGAAAGTTTCCAAATTCATTCTGTGAGGCCAGCATTACTCTGATATCAAAAGCAGATAAAGGCACTATTAAAAGAGAGAACTACAGGCCAATATCTCTGATGAACATAGATGCAAAAATCTTCAACAAACAATTAGCAAACTTATTCCAATAATACATT
The DNA here is from genome assembly GCF_014898765.1 of Herpailurus yagouaroundi. Taxonomy (NCBI): domain Eukaryota; kingdom Metazoa; phylum Chordata; class Mammalia; order Carnivora; family Felidae; genus Herpailurus; species Herpailurus yagouaroundi. The sequence continues at coordinate 17,047,741 of NW_024412405.1, forward strand.
TAAAAAATCTTTCACCAGGATCAGGTAGGATTTATTCCTGGGATGCAAAGGTGGTTCAATATTCCCAAATCAATCAGCATACTAAGTTCCATCAACAAGAGAAAGGATAAAAACCATATGATCATTTCGATAGATGCAAAAAAGCATTTGACAAAGTACAATATCCATTCGTGATAAAAACCCTCAACAGAGTACATTTAGAGTGAATATTCCTCAACATAATAAAGGCCATATATCCATAGTTAGTACCATACCCAATGATGAAAAACAGAGAGCTTGCCCCCTAAATCAGGAACAAGATAAGGAAGTTCACTCTCACCACTTTTAGTCAATAATGTATTACAAGTCCTAGCAATAGCATTCAGACAAGAAAAGGAAATAAAAGGCATCCAAATTGGTAAGGAAGAAGTAAAACTTTTGCTATTTTCAGAAAACACGATACTATACATAGAAAACCTTAAAAACTCCACCAAAAAACTACTAGAACTGATAAGTAAATTCAGTAGTCACATGATACAAAATCAATATACAGAAATCTGTTGCATTTCTAAACATTAATAATGAAGCAGCAGAAAGAGAAACTTAGAAAAAAAAATCCCATTTACAATTGCACCAAAAATTATAAAATAGGAATAAACCTAACCAGGGAGCTGAAAAACTTGTACTCTGAAAACTATAAAATACTGATGAAAGAAATCGAAGATGATGCAAGGACTGGGAAAATAAACATTGTTAAAAATGTCCATACTACCCAAATGTCCACACTACAGATTTCATGGGATTCCTATCAAAATACCAACATAATTTTTCACAGAACTATAACAAATAATCCTAAAATTTGTATGGAACCACAGAAGATCCTAAATAGCCAAAGCAATCTTGAAAAAGAGAAAGAAAACTAGAGATATCACAATCCCAGACTTCAAGATACACTATAAAGTTATAGTAATCAAAACAGTATTATACTAGCACAAAACAGACACATAGATCCATGGAATGGAACAAAAACTCAGAAATAAACCCACAGTTATATGGTCAATTAATCTGTGACAAAGAAGGCAAGAATATGTAATGGGAAAAAGAAAGTGTCGTCAACAAATGGTGTTGGGAAAACTGGACAGCAACATGTAAAGGAAGGAAACTGGGCCATTTTCTTACACCATACACAAAAATAAGTCCAAAGTGTACTAAAGACCTAAATGTGAGGCCTAAAACCATAAAAATCTGAGAAAAGGATGCAGGCAGTAATCTCTCTGGCGTCAGCCACAGCAGCATTTTTCTATATGTCTCCTGAGGCAAGGGAAATAAATGCCAAATTAAACTATTGGGACTACACCAAAATAAAACACTTTTTGCACAGTAGAGGAAACCATCAGGAAAACAAAAAGACAGCCTACTGAAAGGGAGAATATATTTGGAAAAGACATATCCAATAAGAGGTTAATATCCAACATACATAGAGAACTTATACAACTCAACACCAAAAAAACAAAAACAAAAACGAAAAAACACAAAGATCAAACATTCTGATTAAAAAATGGTAGAGGATCTGAATAGACATTTTCCAAAGAAGACACACAGATGGGTAAGAGACAAATGAAAAGATGCTCAACATCACTAATCATCAGAAATAGCAAATCAAAACGTGGATGAGATATCATCTCATACCTGTCAGAGTGCCTAAAATAAAAAACACAGGAAACAAATATTGGCAAAGATGTGGAGAAAAGAAACCCTATTTGGTGGGAATGTAAACTGGTGCAGCCATTGTGGAAAGCAATATGGCAGTTCATCAAAAAAGTTAAAAACAGGATTACCATATGATCCAGTAATTCCACTACTGGGTATTTGCCCAAAGAACGTGAAAAAACCAATTCAGAAAGATACAGGCACCACTGTGTTCATTGCAACATTATTTACAATAGTCAAATTACGGAAGAAAACCAAGCGTCCATCAATAGATGTGGGATATAGACACTGGAATATTATTCAGCCAAAAAAATGAAATCTTGCTATTTGCAACAACATGATGGAGCTAGAGGGTGTAAACCTAGGTCAAATAAGTCAGAGATAGACAAATACCATATGATTTCACTCATTTGTAGAACTTAAGAAACAAAACAAACAGCAAAGGGAATAAAAGAGAGAAAGGAAAAAGGTAACTCTTAACGATAGAGAACAGATAGTTACCAGAGGAGAGGTGGGTGGGAGGATGGGTGAAATAGGTGATGGGGATTAAGAGTACACTTAGGATGATGATCACTGAGTAATGCATAAAATTGCTTTTGTACCATATTGTACATCTGAAACTAGCATAACACTCTATGTTAATTATACTGGTATTAAAAAGAATTGAAAAATTATTTTAAAAAATTGCTCCCTGAGACCAGACTGCATGAACTCCACAGAATTCTGAGACATCGTTTTGTGTATAACACTGGCCTCTCACTGCGGGCTGGAGTTGTGCTTAGGTAATCAGGGGACAAGTGTGCAATGTTTTGAAAAAATAAAGGTGAGGGGATACAACAAAGCACTAACCATTGAGAAAAATATTTTTATGGGTCTACACATCTAAGGATTCCAAATCTCCCTGAGGGAATGTCACTTGGGTTTCCTTGGAAAGGTGGGTCACTACAACCACTGGAATAATTTTAGTGAAACTAAGTCTGATCATCTCAAGGGCAGTGTGTGGCAAGAAGGAGTAATTTTGTTTGTTTATTTTTATTTTTGTTGATTTTTTTTACACAGAATAAATATCCACACAATGAGCAGCTGAAATGATCAGAAGCTATTCCCAATGGAGCCAGCATTCATAATCCAACCTCAGTCTGTTTTCTGTAGTGTTTGTACTTTGATTTTAATTATATAACCACTACAATTTCCCTTAAAATGCTTGGAATGGTATAATAGTGATTGTATAAACTCATTCAGTGTGGACTGAATCTTCAAAGTGGTTGGGGAAAGATATCAGATTTCAAATAAGAATAATACAAGGAGGGGTGCCTGGGTGGCGCAATTGGTTAAGTGTCCAACTTCGGCTCAGGTCATAATCTCTTGGTTCAAGGGTTCAAGCCCCCCGTCAGCCTCTGTGTTCACAGCTCAGAGCCTGGAGCCAGTCTCAGAGTCTGTGTCTCCCTCTCTCTGTCTGCCCCTTCCCTGCTCAAAAATAAACATTAACAAAAAAAAAAACAACAAAAGAATCGTGCAAGGAAATAATTACAAAGAAGTCACAAGTGATAGTTCCAATGTACTGATCAAAATTATTAGCTTGAAATTTATAAAAGCAAAATTATTCTTAAATTTTGTCCTGAAAAAAATCTAACTTTTCTTAGGCTTTTTCAACATGATAAAACCAACTCGTAGCTATTTGTTTTTCACCCATCTTTTCTGGAAAGGATTATAGTACAGACATACACTAGTTTGTTTAGCTCATATTTCCAGTAGCTTCTGTCAAGTTAATTTTTATGAGGTCTGTGGAAAATATTTAGGAAATATAACCATGAAGTTGGTGGAAAATATTTCTAATTTAAAATTGCAATTATTCTTTTACAGTTGAGAAACTATAACAGTAAAACCTTGGTTTGTGAGCATAAGTCATCCAGAAACACGCTTATAATCCAAAGCACTTGTATATCAAAGCAAATTTCAAGAACCATAGGCTCAGTTTTGATCACGTGACATTCAGCGTCAGGTACTCCTCATATTGTGAGACATCGCTTGTTTATCAAGTTAAAACTTATTACAAATGCTTGCCTGTCTTGTGGAACAGTCGCAGAACAAGTTACTCACAATCCAAGGTTTTGCTGTGTATGTGTATGACTCTTTGATAAATTTCTGTCATCACTGAACACAAAGCTCCAAGAGCACACTCCTGTTTGTTCACTGGTGCCTAGAACAATCAAAAACAAATTTTAACAACTTCCAGGTTAATCATACTTAATGTATGAAAAGGATCAGAGGAGCTGAGGCAAGGAACTTCATGGGAATTGCATGCATTTAAGAACAGCTTGAGCATGGGGTGCAGCATGGAAAGGGCCGGGTGAGAGACAGAAAAAGGGGTCAGCAGCAGCCATACAAGGAAGGGCTTTGTGTGTCTTTGTAACACTTCCAAAATTAAGAAGTCAACATTTATATCAAACATGTTCCAAGGAAGTAGAATCAGGCCAGAAAAGGTATTCAATATGTGTTTCCACTGAAAGTCCTGCAGGTTATTTATCTATTGCAAAATGAGACCTACTACAGAACCACTAACATGGAAGTTTTGTCTGAGTGTAGTTCATGTCTGTCTTCTCTCTTGTTAAATTCTCAGCATATAGTATATAAATTGACCCCTAGTAGATGTTTGATGAGTAAAAATTTGCTAAAGGAGTGAATGAATGAATGAACGTGTTCATTTAAAAATAGTACTGGGTATTGTATAAAACTATAAATGAAGTGCAGATTGGGAAAACAAAATCACACCTCTATAAATGAGAAAAATTCGCTTCCTCAAATTTAAAGGCCGGCAACAGACATGATTAGAGTCCTCCTTCCCGAACTAGTATCTGGTCATTGCTGTAATACCTTTAACCTGACCGCTTGTGCTTCTTTGGGGGGCTGTGAACGGTTACTGATTGGCATATACCGCTTCCCACCTCTCTAGCTCTAAGGAATTAAGTAAAACAGAATCAAAGCCTCTTTTTTAGGATTAGCAGTGATTCTTAACCTGTTTTGTGGGGGAAAAATATGGAAACTGGATTATCAGGGCTAGAACAAAAATGTGCTCCATCATTGATGCACAGTGCCATAATTTCGAAAGGACTAACAATCCTCAGAAATATTAAAGGAACTAGTCAAGATAAAACCAATTTATGAGGCAATAGTGTAGTTTTTTTTAAGTAAAATATTCCTGTACATGCAATTAAATTCCCATAGTAAGAGGTTATCACATTGGCCTAAACTTCACCAGGAATATAAAGAGTTAACCTAAAGCCTAGATTACGTTCATGCACTTACTTAAATGAAAACTTTTAATTTTCAAAGAAGAAAACAGGAATATGATTTTGAAGTTATTCTTTGAGAAATTACAATTTATTTTTGTTAATTTGAAAAAAGAATCTCTCCTGAGAAAAATTTTAAAATAAAAGCCTTCTTTATTTTTTCTATACCTTGTAAATACAAACATTTTGTCTTCAATGTACCAGGCTGCTGTGACCTGTTAAATAAAATGAAGAAACAACGTACATTTTATGTTGGGGGAACACCACATAAGGGGGTTTATCCACCCAAATTTACTCAATATTTAGAATAAAATAAGTATTCCTATGTAGAGGATATTCTTTAAAAGTGCTGGGATTTTGTCAACCTCATATAACTAATCAAGCAATAGCTGCATTGGATTTAAACTAAACAGTGTAAATTATCTTAAAAATATCTATCCAACTGAACCTTCATAGCACTACAGCGGTAATGTTGAGGAGCAAAGCAAATTGAAACCAGAAATTTCAGTACAGACACATGTCTATTTTTATATTTGACTGAGTAAAAACAAATTATTTTGAAAAAAAAGTAAGAATTCCCATGAATTGGAATTTTTTGTTATTGTTAGTTTTTTGGTATTCTTGAAAAAACAGATTTGTAATAAAGACTCAGATCCAAACACATCCATTGCATAAGCAAAAGTAGCTTATACAGAGATGTATTATTTTCTCGTGTGCCATAGTGCAGGTGAGCAGTTTCATTATTGGCTCTCAAACTCAGCATTTTAAAACCACCGGTACGAAAGGGAGGAATCTCACATAATACCATTTCTGAGCTCCAAGATCTTACTGAACTTGCTCCAAAACCAAGGTTAACTTCACTAAATTGTTTCCATAAGGAAGAAATCAGATGGGATAATCTTCATGAGAATGCTGTAGAATGACGGACTAGACATTTTATATTCACCAACGAGTTCTGAGAGCTGATGAGTCCACAGACAAACTATGTGCATTTCTTACACAGGAAAAGAAGCTTAACACATACGATTTTCCTAGAGTCTATTATGAGTTTGTCATTTCTCTAAATTTCCTATACTCACTGTCCTTTTTAGCTCATAAGTGATAATGGAAATGCCAACATCAAAGCTAAGGACAGTCTAGTCTCAGAAACATTTATTATTACAACGAAAAGTCTAATTAAAAAATGACTTCATTTCATGACGACGATCCCATGGTAGGAATCGATATCCAGGCCACTGATCTTGCATTAATTTGCCCCTGTCATCACTACATCTTGTCACAGTCACACCTTCTTGATACTTTGAATTAACCTTGAGTGCAACTACAGGTTAAAAATAAAAGCAAGGAAAAAAATATTCTCTGTTAGGATATCAGACAAACTTCCCTAATTGCTTTGATGGGGACCACACCAAAGGCAACATATTATGTAGAATTATTTGTACAATTATATAAAATGTATCTCGGGGTGCCTGGGTGGCACAGTCGGTTAAGCGTCCGACTTCAGCCAGGTCACGATCTTGCGGTCCGTGAGTTCGAGCCCCGCGTCGGGCTCTGGGCTGATGGCTCAGAGCCTGGAGCCTGTTTCCGATTCTGTGTCTCCCTCTCTCTCTGCTCCTCCCCCATTCATGCTCTGTCTCTCTCTGTCCCAAAAATAAATAAACGTTGAAAAAAAAATTAAAAAAAAATGTATCTCAAATCTTCATGTTATACACTTTGAATATATGCAATTTTATTTGGAAATTACATCTCAACAAAGCTTGAGAAAAGAATTATACAGAAAGGCACTGCCTAAGAAAAAAAGGACAATTAAATTCATCTAATCAGGAGAGCTATACTTTTATGTGAAGGAACAAGCTGTACCCTTCTATTTCACTGAAAATACATGTTCTTTCACACCATATAAGTTTGCATAGCAGATTCTAGTTTTAATAATTACCATTAATCTTCAACAAATACATGCTATATCAAACTGGAACTTATGAAATGAAATTTGTTGATTTAATACAGGATCTGTAAAAAACTAAAACTTATAACACACACATAGATATACATACACATATAAATAAACCAAATATATTTACATATAAATTGAAATATATACTATATACTATAAATTATGTGAACTACATATGTATATAAGGTGGAATACATGTATAAAAATGCTAGATATGTGTCTATATATACTATATAAATATGATTATATATGTTATATATGTTATGTTCACTGTATACTATATGCAAATATGCAAATCTAACTCCAGGACGTACGTACAGGGAAAATATTTTTTTTAAAACTTCAGATTTATGAAATTAAAACATATATCAATTCTAAAGTTTAATATTGATAAAGAGTGATGTGACATCATTAAACACACCCAGGCATCCGTTATTCTATAAGTGATGTGTATGTTGATTTATTGAAATGATTTCACTTGACAGAACTCGAGAGCACACTTCGACAGAGGCCCTTTCTTTTTCTCTACCACTTCCTGTGTGTTGAAAAGTGCTCTCACACCTATAGTTCCTTTACAGTTATGTTAGAACCTTAGAAACATTCCCTAAAACCTACCTACTACTGTAGAACTACATAAAGGTATTTCATGGATCTTCCTGTAAGTCGAGTGTGAGTAGAATTTAACATGCTTGGAATTCAAAAGGAGGGAAAAGCTTGTTGATATACAACTGGAAAAGCCTTTATTTTATTTTAATGAAATTTATTGTCAAATTGGTTTCCATACAACGCCCAGTGCTCCTCCCAACAGGTGCCTTCCTCAATGCCCATCACCCACCCTCCCCTCCCCCCCCCATCAACCCTCAGTTTATTCTCAGTTTTTAAGAGTCTCTTATGGTTTGGTTCCCTCCCTCTCTAACTTTTTTTTTTTTCCTTCCCCTCCCCTATGGTCTTCTGTTAAGTTTCTCAGGATCCACATAAGAGTGAAAACATATGGTATCTGTCTTTCTCTGCCTGACTTATTTCACTTAGCATAACTCTCTCCAGTTCCATCCATGTTGCTACAAAAGGCCATATTCCATCCTTTCTCATTGCCAAGTAGTATTCCATTGTGTATATATACCACAATTTCTTTATCCATTCATCAGTTGATGGACATTCAGGCTCTTTCCATAATTTGGCTATTGTTGAGAGTGCTGCTATAAACATTGGGGTACAAGTGCCCCTATGCATCAGCATTCCCATATCCCTCGGGTAAATTCCTAGCAGTGCTATTGCTGGGTCATAGGGTAGATCTATTTTTAATTTTTTGAGGAACTTCCACACTGTTTTCCAGAGTGGCCATACCAGTTTGCATTCCCACCAACAGTGCAAGAGGGTTCCCATTTCTCCACATCCTCTCCAACATCTATAGTCTCCTGATTTGTTCATTTTAGCCACTCTGACTGGCGTGAGGTGGTATCTCAGTGTGGTTTTGATATGTATTTCCCTGATGAGGAGTGACGTTGAGCATCTTTTCATGTGTCTGTTGGCCATCTGGATGTCTTCTTTAGAGAAGTGTCTATTCATGTTTTCTCCCCATTTCTTCACTGGATATTTGTTTTTCGGGTGTGGAGGTTGCAACATACTTAAACATCATAAAAGCCACTTATGAAAAGCCCACAGCTAATATCATCCTCAATGGGAAAAAACTGAGAGCTTTCCCCCTGAGATCAGGAACACGACAGGGATGTCCACTCGCACTGCTGTTGTTTAACATAGTGTTGGAAGTTCTAGCATCAGCAATCAGACAACAAAAGGAAATCAAAGGCATCAAAATTGGCAAAGATGAAGTCAAGCTTTCACTTTTTGCAGATGACATGATATTATACATGGAAAACACGATAGATTCCACCAAAAGTCTGCTAGAACTGATACATGAAATTCTGCAAAGTCACAGGATACAAAACTAATGTACAGAAATCAGTTGCATTCTTATACACTAATAATGAAGCAACAGAATGACAAAGAAACTGATCCCAGTCACAACTGCACCAAGAATCACAAAATACCTAGGAATAGACCTAACCAAAGATGTAAAAGATCTGTATGCTGAAAACTATAGAAAGGTTATGAAGGAAAGTGAAGAAGATATAAAGAAATGGAAAAACATTCTGTGCTCATGGACTGGAAGAATATTGTTAAAATGTCAATACTACCCAAAGCTATCTACACATTCAATGCAATCCCAATCAAAATTGCACCAGCATTCTTCTTGAAGCTAGAACAAGCAATCCTAAAATTTGTATGGAACCACAAAAGACCCCGAATAGCCAGAGTAAAATTGAAGAAGAAAACCAAAGTGGGAGGCATCACAATCCCAGACTTTAGCCTCTGCTACAAAGCTGTAATCATCAAGACAGTATGGTATTGGCACAAAAACAGACACACAGACCAATGAAATAGAATAGAGACTCCAGAATTGGACCCACAAAAGTATAGCCAACTAATCTTTGGAAAAGCCTTTAAAAAGTTATAAAATGATTTCTGTTGGATATCTAGTTTTGAATGGAAGACACATGGTGTGGTAGAGAAAACACTGGTTGTGGTGTTTTATTTTAAAAAATTTTTTTTTAACGTTTATTTATTTTTGAGACAGAGAGAGACAGAGCATGAACGGGGGAGGGTCAGAGAGAGAGGGAGACACAGAATCTGAAACAGGCTCCAGGCTCTGAGTGGTCAGCACAGAGCCCGATGCGGGGCTCGAACTCACGGAGTGTGAGATCGTGACCTGAGACGAAGTCGGCTGCTTAACCGACTGAGCCACCCAGGCGCCCCATGGTGTTTTATTAATGGTTAAAGATACCGGGGATAAAGTCCTATGACCTGATAGGAGATGAATTTGTGTTGCCACTTTCCCCAGAAGACACCAGTAGAGAACATTTAATATATGTATGTGTGTATGTGTTTCTTGTTCCTAAGCAATATTTCATAAATTAACTGAAAGAATAAGACAAAAACACTTTATAATAGTTTTATTACATAGTTACCATTTAGTTTATGAAATGTGATATTTGATTTAGGACTTTCATTGTATGACATTGGGTGTTTAAGAAAGCTTAGCTGAGATGTTCATGCTAATGCATTCATATTTCCTCCTTTTGTGTCCACTCTGATTTTACTAAAGAAGAAAAAAAAATCAATGAAACAATGAACTTTTAAGACATCAGTAAACCATTGAGCTGCCATATGTTTATGGTTTCTATACTTACAAGATAACATAGGGCACATCTCCACTTAGAAAAGATATGTACATACTGCCTCTGTGACACTGCACAAAATTTCAAATCCTCTGTTTTCTTCCCAACTCTACATCTTATCCTTATGAAATATTATCCTAGATGTGTCCCTAAAGGCTTGGCCTAATTCATACACAAGCAGGCCTTGAAAGTCACAATGCTTCATCAAAAAATAGCAATTTCCTTCCTTTGCTCCTGTGGAAATATCAAGTATCACTGTATATGAAGATAAGTACTGAGAAGAAACTAAATTCTAGAAAGAGGCAGACACTACCATTCTTCCCATATCATAAGGTTACACTTATTTTTGTTCCTAAATAACATAATTCAAGCTTGTTCTTAATTAATGAAATAGCTCTAGAATCCTGTGGGCAGAATGATTACTACCTTTTGTCAATGATAGTGGCAAGCATATTTTCTGTGATGTGTTTGAAGATGATCATCTATACTTTCATGAGATAAAAGCTCAGTGTGTGTGTGTGTGTGTGTGTGTGTGTGTGTGTGTGTGTGTCTTTTGAAGCTATGCTTTTTACCTTTACTCATCCCTTTCCTTTTCCATATTATTTGTTTCCACATAGCAAATAAAAAAAGGAAGACATTTAAAGTCTAGTTCTGGAAAACTGACCCTTAGTATTTACGTTCTTCAAATTTCATTTCACTTAGGAATGGCACTAAATGTATGAAAGACTGGGTCTGACTCAACCACCTCCTAAACAAAGAGCAGTCAATCTATTGAGCGCCACTGTGATGCTCTATCTAAAGTCATTTAACATCCAGTCTAGTGTTATTACTGACTTTCTGTCTGACTGTAAAAGCATGACAATTACATAGCATCCATATCTTCACATTCCTTCTCCTGAGACCATAGGTGATGTGGGTGATGGTTCTTCGGCCCTGAGCCTACACTTTATTCAGATTCTTTTTTTTTTAATTTTAATGTTTATTTAGTTTATTTTGAGAGAAGAGCTAGAGAGAGAGTGAGGGTAAGTGGGGGAGGGGCGGAAAGAGAGAGAATCCCAAGCAGGCTCTGTGCTGACTGGTGTGGGGCTCGAACCCATGAACATGAGATCATGACCTGAGCCAAAATCAGAGTTGGATGCTTAACCAACTGAGCTACCCAGGAGCTCCCTAATTCTGATTTCTTGTCACCACTGTGCTCTAGAAAGCCACCAAATGACTGGAGCTCCTGTGAGGGTTGAATCTCTTTTTATTATTTATTATCCTTGTGCTAGAGGAACCTCTTCTTGAGGGTCTACACCTGAGATCTCACTAGTTATCATCAGGTGCACGGCAGCAGTTTGCAGAGTGGTGTCCTTCTCTTATTATTTAACCACTGAACACTAGCCACGTGTCAGACTCAGTGTGAGTCCTGGCAATGCATCTATTAATAAACATGATTCCTGAGCTCAAGGAATTTAAAATCCACTTGGCAAAACCAATGGGTAAAACAGACAATGACAACCAGTGATGTGTGAATAGGGACTACAACGAAACACGTGTCAGGGAGTTAGGGTTGGAGAATACAGTACATCAGTTTCCTCACCTTCCTCACCAAAGTGAGAGAAATCATGGCACATTCAAGAAATTACAAATGTCCACAATTGGGTCACCCTTTTCCATTTCTAAAGACCTATGTTTCCTACTCTGTAAAATGAAGAAATTAATGGTATTGACCTCCCAGGGTGCTATGAGGATTAACTAAAATAATACATGCCCTTAAGATAAAAGAGACAAGAGATACCGGTGGGCGATGATGTAGTGAGAAGGGAGCCCTTGTATATTGTTGGTGGGAATGTAAGTTGGTTCAGCCACCATGGAAAACAATATGAAGGGTCCTCAAAAAAATTAAAAATGGAGCCACCACATAATCCAGCAATACCACCTCTGGGAATATATCCAGAGGAAATAAAACCACTACCTTGAAGAGATATCTGTACCCTGCCACACACCTGTGTTCACTGCAGCATTATTTACAATAGCCAAGACATGGAAATACCCTGAGTGCTACCAATGGATGAAAGGATAAAGAAAATGTCTGTATACAGTTATTTGGCCATAAAAAAGGAAGAAGTCCTGCCATTTGAGACTTGAGAGCATATACGGAGTGAAGTAAGTTAGAGAAAGATAAATACTGTGTGATCTCACTTATAGGTGCAATGTAAAAAAGCCAAACTCAAAGACACAGAGAGTAGATTGATTATTGCCAGAGGCTGGGGATTGGGAGAAGTGGAGATACGTTGTTCACAGGGTACAAACTTCTAGTCATAAGATGAATAACATCTGGGGTCTCATGTACAGTATATGGACAATAATTAACAATATTATATTGTGTACTTGAAAGTTGCTCTAAGAGTAAACCTGAAATGTTCTCACCACACACACTTAACTAGTAATTATGTGAGGTGATTGATGTGTTAACTCACCTTATTGGTAATCATTTCACAACATATATGAGAATCAAATCTATAAGTTCTATAACTTAATCTTACACAGTATTATATGTTGATTATATCTCAAGCTGGAAAAAAAATAACACATGCCATGAGCTCTCTATCTTTAATATTTAATTATAGATAGAATTCATTAACATTCATTATATACTTTCCATGTGTTAGATAGACATGGTTCTAACACATCGTACAAGTGTCATTAAATGTTACGCATTAAATATGTTAAAAATTTATGGGGCGCCTGGGTGGCGCAGTCGGTTAAGCGTCAGACTTCAGCCAGGTCACGATCTCACGGTCCGTGAGTTCGAGCCCCGTGTCAGGCTCTGGGCTGATGGCTCAGAGCCTGGAGCCTGTTTCCCATTCTGTGTCTCCCTCTCTCTCTGCCCCTCCCCCGTTCATGCTCTGTCTCTCTCTATCCCAAAAATAAATAAACGTTGAAAAAAAAATTAAAAAAAAATGTTAAAAATTTATATTTAAATTATTTAGTGTTTATTTTATTTTTGAGAGAGAGAGAGACAGAGCATGAGCGGGGAAGGGGCAGAGAGAGAGGGAGACACAGAATCTGAAGCAGGATCCAAGCTCCGAGCCATCAGCACAGAGCCCCACGTGGGACTTGAACTCACAAACTGCAAGATCATGACCGGAGCCAAAGTCAGATGCTCAACTGACAGTCACCCAGGCATCCCTATGTATTAAACATATTAACTGCTTCAGTTCTTCTAAATAGTAGAAGGCCCATCATGAAAGAACACTTGATAAATGTCATTTGTCATCAGTAAGGCTGGAATGTTGCATACAAAGGGGCCTGGGACAGCAACAGATGAGGTAGAGGGAGGCAGGACCCAGGTCATGTCAGGGCATGGGATGATGGGGGGGAGCACATCACAGACCCTGACAACAGGCCAAGAGTATCCAAATGTCAGTCTTTGGACTGCATCAGAATCACCCAGAAAACTTTTAGAAACTAACAATCCCCAAGTCCCACACACAGACATTTCTGATTTAGTGTTTCTGGTGGGGAACTCAGGGATCTATATTTTTATAAACCACCTGTGGTAATTATGAGCCCATGTCACATTTTGGAATCAGTGAGAGAGACTGTGAAGATGGGGTAGATGGGGACCTCAGAAGAGAGTCAAGGGAGGGATCTGAGATTCAGGAAGACCTCTCTTCTATGTGGGAGAGGCCTGGAAGGGTAACAGGCGGGGAGAGGGCTTGACCCTTGATGGATGGGACTGGTACCATCATTCTGCGGTCCTTTTATTCATTATGAACATTCTTCCCCCTGAGATCTAGCCAGAACTCTGCATATTCCCTAAAGAAACTGTCATTAAACAAAAACGAAACGAAATAAGAAACAAAAAAAGCAGTGAATAAATGTACTAACACGGACTCCTTTATCTTGACAGTGTCTTCCAACAGACCATCAGACAAGTAAGGAAGGGCTGCACAGTGTTTAAGCTCCAAAGCATTATGGCTGTGCAGAAACAGCTTTGAAAGTGACCCTTTTTCTCTTACTGATTTTGCCCTTACAGGTAGGAAAGTGGCACTTACTTCATCTGAATGATCAAAACAAGAATTTTAATATTGGGAAATCTCTGTGGAAAGAATATTTTCATAGTTCTAGTCAAATTTTTAAAATCACTTTGACTTTCCTAGATTCTTACCTTCTCATAGATCTTTACTGGATGTTTTAAATAACACTCACTTGAACAGTTAACACTGTAATAATCTCAGCTACAAGTTTTAGCCACAACTATCATAACTGGTTCTTACTAGGCACACAATAAAGAGGCTCATTATAAAATTGAAGAGTGCTTGGTGAGGGGGAACTGTCCAATAAATGTTTCTTAAATGAGGGACTGAATGCATGTATGTATGATTGAACAAAATGATAATTTATACTTTACCCAACAATGTTCTGGGTCAACAGCTGTTTAGGATAACATAAAATTAGAAATATTCTAATGTCCAATAAAACTTGTTGTTCGGTCTTGAATCCTTACTATGAATTAGGCAATGCTTCTGGATCCTTTTCATATACTCACGATGTAGGTACTAATATCCATCCTATTTTGTAAGTGAGGAAATGAAAGATTAAATTTGATACAAAATTATTTAAAGAAAAGATGTCATCAAGATTAACCATTGGGCAGGCCGCTGCAGTGCATGTATTCTACACACAAACAGCTTCTCCAATATAGGACTAGTTAAATTATGGAAAAAACACATGAAAAAATATTATTCAACCATTCACATCATGCCTTACCAGATAACTTAGCACCACATTTCAAGCATTTTCTCATGTTAATTGGGGGGAAAAAAAAGTAATTTGCCAAAGAGTAGGTGATTCTCAATGTAGTATATGAAATATTAACCCAGTGAGAAAATACACGTGATTGTAAATGTATGTAAAACATTAAAATAGCACACCATATAACACCAGTAGTTAGTATTTTTTCCTTGGGTGACAGAACGCTGAATAATAATTATTTTATTCTTTATACCCTTCCGTAGATGTTGCGAAAATCAACAGGTGCTAATATTATAAGAGGAAAAATATTTCAAGTATATTAGTTGTTTAAACAAGCAGATAATTGATTGTTTACTATCAGTCTTCACTTTTCTGCTGTCTGCCACCTTTGGAAAATCATCTGAATTCTAAAGTTATTCTAAAGTCACCCAAATCTCTCTTGACTTGTTGCAGTTTTCCCATCATTTCTTATCTTCTACATACTTACCCCCAAGGGTTGCATTGACTCTACTTCATCTTTGTTCAAAACAGATCTTCTAATGAATTTATAACACCAGCCTTGATTTTCGTTTTATCTTTCATTGGTTTTGAACATATATTTGGTGAGGAACTCTGTACTATCACCGAGTTGAACATCTCAATTTCACAGAATGAAATTTTCAAATTAGTAGATATCATTAGCTGATAGATCAAAGAATGAATAAGTGGATGGGATAACTTTAGAAGCCAAAGAGCTCTTTATATGCATTTAATCCTAATGAAACTGAAATGTCATCTAAAGATGACAAAACTGAATGTTTGATTTCAGAGCCTCTAGGTATAAATAAAAGACAAAATGAATGCTGTGGTTCAAACTTTGTCACAGAGTATTTAAATTCATTTTCTTCTTTAAACTGAAACTTAATTGAGTAATGGCTCAGTTCAAGCCTTTATCCTATAAGGATCTGTGTCTATATTACTATTATTATATATTATTATATTATTATAATTATTATTTAACTCTATCCTTTCTTAGTAACAGAACCCCCAGCTTTCAGATAAGTACATGGTTGCTTAAAATAAAGACTACATTTCCCTGGATCTCTTGTAGCCTGTGATGGCCATCTGCATTTGAGAGTGCAGCTTCTAAGGAATGTGTTTAAAGGTAGGGATGACCTCCTTTGAGCTTTCTTTTTCTCCTAGTGGAAAGGAGATGTGATGCATGAGCTTCATCAGTCTCTTGGGCCCTTGGGCAGCCCTGTGTTGAGGATGGCAGAGCAACAAGATGGACAGATCCTGGGTTCGTGTTGCTAAGAGAGGTACCACATCAGCCCTGTGCTGTGAACTGCTAAGACCAATACATTTTATTTGGATTGGGTTGCTGCCATTTTGTTTTTCTGTTATTTGGAGCCAGGAAATGTTATTCAATTGGAGAAGCCATTTTTTAGGCTATACCTATTAAAATGAAGTCAGAGATAGCTATCTAAAATATTGTTCTTTGCCTCATTTAAAAAAATATGTAGGAGGAGACTTATAAAGAAGGAGACTTAGTTTAGTTTTTGCTTTAATTTGTAGGGATGATTCCTAAGTACACCCTTAAGTCTGTACATATAGATGCAACTTAACAATATTTTTTCCTCCTCTATTACCACATTTGCCTAGTTTCATTGGAATTATATCTGAGGGTCTTTAAGCAAAATTTAAATTACATGTTTTATTTCTTTGCTCATATTCTTCACCTAATGTGATCATTACTTGTGACACAAATATCTTTATGTGCATCTAAGGAAAGTTACAATAAATTTGATTCTATTTCTTTATTATAAAAAGAAATTTTCACAAAATGTATTTAATGATCACATTATGTAAAGTGAGTGAATTTTTGGTGTTTTGGATCCTTTCTTCACTCTGCCATCTTTGTTCTATTTCCGTTTTGGGGCATTCATTCTGTGCTATTGTTTTATTACAGGGATAAAAACTTAGTGACAATAAACCCAAAACAGCTTTTGTATTCCTTATGTAAAGCCTACTTCATGCATCAAATAATGCCCAGAACAATGTCTAAACATGTACAGAAAGAAAAATAGCACCCACCTCCTCAATAATTATGTAGCTTCATAGCCCCGTGATGATGTACATTTGGGATTATTCTGGGAGCTACTGAATCAAAACAAGACAGCGGAGATCAATCAGAATCTTAGGAACCAGAGGAAGCCAACACAATGCCGAGTGGCAGGAGGCTCCAGTGTTTGAAAAAATAGACAGTCTTCTGATAATTCTTTAGTACAAGAAAAAAAAAAGAACACTTCAATCTCTCTCCCAAATTCCAAACAGATTATTCAAATTACTATTTTACTGTTTTCAGGTTTTTTCCTTACTCTTTTCCTCTTATGGAAAAACAGGCACGTGATTTCACAAAAATTTTCATTTGCTCTTAATCCCCCAAACTGCTGTTGAGTTCGCATGAGGCAAAGAACCAACCACTGTCTGGATTTCTAATCAATCCAGAATTCTTGAGAATTATTTTCTTTGTCAGTGATATAGGTAAATCTTCTGACTATGGGAGAGAGAGCGAGGGAGCAGTATCCACAAACATCCAGAAGATGTTCAATATTGGAGGTTTGAATAATTTTCTTTCTCTCCTCTCCTCTCTCTTTCTCTGCTTCTCCCTTTTGGGAGTCATGTTTAACATCTATATATTCCTTTTTAATATTAAGGGGCTATGAATGTGTTTGCTACTGATTAAGCTAGGAATTTCACAAAGGCAGTGTGATGCCCTAGGTGCATGATTTCCTTACACATCTGAAAGCTGGTAATTCTTCAGTTGCTCATTGATTTATTCAACCCTTAGTATCAGTGACCTTATCCATTCTATACAGTTTGGTCATCAGGAGAGAAACACCTACATTTGCTGTACCCAATACTGCCCAAAGTAGATTTCTGGTCTTTGCATTGTCAATCACTATTAGTATGTACATTCTCAGGGTTCAAGTTTTGCACAAATTTTTCTTTTCTTTTGTGTGAAAGTTCTTCCTGTTATCCTCTTAAATTTCCTGAACATCAATTAACTTATAAATGTTGCCTATTAAATACATATTTATTTTCTCATGAGTTTGGGTGAAAGATAGTGTCAGACAAAGGCACAAAATTGTACTTCTTCAGTGACACAAACCAATAGCTGAAATCCCAACCAAACCAGGATGGAACCTTGCCAAATCCACACCACAAAAAGGGAGCACCCAGAACTGACATCAAGATCTCTTTGCCCCCAGTAGGATTGGGTTTCTCAAATGTAAGTATAAAAATTTTTGAACAGCCCATCCAAAAATCTTTTGAGTATGACCATGTGAATGAGTGCTGCAGTCAGACCACAGAAACAGCGGAACTGCCTTTGTATAAACTCACATCAGCGCCATATGGCAGAGAAGGTGATGCTGAAGGAAAAGCCAGTTTCACAGATTTTGATCAACAGTATATTTTACAACCCACCAGCTGGGGAGATCTGTTCCATCTTCTATAAGCCATTGTTATTTTGGGTTTCCTGTGACAAGTGGACACGCCTAATCCTTACTAAGTTGGTGGATATGGAAGGAAGGTAGTTATGAGAGAAATAAAAGCTTTCGGCAAGGAAGGAATAGTTTGAATTTTGATCTAGACAAAAAAAGAACTAAGTAATGATAGATAAGAGAATTAAGCAATTCAGGGTTAATATTTTTAAAACTGCCCTTTTGAATTAAAATGACCAACCATATCAACTAAAAATCTTCCCTGACCTCTCCCTCAGTCTCTCCCAAACAGCAGATGGGCAAGTTTTCCCCACCCTTCTTTGCTTCCAGACTCTTGTCCAAACATCTGGTACAAATCACATTGTATTAGGATTGCTTGTTTCTGTGTTTGTCTTTTCTTTTAGAATTTGATCACTTTGAATGTAGGGACTGCATTTTTAATCCCATTGGCTAACAATAACTATCTGTTTAATCATGTACAAAAATGCATATTTCTTTTCTTTCTCCTTTTCTTTTTAATGAGAAAGACTTGTTCTGGTTAAACTGTGCTAGATCCTGGGTCCCATCATCACAGGATGAAAGTTAGAAATGATTAGCAATGACTCTGTTTTCATTCAACACCATGGAAATTTTCTAGTTTAGTCATATTCACCAAAAGTGAACTATTTCATAGAACTTCAATCTGGGGATTTTGCAAATTAGGGAGGGAGTCCGCAGTACTGTTATGATTTTAGGAGGAAACGGAAGAAAAAGAAGACGACATTTGTTAGATATCTATTACTGAATCATTGATACGAGACAGGGCTACATGGATGAATAAAATAAAGAGAAATAAAACATTGTTGAAGATGATGATTGGAATTTTAGTGGCTCTACCACCATTTCAAAGTCTCTGACAGAAATAGATACCAAAGGAGATGACAGACAACTAAATTTATTAACAAACATATGAGAGTGTGAAGTGATTTAGAGGGAAATGGAAGAATGCATTATTTTTACATGAGCTTAAGTGCATATTTTATGTGTGCTCCATAGAGATTGAGGAAAGAAAAAGGCTTAGGTTGGTGAATGAGTCTTTGAAAGCAAAGTTAAACTGTGCTCCAGCAATATGCAGCCAGATTTTTCTCATGTTTCAACACCAGAAAATTATGCAAATAGCTATAGCATTTTCCCTAATAAATTCCATTTCCTATGCAACTGACATCATTTGAATTTAAAATTGAAAAGTGTATTTCCCCAAGTTTGTTATTTTAAACATATTGTTATTTATCACAAATTAATAAAGCCGCTTCTCCTACTCTCCCCAAAAGGACAAACTTTTGGATGATTAATTTTCCCACTGAATAACATAGTGAAAATATTCACAGATTTCAAAATATAGGATATTTTTATTTGCGTAAGAAAACGATCACGTACTTGAGATAAGAAAACGATCACGTACTTGAGATATGTTGTTACGTTCTTGCAGAGAAACTTCTACAATGGTCTCATCAGACAGGAAACAGGAATTAATATATATAAGTGCTATAATCGAGCAGAAGTCAGTAATCAAAGACAATAAGGAGTCTAAACTCAGGAGATGGAAGCTTTTCAACATATTTCAAAAGGATCTGGAAATTTCAATATCTCCTTTTTTGTTTTTTTAAAGAACATGATAATTAAACTATTCTGAATACAAATCAAGTCAAAGCTCAAAATATTCAAGGTGATAAACAAAATTAATTATTTACGAATTTTTAGCTTGTTTATATTCTGTTGTTGGTCAAATTCCCTAGAGGCAGAGCTTGAGGTGGGGATTCTTGTACAAGTGATTGAAGGCACACTCTCAGCAGGAACCTTTAAGGAAGAGAGAGGCAGAATAAGGAAAGGGATGGAACCAACACAGGTGTGGTTTCATCTGGAGGCTGGTGTTAGCCTGATCCTCTAAGGAGCTCTGGAGTGTGAACTGGTCTACCAGGCAACCCGCTGTGAGGCAAAGGGATAGGCATTTTGTCCATGGTTGGTGGCAGAGGGCCCCTACCTCACAGAGGGATAGAAAGGCAGAGAAGTGTTACTTTGTTTCTTCTCAAGCCAGATGGCTCCTGTGGCCAAGGGCAGTATTTGGAAGACAGGTGTGGCTGTGGGTCTGGGAGAACCTGCCCATACAGGGGATCTGGGTGGGGCACCAATACCACCCATAACACATTCAATCAAAGAGCTGCCCTATTTCTAATATAAGGAATACTGCTTTCCTGGATTCTTTCTGGGCTCCTAGCAGGTCACAGACTGCTGTATTCCTTTAGCATTTTGCTACTACCTTGAGAACAAATCAAGGTGGGAAGCATCCTTTCATGGCTTAGCAAAACAAAGAAATAAATCAACAGTTTGTATGAAATCTAAAACTTCAGTAGAAGGGCTGGTTTCATGGATTCATTTTCTATGTGCACTGAGCCATATGGATACATTATTTGCATTTTTTTTAACTCACTGTGGTGACAACTCATTAAAAACGGGAGCAGAACCTAGGTTGGTACACGCACAAGTGGACTGCATGGCGGATTTTATGGAAGTGTTGGGGTCATATTCTCAGATTTCTATTTGTTGTGCAAGGGAATCACGAGATATCTCTTGGCACAAATTCACTTGGCATGGTGGGAAAGAACTTGTGTGAGGTCTCCAAGGTCTGATGTAAATAGTTGAAGTATGTCACATCTTAGGACTTGGGTTTTTCATCTATATTAAATGGGTTGAAGTCTATAACTTCTAAGGGTCCTTCTGTTTTTAAGTCCTTTCCCTTCTGAGAGGTGTGGTCAATAAAACTGAGCCAGGTTGTGGTGAAGACTGGATTCCTGGCCTCTGATTCCTAGTCTTCTACCCCTGGGCTTCTTAAACTATAGCTGTTCTGTAGCTGTTCTGGGAGAGGGTAGTTTTTTAAAAATTTCCAATTGTTCGTGGACCCATATGTGGTCCTACTGCACCCGCCTGTGCTTACATCAGATGGAGCATCACTGTGCAAGCTTGAAAATACCCAAAGCAGCTTACAGCCTGTTCAGTGAGATGGTGAATCCATTGATTCCAGGTTTGGATGTTACATCAATGCCAGGTGGCTATAGAAATTTCTAAATGCTTACTCTCAATTCTTTTCTTGGCATGGATTAGTGTAACAGTTCATTGCCTGGTCTGAATTGCAGAACACTTTGGGTACCACTGCTCCACATTATTAATTCACTGCTTTGGGAATAAGACCATTTGGAAAGACATAAATGACCCTAACCCTTTACTACACTAGCCCTTAGAACTTGGACAGTGATCTATCAATCTATAAGTGTCTTTGTGCTATCCATTATGGTAGTCACCAGCACATGTGGCCATTTAATTTAAACCTGAATTAAAATATAAATTCAGTTCTTCAGTGACACTAGTCATATTAAACAGCTCATCAGCCAAGTAGCTAGTGGCCACTGTATTGGAGAGTACAAATAAAAACAATTTCCATAATCTCAGAAAGGTCTATTGGATAATGCTGCTTTAGGACTGTCACACAATTTTCTGTAGTTTCAATACGTGTAAACTTTGACACTTGCTACTAACATCATTGTGTCTTTATCAGCATATTAGTCTATCTTAAGGTTCACAAAAGAGGTCTGTCGACCCTGTAATCATCATTATGTCATAAAAAGCACTGTAAGTATAATTGCAAACCAGTAAGTATTACATGTAAATCTTACCAGTATACTTAAAAGTTTAGTTATTTGTTAGGTGCTATACTAACTATATATATTCAAAATAAAGAAAAGTTATTAGTGCATGTGCTCAAATATTTATAATCTGGCTAGGGAGTCGGTAGTATTTAGGAATTAAAAATACAAAGTGGTTTTAGTTGTGCTTTAAATAAATGATGTAGATAAGAATTTTCACTTTCTTAGGCTAGATTATGAAATATTTGAGATTATAAGAACCAGTCAGTTGAATACAGGAGGTGTACTTTATTAGATCAGAATAACCAAACAGCCCACAATGAAGGGTGAGACCTACACAGACCTTGAAGGAAGAGTAGAGATTGACTACATGGAAAAAGAAGAAATGGAATATATGTGTATATACATGTGTGCACATACACATATGCATATATGGCCATATACATATTCTTATTTCAGTACTAGTTACATTTGTAGACTATGTTTTAAAAATCTGCATTAAGAACTGTTAAAAAAATTAAATCCTCTACTTAATATGTCCTCTATTTAAATTGAATAGGCTCTGATGTTCCTCATGAATACACAAAACTAGGTTCTTCTTCTCTTCTCTTCTCTCTCTTCTTATTTTTAGTGGCATAAAACACTACACATTTATTCCCTGATAATTTTGGAGATCAGAAGTCCAAAATGAGACTTACGGAGCTAACATTAAGGTTCCTGTAGGGATGCATTTTTTTTCTGGAGGGTTTAGTGAAGAGTTTCTTTCATTGCCTTTCCAGCATCCAGAGGCAGCCTATATTCCTTGGCTCTTTGACCCCTTCCTGCATCTTCAAAGCCAAGAATAGCTGGTGAAGTCTTTGTCACATGGAGTCATGTGACCTCCTTTTTGGCTTCCCTCTTGAACTTTTAAGGACTCTTATGATTACACTGGGTCCCCTCAAATAATCCAGGATAATCTCCCTATGTTAAGGGCATCTGATTAGGAATCCTATCACTATTTATTTTTACCCTAAAATATTTCAGACTGTTGCAAAAGCTCTCCATTCTTCACCTTCCTTCTGATTCACTAATTAGTGAAGGAGAAAACAAACAATACATGGCTCACAATTTTGTAATGCTTCTTTTTAACAGCTCTGAGCTTTCATCATTCATGACATTGCATTCTCAAGAGACAGACTGTCTGGAGGTCACAGATGCTACAGCAGTCCTCCAGGGGGACATGGATAGGCACTGATGCTGACAGAGTCAGGCTCAAGCAGAAGGCAGGAAGAATGTGGATATTCCTAACCATGAATCTGTTTCCATTCTGTGCCACAAATTATTAACGTGAGATGTTCTATTTGGTATCCTTAAAGGAACATCAAGTGTATTAACATCAGGTTCTAGTTCTCTCAAATGAACTCTGTTGCAAATCAAAAGGAATATCATATATATAAATGAAATAAGCACACATGAAGATATATAAATAGAAAAAAAGATAATAGAGATATATTTCTCTCTCTCATCTTGGAATTTTGCAGAAAAAAACTTGCTCATCTTGAGAAATTGTAGAAAAACACTTTACTCGGAATGACAGAACAAGCCTATATAAATTTAAATAATATAGCATAAGTGCAATGGGAATTGAAAATTCATTAACTGGTCCAACAGTGAAGTCCATTTGCTAGTCTCTCTGTCTTTTTCTCTGACAAGAAGCCAAATGTAGCAATGAACTTGGGCTCTTTTGGATTATTTAGTATCACATATTCAAGATAATGAATGAAAATGTGGTATAGTCCTGAAGAGCAAACATCAAGTTTTTCTCTGACCTTCATTTTTAAAGGGTGATTGAAAACTAATAAAATTAATAAAACTATTGGCACTCTGTACACAAGAGCCCATATACTGAGCTCAGCTAAAACCCATTCTGGATGTCACTTTTTAAAAACAGAATCATCCCTCCCACTGGACGCTAGGAGCCCTCACTGATTATAATTTAACAGAACAATCTGTGTTTGTTACAAGAAAAAGGAGGATATGCTATTAAAGATAATTAAAATGTAAAAGATACCTTGTTTGGAGTCTTAGGCTGTTTCTGATTTAGGGAATAAATATCTCAATTAAAACCAAACACTGTGGGACACCTGGGTGGCTCAGTCAGTTAAGCAGCTGACTCTTGGTTTTGGTTCAGGTCATGATCTCGTGTTTTGTGGGATGGAGCCCCACACAGGGCTGTCAGCCTGGAGCTTGCTTGGGAATCTCTCTCTCTCTCTCTCTCTCTCTCTCTCTCTCTCTCTCAAAATAAATAAACTAACCCCCCCCCACACACACATTTTATGTACACACACACACACACCACAATTCTTTTGAGAGAAACAGCATGAATGAGGGAAATGGGCAGAGGGGGAGAGAGAGAGAAAGCGAGAAAACAGAGAGAGACAGAGAGAGAATCTTAAGGAGGCTCCATGCCCAGTATGGAGCCCCACTCGGGGCTTGATCTCACAGCATGAGATCATGACCTGAGCCAAATTCAAGAGTCAGATGCTTACCTGACTGAACCAGCCAGGTACCACATACCACATCTTCTGTACACATTCATCAGTTGAGGGACATTTTGGTTCTTTCCGTAATTGTTGATAGAGCTGTTATAAAATTAGGGTGTATGTGCTCCTTCTGGTATATACATACATACAATGGAATATTATTCGGCGATCAAAAAGAATGAAATCTTGGGGCGCCTGGGTGGCGCAGTCGGTTAAGCGTCCGACTTCAGCCAGGTCACGATCTCGCGGTCCGTGAGTTCGAGCCCCGCGTCGGGCTCTGGGCTGATGGCTCGGAGACTGGGGCCTGTTTCCGATTCTGTGTCTCCCTCTCTCTCTGCCCCTCCCCCGTTCATGCTCTGTCTCTCTCTGTCCCAAAAATAAATAAATGTTGAAAAAAAAAAAGAATGAAATCTTGCCATTTGCAACAATGTGGATGGAACTAGAGGGCATTATGCTAAGTGAAATAAGTCAGTCAGAGAAAGACAAACATCAAATGATTTCACTCATACGCGGAATTTATGAAACAAACATGAACATAGGGGAAGGGAAGGAAAAATAAGATAAACACAGAGAGGGAGGCAAACCATAAGAGACTCTTAAATACAGAGAACAAACTGAGGCCTGCTGGAGGGGAGCTGAATGGGGGGATGGGCTAAATGGGTGACGGGCATTAAGGAGGACACTTGTTGGGATGAACCCTGGGTGTCATATGTTAGTGATGTATCACCGGGTTCTACTCCTGAAAGCAATACTACACTGTATGTTAACTAACCTGAATTAAAAAAAAAAATAAAAAGAAACCAAACACAGAAATATGGGCATGCTAATTTCAAATAATGAGGAACCTCTAACTGACAAATCCTCTCATGGAGCACATAAAAGACTGTAGGTGCAGGCCCCTCTGTCAAAAGTGCTGGGCGCTGCCTGAGAATCCTTGAGCCCCAGGACAATTGGCTGCTCTCACCAGAAGTGAGGTGAGACACCAGGGGGTAGGACGGGGACACCAGGGAGTGGGACGGGGACACCAGAGCTTTCAGTCTCAGCCTCCTGTGTTGGCCCAGACAAGGGACTCAGGCCTAAGATGCCATCGTTCCGTTTCTTCAAACTTCTAGGTCTGACATCCCTTTACAGATTTCTTTAAATATTTGGACACAATTACATATTGTCATCACTTGTTTTAGTTCTTGAGTCATCCGACCTTGGTTTTAATGCAAAAAGGTATATGTTTTCCTTTATGTTCTTATATAGCAATCTTTGATTTTTCTTTGTCGAAACCCTCCTAGTTTGAATTGTAGACAGCTAACATAGTTAAAACACAAACAACAGAAACAACAAACAAACCGACAGAAGTGTGCCTTAAGGCGCAGAAGAGTTATAATTGGCATGCTTAATAGTATTCATATGAACAGCATTAAAATGCATATCAGATTTGACGTCTTATCACAAGCGAATGAACACTCTAATGTACTAGGACAACGGAGTTCTAATAGCATCAGAGGAGCCAGGGAAAGAATACATTTGTGAGTTGAATGCATGTGGACTGTCAGGGCAGAAAAAAGGCAGCTAAATTGGCTCTATTGAGGAGTGCTGGAATCCTAGGAGGGCTACCTGAAAATTACATTTAATATGCTAACACTATTACGAGAATATTTCTATTCTTCCCATAAAGGTCTTGCTAACAGTAATTAAATTTTAAGACAGTCAGATCTGGAAAGGAATAAAAATACAGCGAAAATACGATTACCATGGCTAGAGGAGGTCTTCCTTTTCAAATACTAATTAAAAAAAAATTGAATTTCAGCTACCCAGGGACACCAAAGCTGGCCATATCTATATTAAATTATACCTAATCACACCTAAGTTCTTAAAAATTGAATACATTTACCACCAAAATGCTTTGGACTTCAGAAATATGCAAATGACATTCTAAATACATGGGTTTCTCCTCTATCAGGAGTCACATACAGAGCAAAAGGGATTAAAAAAAAAAAAAAAAAAAAAAAAGCAAACAACACAAACAGACCAGAATCAGGAGAGTAGGCCTTGGGGAGCAAGACCAACCTTGGGTGAACATAACGAATGACTGTGGGGTTGTTGTGGTTTCCTGGCCTGAGCTACCCAGGCACCCCATAACATGACTTTAAAACAATAACAAGAGATTTTTAAAAACTTTATATCAGCAACCTTTCAAAATTTGGAGTCTGTTAGAGAACAGTGGTCCTAAAAATTTGGCACATATCAAACCCCCCTGGAAGGCTTGTTAAGATACAGATTGCTGGACACCTGGGCGGCTCAGTAGGTTGAGTGTCCAACTCCGGCTCAGGTCATGATCTCACGGTTCGTGAGTTCGAGCCCTGCGTTGGGCTTGCTGCTGTCAGCCTGTCATCCTGTCAGCACAGAGCCTGCTCGGATCCTCTGTCCCCCTCTCTGTGCCCCTCCTCTGCTTGCACTCAGTTAAAAAATAGATATATTTTTAAAGAAAAGACAGAGATCTCTGAGTGCCCCACCCCCCAGCATTTCCGATCCAACAGGTTCAGGATGGGGTTTGAGAATTTGCATCAACAACCAATTCCCAGGTGATGCTGATGCTGCTGGTCCAGGGACCACACTTTGAGAACCAGGAGCAGAAGAGATCAGAGCATAGGCTTAGAGTGAGCCAGGCCAACATGCCTCTGCCACTTCTTGGCCTTAAGGTCGGGGTAAATTATTTAGTTTCTTCATCTGTAAGTGAGGAAACAGGCAGTCCCTCCATCACAGGATCTTTGTACAGACTAAAGGAGAAAAATGCACATGAATTACTTAGAGTATAGCAAATGCCCAGTAACAATCAGTTTTCCCATTCTAAATAGGACATGGCAGAAATCTACATAAATAAAGAGGAAACTTCTATGCATCTTGTTCAGACGTAGATTTCCTTTAAGAAAGCTGTGTATCACTGAGTAAACATGTATGTACATTGAAGAAACAAACATCAAATAACTTATTAACTGCTGGGGGCTGAGTATCTTTTCTAATAATAATAAAAAAAAAAACAGTCCAACTTCTACTGGAGAGATAGCCCTTCACAGGGCCACCTACCTATTTTATGTTCTGTTTAAGAAAAAAATCATTAAGCTTTGATACACAGAGTATAATCTACATTTTTAGTTTTAATGTATGTAACTTTATTTAATGAATTAATACATCATGTAAATGTATATTATAGTTATATGGAAGAAAATATGAAAAAAAACTTTAAAAGTCATAATCTCTGCATAATGGATAATGGTTACTATATTGTTTTGACCTTTCCTCTCTATTCCAGGTTTTTTGTAGTAGGTAATAAATGGACATTACAGAAAGACCTTATTAGAAATGTTAACAAAACAAACAAGTGGGCATTCACAGATTCCCAAGGCCATCACGCTGCTGTATTATTTTTCTTTTGAGGGAATCAAAAGAAAAGGTGTGCAAGGGACTGACAAAAAGAGACACTTGGGGAAGTTAAGCTTCTCTGGGGTAACCATGAGCATGCCAAGGAGCTAACGTGGAAGACGGTGTTCAAGCACTCGGAGGAAAAGTGATTCTGAAGCCAGAATTCTCCAGAGCCATTAGCATATTTGACCCACACGTATAAAAGGGTTCAGAGAGTCTTGTAAGAAATGCATACTCCTACGTCCAAGAGGGGCAGTGGGGCGTCCTGGTGGCTCAGGTAAGCATCTAACTCTTGGTTTCCGCTCAGGGTGTGATCTTACGGTTCATGGGTTCAAGCCTGGTGTCGGGCTCCATGCTGACAGTGCAGAGCCTGCTTGGGATCCTCTTTCTCTCCCCTTCTCTCTCACCCTCTCTCATGCTCTCTTAAAATAAATAGATAAACTTAAAACAAGGGGTGGGAGAGCAGAGAGGACTTCATTTAAAATGAAGTTCTTTACCTTTTTGGATCATGTACCTCTTTGAGAATCCAGTGGAACTATAGAACCTTCTCAGTAACAACATACATAACTTTGGGTGGGAGGGTCAACCATCTGGAGTTGATCCTACATGTCCTCTGTTCAGAAACTCTGACTTAAAATAACTGATGTGAGGTCTAAGTATTAATGAGAAAGGCACTCCAATCTTTAGAGATGTTACCATTTTCAATAAAAATTTTTAAGACATATTTTAAGTGTTTTATTCTGCAATGGCTATGTTTTGCTGTTTCACCACAGACCAAAACAAAACAGATACCTTCTCACTCTTCTAGAAAATCATAAGCAAATGATCACGGTATTCACTTTGGCTCAGTGAAGCAGGCCAAAAGCACCTGATTATTCCAACTAAGGTTCTAACCCTGTTGTCCCTTTGGAAGTAGTCTACCCCAATTGCAGATCAAGTATCTTAATGGAATTAGGGCAGTGGAAATCTTGATATATATGGATTTAGCACTAATGAGATTTGACCATGAGAGACAGAAGACACCATGTTCCTTGTCCCACAGAAATCTATTATTTTGCTGAGATCAAAATTTGCAAGCCTTCATCTAGCTAGTGAATCATCCTAGCCAAACACCTGGAGTTTGCATCTCATTGGAGCAAGGGGCCTATTATCCCTTTTTGGCTTTTTGGCAGATTTCCAATAGCATTCTGTAATTTGGAAGGGAAAAATATGCAGTAGGACACAACATTTTAAAATGTGTATTATGTTTTAAGATGGGTCTTTAGTAGCTTCAAGAAGAAGGCGAGAGAACGAACAGTGTCTACTCTGGGATTCATGCTCTCAGAGGCATGACCTCATGGAAGGCTGCACATTCCAAAGAAACATGATGAAAAATGCCATATGTGGGAACTGGAAAGCATAACATTAGGATGCAAAATATCTTCAGCAATGATTGATTTCATCGCCCTGATTTTTGACTAATGAGTATCCATTCTATTTGTAAATCGACAAGGACTTTCACAGCCTCCCTGAAAACGAAATATTCCCAAATGAAAAATCCATATCCGTAGGGGCTATCAATCCCTATTCTTCTTAGGATTGCTCAGTTATAGTCACTGAAGGCCTTCGATCTGCCAGCCCTGCCCTGAGCCGATAAACCAGTTCTAGCAAGTAGCTCGGTCATTAGCTAGTGGGTAGCAATAAATCTTGCCGATCCAGTGTGAAGTGTGCTTGGGGAGGGTTTACCATTTTGCTTCCAGGCTTCATCTGCCTAATCCGTTATGAGTGGACCTGGCCTTTGTGGCTTCATTTGCGGCGAAGGACAATGGCTCTACAGTCCAGACCAGTGCCCAAATACCCTGTCTGGTTTTGTCAGCCTTCGTTTCCTATGAGGTGGATCCGTATTCCACATCAGACTCACCCAACCAGACCGAGCTTCCCAACCCCAGTGCTGTCACTGCCTGTCGCTGGATTTTGCTGTTGCCCAGGGAGAGGCTCACTATCTCATGCCGTCTTAGCTACCAAAGTCAAAGATGAGGAATGTTGGGACATAGTCTTTGGGGCTGGTGATCATTCTTCCACGTTTCTCAGTTGCAACCATCATATGCCTTAAACCACATTTTCCTTAAGGGAAAAGACAATTTAGTAGAGTCACATTGATTTTAGTCAATAGATGTGTTTTCAATTGATTTTTATCAGTAGAATAGGACATTTCCCTTTTTGTTTCAAACACAAAATTTTAATATGATCTAGGAGCTTTTTTAATGACATTTAGTAAGATGGTATATAATGTAGCAGAAATTACTGGTAATCCCCATATTTTAAGCAAGTTGCTTAGCGACTGAGCCACCCAGGCGCCCCATGCAAGTTGTATTTCAGGGCTTTTTTTTTTTTTTCTTTTTTTGGTAATTTGTCTGAGTTTAGATTATGGTTTTCCACAATTAATACTATATTTTAGATCACTAAAAGAAACTTCCAAAGTTTATATCACATACTTTAGTTGCTTTCAAGTCTCTCATTCTCTAGTTATTTTGTCAATGAATTACTTCTTCAAAGGTGAATCTTTTAGAAAATTTCTGTTAATATGTTCAGACATGTCTGAGTCATGTAAAGTAAAAGGGTTGGTGCCTCAGCTTGAAGGAAGTGAAATAATTTGTTTTGAACGAAATCAGGCAGAAATGGTTGATTTATGGAAGTTCAGTGTCCTCATGAACCTGATCCTCAGTGTAGAATACTTTATTATTATAACAGCAAAAATGTTTTAAAAGTAGTTGCCTTAGGAGAAATCTAATTTGATTTTGAGTGACATCTTTTTTGTTTCTATTTTTTGAAATGACACGACTCTTACTCTGGATAACTGATTACCGGGTAACTATCAAAATACAAGTCCTTGTAGAAAGATAATTTTGCCATGTCATATTTTGCCCTTTTAAAGCACGTTGAATACATAATGAGGGCAGTAGCTCTGCTACGAAAACTTCAGCTTCTGCACAGCTTTCCTTTGAGGCTAAAATCTGTAACCTTAACATTGCAAATATTAGGCTTGTTTCTCTGAGGCTTTGATATTGAGGGGAGTTTCATACTAAGAGTAGGTTGTTAGGGCAGAGAGCAAGGCAAAAACTACTTTTAAGTAGCTTTTGCAATTAGCACCTAATTAATGGGGTGTGAAGTGTGAGTGACCAGAGGTTCCATAATACGACACAGTATCGCATCAATGGGTGTCTCATTATTCATTTAATCTTAGGCTTCCAGCAGCTGCAAGAACATGCATGGAAGGCTGTCCTGGAAGGGCTGAGAAGAATATCCCGCTAAGAGGGAAGCATAATCCGTCGGAAAACACAACCAGTAATCCTCGTAATTACATTATACACGAGGTTGACCATCTTGGAAAGGAATAAGCACTTCTTTCATTTAGGGAACTCTTGATTACTGTTCTTTATATACTGCCTCCTTCCGAACCTTTCCAATAAGATAGCATGCTATTTTTCAATTTCTGTTTCTCAGGTTTTGCTGTGTCTGTGAAAACTTCAGTCCTTAAGCAGATCTGATTTATGGTACTATGGCTTTTCTGCAGGACACCCCGGTCAGTGGTATATGGCCACAAAGAGCCCCTACAGACTGATCGCTGTCTGGTGCCATTCCTAAAGTCTTAGTTTAGGTACACATTCTGTGGCAGAATGAACAAGAGGAGAATGAATATAAACAGGCACCTTCAGCTACACGTATAAGTGAGATTATACAGCATTTGTCTTTCTCTGTCTGCCTTATCTCACTTAGCATAATGCACTCAAGGTCCATCCATGGTGTAGCAAATGTGAGGATTTCCTTCTTTCTTGTAGCTGAATCATATTTCATATTATCATATTTCATATACTTTCAAGTATATATATTTCATATACCGTATAATACATTGCAAAATTGCCAAAGCAAATGGATTTCAAATGTCCTCATCACAAAAAAGAAATGACAATTATGGGACATGATGGAGATGTTAGCTAAGGATATGGTAGCAATAATACTTTAATATATAAATGCATCGAACCAACATATCATACACCTTAAAGTTACGTAATATTATATGCCAGTTCTATCTCAACAGAAAAGTTTTACTTAAAAAAATAATAAAAAGACCCTTTAAGACTTCTTTTTATTTTTTCAAATTATCTTGTAAAGTGAGGCTCAATTCACCATGTGGACCCCAGGTGGGTACCTTAACTTCTCTATGTCTCGCTTTCTTCCCAAGTAGGAGGCAGTAACACCTGGCAAAGATCAGGTGAAATCCTGTATGTAAATGTCCTTTGTTAATTGCTCTTTGCTTAAAAGTGTTTATATGTTCACTGTATCAGCTAGAAGGCCTTCCCCTGCAAAATGGAGATGAGGAATGCACTAGGAAGCAGCCTTAAAAAAGAGCCCAAGAGGAAAAGAGTAACAGGAGGTGCAGAGGTGAGGGTCACCAGTTTGTAGATGGTTAGTGGTATCACCAAGGCAATGGATGCATTTCATCTCTCTATTTAGGCATCCCTGGGCTACGCCTTGTTCTAAGGTTACAGCAGGCTGCCATGCGCAACCAGGACCCTCTGTTTCTTTTCTACATCCAGGGAGAGTAAGGGTTTCTTCTAGTAGCTCTCATGGCAGGGCAAAGGAGAATCTTTGTCTAAAGCCCCCATCAACTCTGTCTTCAGTCTTCCGTGGTCTAAACTGAGTCATGTGTCCATAGATGCACCAGGTAGGTGAGCTTTACTGCTAGAACCACTCCAATCAGTACCAAACCATGGATGATATTAACAATCCAAACCACCTGGCTGCCATAAAACTGGGAGACTTAGAATGTAGCGGGGCAGATAACTTCAGGGTAGAGCACATTTTTCCTAACTCTTTGGTTGGGCCGGATTATTTTTCATGCTTCTGAATATCCAGTGTCAATACAGCTCAAGGGTACAAACCTTGCCTAATAAAAAGCCATCGTTTTTAGGAGATGACCAGATCCTGTAAGATCCAGAACTATTAGGGGAAATTAAATCAATACCAATGTCAAGCATCAAATATTTCTCAAGTCTTCCAGTTACTCAATCATTCCAAATAGTTATATACTAAATCATGATAGTGCAGCATACACTAAACTCTATTTTTTAATCTCTGTAAATATCTATCTAAATTTATAGATCTGTATATTTAATATTAAATGGGAATAAAACAAGAGCTATGGAAATGTCCATGATCCTTATTCATTAGAATGGGATACAATACTATCACTTTTATGTATTCTAAAGCCAGTCTCAGAAAAACCTGTAAAGGTTTCTAATTTGAGATTTTTTTTTAAAGGATATGAAAGCTTCTGGCTATTTTAATTGGATTAAATGTGACTTTTCTCTAAGTCTTTGATTTCAGGTGCTTTGTAACTAATCATGTGCTTCTTCAGAAAAGGTTTTGCTACAAATAAGACAGTACTCTCTATAGGTTGCCTTATACTAATGGAACACATTCAGTTAAAGACAAATGCTAGTATAATGCAAGCGAATTGCCTTGTGAATATTAAAAACTGTTTTTAAAACTAATTTTGCTAGTCAATTGCTTTTTCACAGAATTAAGTGATTATAGAATTGCCTTCAGATAAAGCTAGAAGTTTAAATATTCAAAAGACCTTTGATTTTTCATACTTAATATTGTCCTTAAAATAAACATTTAAATGTATTAAGCTCTTATTTTTCTCAGTATTTTTGGGGTTCACTCTGCACTCCCAGAGCCCAATCTCTGCCCCACACCAACTGGGCATTCTTTCATTTTTTCTCTTATACTGGGCACTTTATCTCAAGAGACAAAGCTGTGCTTTGTACTTAAGTTCCTTTGAAAGACCTGAGTTCAGAGGAATTAAAATAAAAATTTCAGGTACAAATTTTACCTTAAGAGGAGCCCCCCTAATGCCTTCTTTTTATTCATGTATTCATAAGCATTTCTAGAAAGAACTTAGACAGTGACATTTAATTTTACTGAATCAATGCCCAGGGAATTACTTATTAGATTCTATTTACAGAGGATCAATTCAGTCAGTTTGCCAACAGTTATTAAAGGGTTCTAATGCATGTGGTGTTAGAGGGACTTAGGAGACCAATAAGATCTTACATCTATGTTCTGGGAGCTTACAATGATCCTGATTGGTAAAAAGAGTGAGGACTTTTAGAATTCACCTTAAGTCGTTCATTGTCTAAAAATGAATTGATTTCATATATTAAGGGATGACTAGAGAAATCACTTAAATATTTGTCTTATGTCACTTTGTTATCATGAGATAAAGGCTCTGCGAGGTCTACACAGCGATAGACACTGTGTAGAATAAACACCAGAAAGATCTCACAGTCCATAACTCAGGTGGAAGGAAGCAGCGACATTTGTTGGATAAGAATCACAGATATTTATTGAGCTTTTACTGTATGCTTCAGCATGGGAAATAGAGATGTACAACATTTTCAGTCTTCAACAGATGACCTAAGTATATAGGAACAGAACACAAACCATTTTCAATCTAACAGTGTATGTGGTGTTGGGAGACAATGCAGTCTTTAGGAGCATCTCATGCAGCAAAATGGCTGTCACGCTGCAATTGCTCAATAAATGTCTGTGGCAATGAAACGGAGTGAAATGTGGCAAAGTTACCAATCTGCGTGACTATTTCAACATCATCACTTCCTGTACCAGGAGACTTTCTTTCAAGCTTCCCTTCCTCACTCATCCTTCTGCCTTATTATCCAAGTCCAAAACATTGGTTAGGAAGAAAATGCTGAACTCTGCGGCATCACCTTCGATCTTTAAAAACAAAGAAACAAAAGAATAAACAAAGCTGATATTAAACTCTCCTTTGCTCTTAAAGCACTTGGTAGCTATACTAGGTGAGGCCACAAAGACCAGTCCAGGGTGGTGATTTGGGCTCAGCTAAGTTCTCTTACACTTTCTTGGGTCAGTAAATAAGCAGAGCAAAGGATGTAGAGGAAGTTAAAGTACATAAGGTAAGTGTGCCCCAAAGCAGAGGTCTGGTAGCTCATGCAAAGTTAAAACAAACAAACAAACAAACAAACAAACAAACAAACAAACAATACAGGAGAGGAAATGTACCTTGCCTAACTCTTATATTGTTTTAGGCAAGTAGGGGAGATGAGGACCCACCCAGTTCCCCAACAGTCTGTGTTATTGATATGTAGCTGTACCATGGTTACATTCTTATTTGCTATTATGTCATCAACGTTGAGGTATCCATTAGGCAGATTTGTCTGCAACCTGTAACATTCAGAAGGACCACTAGAATGAGTCATTTGGAATTAAAGTGGACCATATGAGAAAATGTGCCTCAGGAGGTTTATCTCAGCTTGTGATTTAACTCAGTTGATGCCCTCAGTGGAATAATTTTTCCCAGGAGATGTAAAGAGAGAGTTCATGACAAAGGACCATAGTGCCTTCTCTTTTATAACTGGCCTGTGGTCACAGCAAAAGAGATGGCACTATGGGTGTGCTGGGCTGCAGAGAGAGGGCTGGCCAGGCTAGACCTGACTTTCACCCTACTTTTCCATTACTAGTCATCTTTTTACCTCATAATTTATTGCCATAAAACCTACTGGCTTCAAACAATACATTATTTGCCTATGATTCTGAGCATCAGTGATTTTGGCTGGGCTCAGCTGGTCAGTTCTTCTGCAGGTCTCCCCTGAGATCATCTATGAGACAGTAGTCGTCTGGTGGTTTGACCGGGGCTGGAGGGTCTAAATAGGCTTTGCACACATACCCAATAGATAGTAAGATGGCAGCCAGGCCCTCTCCATTTTTCTCCATTGGCCCCTTCAGAAGGCTTGCTCTGTTCACCTACTGGAGATAGCATTCTTTTTTTGTTTTCTGTTGATGTTTTTATTATTATTTTTTTTATTTTTGAGAGAGAGAGATAGCAAGCATGAGTGACCCAGGGAGGGGCAAAGAGAGAGGGAGGCAGAGGATCCGAAGTGGGCCCTGTGCTGACAGCAGAGAGCCTGATGTGGGGCTCAAACACATCCAGATGAAGTTGGATGCTTAACCAACTGAGCCATCCAGGTGCCCCAAGATAGCATTCTAAGAAGGCAAGAAGGGAAGGTCAAAGATCTCTTGAGCTTCAGCTACAAAGTCCCATGGGATCACATCCACCACATCATAAAAGCAAGACATAAGTACAGCCTAGATAGAGAGAGGAGGGAAACAGATTCCTCCCCTTGAGAAGAGTTATAAAGTATTTGTGGTGATTCTTAATCTGCCAAACTTCCTTTGCTCAAAAAACATGAAATTTATAATAATTTCCAAATACTTAATAATTTTCTATGTAATACTTAAATATTTCCCAAATACTTAATAATTAAGGAAATAATTATAAACATGTAAATGAAAATGAGCTATCTTCTTTAAAAAAATTTTTTTTAATGTTTATTTATTTTTGAGAGAAAGAGAGAGGTACAGAGTGTGAGCTGGGAAAGAGGCAGAGAGAGACACACACAGAATCCAAAGCAGTCTCCAGGCTTTGAGCTATCAGCACAGAGCCCAACGCAGGGTTCAAACTCATAAGCCACGAGATCATGACCTGGGTTGAAGTCGGATGCTTAACTGACTGAGCCACCGAGGTGCCCCAGAATGAGCTATCTTCTCAACTGGTTTCTTTCTTTTTTTTCATATAGTAGAAACAGTATTATAACTTTCTTCTCTTGATAAGGGCTTTGAA
Source organism: Herpailurus yagouaroundi (assembly GCF_014898765.1). Classification (NCBI taxonomy): domain Eukaryota; kingdom Metazoa; phylum Chordata; class Mammalia; order Carnivora; family Felidae; genus Herpailurus; species Herpailurus yagouaroundi. Next base: position 17,084,455 of record NW_024412405.1, read on the forward strand.
TGTGAGGTATTTTTTGAAATGTACTGCATGCTGTAACATATTTTATTCCCATGTAGAAGCCTATGGAATAGAATGAGAATTACTTGAGACTAAATGGAAATGGAAAACTTTAGGCTATTTTCTCTTTCTAATAGCTGAATAATGTGGCATGAGTATTACACCAGTCACCTCAGAAAGAGAAGAAACAATAGAATTTTCATTGTATTGCTTTCGCTCACACCTTTGCCCCATAGGAATTTCTGGAAGGCTGATCAGAAATAAAAGTATGCTCTTCAGAGAAAATGCAGTTGAGACTTTTTACCACACACAATACCAGCTTATTCTTTAAAAAAAAAAAATTATACCCCAGTCTCATTACTCTTTAAAATAGGATTTACTTTGCACAAATGTTATCCCTTCTTCTCTTTTATCTTTGTTTCTGATTAGCCCTTGCAGAGGATGACACATCATAAAAGGTTTTTGTGCTGGGCTACCCTGAGTGGTGCTCAGTATTCTGTTGTGTCAGCTCCCTGTAATGAGAATCCAGTATTTTAACATTATTGCTTGTCCAGTTGTCATTGATGATAATGGGCTACTTTTATGGCCTTTTTTGACACACAAAATAATGCATGATACCACTGCACGCTGACCTCATTTTCTCAGGGCTAGTCCTGCCATGTTGGTCAAGGATACGATGACTCTGAATTGTTACGGGAGTTAGCTTTTTAGCTATGCAAGGTTATCAGTCGAACAGATTCACAGCCAAACCTGAAATCCCTTCATAATGATCATCTTTCTCCATGACCTCTAAGTGTCTCTGGTGGATGACCTCATTTTATTTCCAAACAAGTCTAAAGATCAGTTACAAACATTGTTCCTTTGGTAATATGTGGGCTGGGGAAAGTGGAGAAGAAGAAAAACCTGGAAGTATTGCATTGTGACTGCAAAGTGAGCCATTGGGGACGATGAAAAAATGGACTGTGTGTCATCTGGAATGATCATGTTATCAGGGATGACATTGATACACAGTCTCCTGATACCAGACACAAACCAGAATGATACCAAAGGACTGAACGTGAGCCAGATTTGATTTGTTGGTGGGTTGCTCTTATTTTGACATCTTGGTAAAATTGTCACATCTGTTGAAATTCTGTTTGAAAATTAGCTGCAGCAAACAATCTTATTTTCATGAATTGTGTATGCTGGGATTTTCCTACAATGAGTCATCAGCCATCAGAAACAATGAAGTGTCACAACAATTCCAAAGATACCATCTGTTTAGGGGAGATGATCCAAAGACAAACATACATCATTTAGCACAGCTATTTTTTAAATGACCATTGATTCAAATCAAAACACTTCAAATCTCCTCTGAACTGTTATTAACAACACAGATATTGGAAAACTACAGTTGAAGTGGTGTGCATTGATAACATCTGCTAAGACTGTAGATGGTGTTTATTTAAGCATCGTCTCTTGGGAACAGCTGACATTTGAAAATGTGGAAGGTATTTACATCACCTGTGTCCTCCCCACCTGGTGTTTACAAAATTTTCTCATCGGAGACTAAACTATTGAAAACTTATATTTTATTTGGGAATCATAAATAAATGAAAGTGTTTATTTGCAGCTTTTGTTCATTAGCTAGAATATGTGAGGTCATTGAAGAAAGAGTATATATGGTCACCAAAACCACTAAAACCTTTTTACAAAAGCACTTTTCTCCAAGGCTCATGATTTTGCTTATTTTATAATGTTCATCGTGATCTTGGAAAATATAGAAGATCAGGCCAGCCTGTAATAAAAATAGATGATTATTCAATTGTAAAAGTAATATCCAGGCAGAAAGGAGAGACTCTGAAAACAAAGTAATGATGCAGCGTTTGGGGGATAGGTATACTTAACGTGAAAAAGACAATGTACATGATGTCATTAAATTCCAGACATGAAGTACTATGAATTCTCCTTGATAGATTTCGCTTGAAGAAATCTTAATTAATGATGAGATAAAACTAATCAGAACTGTCACATGGTATTTGAGAGTCTGATTACAAGTCTACCTATTGCCATTGCTGTGAAATATTCCATTTAATCCAACAAAGGTTTATCAAACACCACTATGTGTGCTCAGAGACTTTCACCTTCTACTCATTCATTTTCTGCCCAAAGAGCAAAAAAGGGATCATGTTTAATTTATACTACACTGAAAACACTTTACAGTACTTCTTGGGGTGACAGAAACAGCATTTGCATAACAAAATAACTTGCTATATTCCAGGTTTTTACCATCTAGATTCAAATTTCAAAGGAATATGAATCCATGTCACCAAATAAGAGACCTTTAAGAAGAACAAACACACATGTAGGTAGTACTGTGGATTTATGTGTTCATTCCTTCATGTACTTATTCAGTCATGCATCCAGTCTTTCAGCAAATATTTATAGATCATCTAGGATGTAGGAAGCCTCAGGGAAAACAGCAGGGCTACAGTGTGAGAAGGAGACAATCTAGGGTACAGAGAGAAAATTCTTTTTTGCCAACCACCGCTAGTGAATTGTGTGACCTGGGGTAACTTTCGGCACATCCCTCATTATCCTTATATCAGATCATTCTTGCAAAGGATTAGTTTGGACAAGAAAACCTTATCGGATACTTGGAGGTTAAAAAAAAATGCTATTACTGATTCAAGAGGAAGTATGACATATAGCGAACTGAACCTCACTGAAGCTTCACTTTCAACCCTGCTGTTATTTTAGGTGAAATGCAATTAATAACCATGTTTTGGGGGAACTTCTAGTAATGGACTCCATTTTATCGAGAGAGCGATAGGGTTCAAGCACTCGCCAGCTGTTGAACTTTAATTTTTCTGAGGCTGTTTCTTCATTTGCAAAATGGAGATAATAATATCGATCTGAATGGGCTGTTACAGAAACTAGAAATAATTTATGCAACATGCTTGGTGAATAGCCTTGTGTATAATAGTCTCCACAGACAACAGCCAACTCCAGCTGCTGTTAATATTAGGTTCAATCTAGGTGAAACTAGCGGGAAATCCTACCCTCACGTAAAGCACAATAGCATGGCTTTCATGTATTTTAGTGGAAATGGCTAACTGAAAAAAAAAATAAACGTGGACATTTGCCTAAAACCTCTATTTACATTTATTACTTTTTAAAAATAAGGTAAAATTTCAACTCAAAACAGTTTAGAACATATGAAGTTAGCTATGTTCCAACCAAGCTAAACTTTCAAGCATCTTGTGAGTTTTTTTTAAATATTTATTTTTTTTGAGAGAGAGAGAGAGGGAGAGAGGGAGAGAGAGAGAGAGAATGCAAGCAGGGGAGGGGCAGAGAGAGAAGAAGACACAGAATCCAAAGCAGGCTCAAGGCTCTGAGCAGTCAGCACACAGCCCGACGTGGGGCTTGAACTAGTGAACCACGAGATCATGACCTGAGCCGAAGTCAGATGCTTAACCAACTGAGCCACCCAGGTGCCCCATCCAGCATCTTGTGAGGTTTAAAGCAGATGTTCATCATCTCTGATTCTGAACTGTTCACTAAGCTAATGGCAGACAATGTCTGGTATGTGTTGGCAAAATCAAACCACACTAAGATTTCTCTTTATCACTCAAAAGAATTGTGATGGTCTGTGTATCCGAAAGCTATTGTGTTTTTAGTTCTCTGTTATGGCAGCAACATAAGTTAATAAATAAGGAATCTTTTTTTCTTTTAGAAATATATTCCAGCTTTTAAAGATTCAACTGAATACTCTTACTTGAATATAAAAAGAGGAAGGTGAAAATGTGAATTTTTCATATAAAACCAAATTGTGCCCCAACCACCTCTTCTCACTATTCATTTTCTAAACATCCAGCTGGAGGTTAAATCTATGGTGGTTTAAATTCAGAGATTAGTTATTCCATGTGCACTATTTTAGTGTAGATGTGTTTTATTGTTTGATCAGACAATTTAGACCAAAGAAACTATTTACATTTTCTTCTTTTAGATTTTAAGATTTCCTCTTAAAATTTAGATTTAAGTAACGTGTTTTAAATGGCACCAATGATATCCAAGATGCCAAAACAACCCATCAGTTGGAAAGATAAAACATGCCAGCAGTGAACTGGTTCTTTGTTCTGTATGATGTCAATAATCCCCAACAGTACAGGGTGGTTTCAGTATCTCAGAGACTGAGGATTGAAGGCCACTGAGAAAATCAAATGAGGTGGGAAAGAACTTGGGTTCCAATCTGCAAAGTACGCCAGTATTTCTAAACATTTACAGACAATTCCTGGACGAGTGGCAAACTACACGAAGCCTTCATGGACACCAGCCTCCTGGATCCCATTTTTGTAACACTGTCCTCTCCTCTTACCCCCACTCTCCAGTTACTCTCTCTGCCACACTTCTTCCATTGCAGGCACATTTGTGTAGAAGACCAAGTCCCAAGTCATAGGATGATTCTGACTGCCCCAACTCAGAGTGTTATGGGGGAAGTACAGAGGTAATGTGCAATTGCAAAACATACTGCTGTCTCTCAGGTACCTGCCTGTGAAGTGTTCTGGTTGGGATTCAAGAGAATGACACAGATGAGTGAGTCAAACCCATCTTGGAGGAACTCACTCAGGTTGCTAACTAAGGGCTGATCTGCAATTTGGGGAGGTGTGTATTTCATCTGTGATTATGCACAACATTAAAATCCTTTTGCTCTAATAAAACTAGGGTCACATGATACCCTAAGAGGATAAAGTCCACCTTTTAGAGCTTGAGGAAATACCAGCAAAGAGGGGGACATGCTGAAAGTGGAAAGATAGTGATTTATGATTCCTACCCTTTCCCTCTCTCCCAGACAAGATCTGAAGTTTTCAGAGAGAAGAGCATGCCTAAGGGGGTGAGAGATTATTTGTAGTCTTTTCCTGCAGGAGGCCAGATAAGATGAGTAAGGTAACAAACTCAAATACGTAACTCTCGAGGGTTTTTAGAGGCAGAGAGAGTCAGACTGCTGAGGTGTAAACTCCAGTTCTGATATTTACTAGATGTGCGACCTTGGGCAATCTCCTGAAACCTTTTATGGTCCAGTTCCCTCATGTGTAAAATGGAGATACTATCTATACCTAGATCCTACCATCATTGTGAGGATTAAATGGTTAATACTTGTAAAACACTTGGAATAGTGCCTGGCTATAGAAAGGGCTCTGGCAGAGTTGGCTACCTGGTTGATCTCTGAGACTTAGTATATCTAAGTCAATCTATTCTGGCCAGTCTATCTACTTAATCTAGTCTGGCCAGTCTATCTACTTACCAAAGTGAGTTAGCACAGACTAAAAGGGTCTAGAGATAACTTTATCCCTGGAAGGAATCAAAGGTAGAAACATTTATTTCTAGACACCAGATTGGATAATTCACATCTGGTCCCTTGATATCAAGAGGACACAGAAATCTTGTCTGTCCTTCACATGCTACCTAAAAATAGGTTTACATCTTGGAATAATTATGGGATACAATATTAATAGAAATTTCTAAGAAGAAAATACAATAATATGCAAAATGTTTCTTTTAAAGTTTATTTATTTTGAAAGAGGGGGAGACAGAGAGAGGGCGGGGGGAGAGAGAGAAAGAGAGAAAGACTGAACAGGAGTGAGGCAGAAAAAGAGGGAGAGAAAATCCCAAGCAGCCTTCAAGCTGTCTGCACAGAGCCTGACACAGGGCCCGATCCCATGAACTGTGAGATCATGACCTGAGCCAAAACCAAGAGTTGGAATGCTTAACCAACTGAGCCACTCAGGTGTCTCCCCAGATGGTTTTTAAAATAGCCTCCTCTACACAGATGCTTTTATTTAGACTCTCTAAGAGTCACCTTGAAAAGAACAAAGTGGCAGAAGGATTTTCTACAATCATTTTTAAGTGAAGAAAACTTCCAAAGGAGGCTGTGGCTGTGGAACATACATTTGGAAAGGAAGTCAATGAAATGCAGATGAACAGAAGAGGGTGCTTATCCATCTGTTGAAAACAAATATGCCCGGTTGGACATAGATATATTTTTGCCCTTTACATCAATTGAAAAATGTAGCTCTTTTGGCTTTAATTCCGTTTAGTACAGAGTATGTGCTGAATAAATACTTGTTACTTGATTAATTGATAGTGTCATCCCAATCTAGGATTGGGGCAGAAGTGGAAACAGCAGGATGTGCTTTCACATACTAATCCTCGAATATTTAACAATTCTGTTTTGGAGAAAATCCTTCTTGACTTGTGGCCTAGAGAAACAAGCACTCATCATTTCTATTTAATATGGATTTCTCCAGTAAAATAGTCTGACGTTGACTACTTTTAACACTGACAGGACTAACATCACTATTTTGGCAGGAGTAAGGGGGGAAAATAATCACATGTGGATGTAGAAAACCAGGGTTCTTGACCCCAATCTTTTCAATAGGCAATCCACTGGATTTAAGATGATAGTGACACATTTCCAGCTCACTTAGAGAACTGTCACAAGGGTCTAATGCGTGTGGGTTGCATGGTTGGAGGAAGCTAACATGGCCACTACCAAGGGAGAGAAAGGGGGAGGGGCTTGTAAAATAGCAGTTCAAGGACCCCAACTAGGGTAGAAGGTGGACAATAATAGGAGGCCTGGGCGGAGTGAATAAATGTAGGGCTATATATTTGTTTTATCAAGGTGATTTCCATCTCTTCGCCACCCAGAATAACAGGGTAGGTGGCAGTTTAAGCTGTAGTTTGCTGAAGAAGAAAAGAGACAGCCAAAAAACTGAAAAATTCATTGGTGTAGAGAGAGGAAGAAAAGATAGAATTTTGAATATGAGGGAGGAAAGTGAAAATACATTAATTAGCCCTGACTTCTCTCTCAAGGCGAAGGTAGGAAAAAAATGAAGACAGAAGGTAAGAACACTAAAGAAGTTTTTATTAAGAGATATCTGTTAAGTTCTTTCAAGGTAAGGTTTATAATAAAAGGCCGCCTCATAAGAGCACAACCATTGCCCAGACAGAAATAATATTATGATGATTCTTACTATTAATTTAAATAGGATGAATCCAAAGAACACGAAGCTAGAACAACATTCCCCGTCTCAACAACCTGCTCAATAACTCTCTTACGTGTATAGAGGATGCTCATATAACCATCCTCTCTTCACAAAAAGCAGTGAGGTCTCACCTGGAAATGTGATTTTGTGTTAAGGGACAGAAAAGCAGTAATTTTAAACCTTCTACCAGGTGTTTGTATTGTCATCAATGAATGGATGACTCTGTTTTTCAAATAGGTGGGCTCTTGGGCATAACTTTGATGGGAGAAGGCAAATCTTACTGTTTGTTAATGTTTGTGTGATATCAATCTGCATAATAATGAATATTGAAAGCTGTTGTCTTTGAAGATGGTGATCTGTGTACATAATACTGCATTTGGGGAAAAGTTTGCTTCCTTAATGTAGAGCTAGGTTATATTACCACTGAAAATTCACATTTGTGTTTGACCTGTTGAAGTGTGTGTGTGTGTGTGTGTGTGTGTGTGTGTGTGTGTGTGTGTTTCATTCAAGAGATACCCAACAAATAAGCAGCTTCTTTTTACCTCACACTGGCAGGAGGATATCAAAAGAGGTGTTGGTAAAGGCAGTAGAGAGATAATAAAAAGGAAAGAAACAGAGCTGGGGGCAGGGTAATAAAGCAAAGTGTGACCTGCTGCCATTCATCCCTGGATTCATCCACCCCATTCATACGAGGGACCCAGGATTCTGTCAAAAACAACCAGGACCTTCAGACAGAGATCTGCAAAAAGTAGGCAGAGGTCACTGGTGAAGAGAAGGGGCAACTGATGTGAAGCAGTTGCCATGTGGACAGCCCGACAGCAAAAGTGTGACAAATCTCCGTGTTCCCAACTACACCAGCAGATGGTGGATGTCGAAGGAGGCAGCCTTGGGTTTGGACATATTTGGAGTTACAAAGTCTAAGGCAAATGAGGAGTCTTTGGGAGCTTCATATCAGTCTTCCTCCTGGAACTATTTTAGAGATTGGACCAGAGCACAAAGACCAGAATGAGCGAAGGTTCTTTGTCAAGTGAGACAGAGTAGCCACCAGGAGCATCCCATGCAGGCCTGTTAGATAGGCCCAACCCAAGGCACACTTCATCTGTGTGCTGCATGAGTTAAAGTCTACATCAGAAAGGGTGCTTCTGTTGTGGAAAAAAGGACGTAATACTACCACTCGTAAAAAGAGAATGTGCATAATCTTGGAACAGAAAAAAGCACTGTAAATGTAGAAGAATATTTAAGAGAAAATGCTTATTATATGCACGCGCGTGTGTGTGTGAAAGAAGCCAGACACAAAAGGCTACATTTTGTGAATCTATTTACATGAACTGTATAGAATAGGTAAATCCTTAGAAGAGGAAGGCAGATTGGTGGTTGCCAGGGGCTAGGGGCAAGGGAGAACTAGGGAGTGACTGCTTAATGGGTAAGGAGTTTCCTTTTGGGTGATAAAAAATGTTCTGGAACTAGATATTAGTGATGGCTGCACAGCATGGTGAAAATGCTAAATGCCACAGAATTGTACACATTATAATGGTTGAAATAATGAATTTTATGTCCTGTAAATTTGTCCAACTTTTAAAAAGCATCTGCACTGTATCAATCCATTTTTTTGATAGAAAAAAATGACTGAAAATTACACATGTAGCAATTGGCAATATCAAAGTAGAATGAGGCTCCACCTCCAGTTTCTGGGTGTGGGGGGGTGACACCTATGAGCTGAGCTTTTGGAAAATGTTTTCTAGTCACTTTCCTTCCTATGATCTCAGCAATATTTATGGTTCCTTCCACCTCTACAATTTTATGACTTTATGATTTGATATATCAGTGCAAAGTTTCCAGAAATAGATCCTAGGAAAAGGGAAATAAAAAAACCTAACCAAACCAAACCAAAACAACAACAAAAAACCAGTCTGAAGGGACAGAAAGAAATACTATCTATCAAGATGAATTTAGAATGTCGCATAACAATTGAAAATAAAACTATGAGGGGCGCCTGGGTGGCGCAGTCGGTTAAAGCGTCCGACTTCAGCCAGGTCACGATCTCGCGGTCCGTGAGTTCGAGCCCCGCGTCGGGCTCTGGGCTGATGGCTCAGAACCTGGAGCCTGTTTCCGATTCTGTGTCTCCCTCTCTCTCTGCCCCTCCCCCATTCATGCTCTGTCTCTCTCTGTCCCAAAAATAAATAAACGTTGAACAAAAAATAAAAAAAAAAAAAAGAAAATAAAACTATGAGAAATAAGTTGATAGATTTCAAATGTAAGAAAAGCCAGATGGGAAAAAAAGAAAATAAGAGGAACAAGATGTAGAGGAACGGACACGGGATAGGACTGTTCTAGGAAAGGGAGACACAGGACTTATTTAAGGACAGGTGGCTCTGTTCAAAAGAGAACGGAGGGAAGACACAAAAAACCAGGGCAATAATGAAGAAAAAAAAAAGAGAATAAATATTCCACTGGAGGTGGACTGAAAGCCCCCAGGCTGAGTGGGAAAGAGGGAAGCAAATGTTCAGGAGAGAAGACTACAACAGCAAGGGTCAAAGGAGAAAGAGAAGAGAACATTCAAAGGAAGGGTTTAAATGCTAAGTAACATGTTTAAGTAAGAATACTCAGTAGAAGTAGAAAAAGAATCAGAGTCACAGGTGGGCTTTACAAAGACCACAGCAACGCTAAGGGAAGACACTGGAGCAAAAGTGGTGAAAAATAAAGACAGCAGGGAAGACTTGGTTCAGATGGAGTCAGGGCCATGGGGTGAATGGAAATGCTAAGCCAAATGAACTTGTGACAGCTTTGAAGGGTGGCCCAATGAGAAGGATAAAGAGAAGTAGTTGGCTTAAGAAAGAAACATGGAAAGTATGAGAATTCTGTAGAAGGAAAAAAAAACCCTGAATAATAGCGATGTTTTTAATGGAACAGTTTCAAGGAGGGTAAAATCTATGTGTATAGATATGTATAGTTTCAAGGAGGATAAAATCTTTGTGTATAGGTATGAGCTGATGTGGGAGGAAAAAAGTGAGAGACAAATGGTATAAGAAAGATAATCCTAATAAATCAAAATAAATTATAGCATATAATCATTCTTGGCAACTGTGTCAAGTATTAATGTTCTCATTTTGCATGTAAGGAAATTAAAACTCAAGAAGGTGTGTACAATTTTCACCATCCTGGGGTCCTACATGGCAAAGGCAGGATTTTAACATAGCTCTGGTTCACAGTAACGTTCACCCAGTTCTTCCCAATATAAGAGATTCCTTAAAGATTCGTTTAAGAGATTTGGGGTTGATTTGAATTACCGTCTTGAAAATGGGTATAAAAATCTCATTTTTAGTTTAATTTTAATTTTATTACCTAATTTCATTTTTTGGTTATAAGTTGTATTTTTTGGACCTACTCGTCTGTCAAAATTCTCAGACTGCCTTTTCCCCATGTTTCAGCCAGGGCTACATTGTGCATATCTCATGCATTCCTGGAAGCTTGAATTATAAAGACTACTTTACAGGAAAAATACAAGTATGATAACCAAAGTGGACAATTCTTTAACACTGCATATTGCTGTACTCTGTTGGCTCTGCTCAGTACTGAGCCATTGACTGGCATGTTGATTGCACGGAAGAATGTATTTCTGAGCTCTAAGGCAATTGACTCAGAAGATGCAATCATCTGAAACACAATCCATTTATTTTAGGATGAAGATTGCCTATGAAATATGTCCATCATTTTATCCCTTGTAGCTAATTAGCCCCACTGACCTTTATGGCTATTGATTTCTCTTCTACATGTTGTCTTAAAAGAAAAATTCAAGATTTTGTTTACATCTTGTTTGCTGCTATCAGCTCTTGTCCAGAGATTGTTAACTAATATTAAATCACCTGACTGCCTTCATTTTGAGCCTTTTGTAAGGCTTTTGAGCCTTGAAGTAAGTAGTATTATCCTTACTCTACAGATGAAGAAACTCAGGCTCAGAGAGGTGGGGTAATTTATCCAGGCTCACAGTGCTTCTAAGAAATAGAAGTTAAAATCAAACTTCTGATTCTAAAGTCTTTACTAAACATCAGCAAAACAGAAGCAAACTAATAAATAAAATGTGTAAGGTTGGATATTTTTTCATTCACTAATTCATTCATTCATTCATTCATTCAAGACTTATTGGGGGGGGGGGGGAAGCAAGAAAATGACAATGCTCTAGCATTAAGAAGATGGTGGAAACTGTATAGTGGGAATAGTCCTGACCCTAGAGAGCTCCAGAAGATAAAGGGGATCAGAGATTTAAAATAATAATAATTGAACTTGGTAGGTTCCACAGGTTAAAGTGACCTGGGAGAGTTGAGGAAGGCATCAAGCAGGAAGTAACATTCTACCTTTTGTTGAGGATGAAAAGCATTTACCAGGAAGATAAGAGGCTGGTAAGAGTGGGCAGGCATGAAATGGCATACCTACTCTTACTGCCCAAATAATTTTCCTGAAATATACAAGCTACATTTTCTATTTTACTTGAATTTGCCTTGTACGTAAGACACAAAGAAAATATTATTCGTGCAGTTTTCAGTTTCCAAGGTGAAGGATAATATGATCTTGGCCAAATCCACCCTTTACTCCCTCAGACCACCAAATGGGGTAAGTTCTGAAGTGGGGTGTCCTATCTACCAGGGTAGAAGAGGATGATGGGTAAGTCTCCTCAGTAACCTCAGAGGGCAAAATTAGTTTTGAGAACTCGAGGTTTCTCCTCTGTGAATGTCCAGCACCTATGAGCTTTGACAATAAAAAATTTCCGTGGCTTCAGAATAGTTTCTGGATGCACAACCAACTCTGTCAAGTGTAAGAGAAGGTCACAGACAGATCCACGAAACAGGAAAATCATGAAAATATGGATGTTTGTAGATGAATCAAAGGGAACAGAGAGTGACCCCCTGCTATCATCACTTAATCACTCAGTTAGGTAAAATATTAAGAGACAAGAGATCAGACTAAGCAGTTGTGACCAGTAAGGACAAGTGGAATCAGCATAAATTTATTATCATTAATATCATCATCATTAGTAATTCTGGAGCCTACTCATCTAAAAATACTGTGAGCAGGTGATTTAAACAGCATAGGCTATGGCTCTAGATACGATACGAGCAAAAAAAAAAATCGCATATTCCTTTAGCTTTTATATTTGTATATGTATTATTTAAGTGTAATAGAGTAATAGGTGCCCATTCCCTAAAGCTTAAACATAAATAACACTAGCTAATATGGCAAAGCCTTGCCATTCAGGGATCTAACATTTTTAGTATTTCAAATTTGTTGTTGTTTCTCAATTTTCTTGAAATTTAGGTATTTAATTTACTGTAATTAATTAATTAATTTTATTATGGTAAAGCACATATAACATGAAATTAATCATTCAAGCCGTATTAAACATACAGTTTAATGACATTAAGAACATTCACAATGTCATGCCACCATCACCACTGTTCATTTCCAGAAATTTTCCATCATCCCAAATGGAAACTCTGTACCCATTAAATAGTAATGTCCTGTTTCTCTTCCCCCAGTATTTGCTAACTCTTATTAGACTTTCTTAGACATTTTTATTCATCAACTTGCAACTCTGATGTGGGATATCACTTGAGTAATGACCGAGTCTGGTTAATTTTTATTTTTTATTTTTTTTTTAATTTTTTTTCAACATTTTTATTTATTTTTGGGACAGAGAGAGACAGAGCATGAACGGGGGAGGGGCAGAGAGAGAGGGAGACACAGAATCGGAAACAGGCTCCAGGCTCCGAGCCATCAGCCCAGAGCCTGATGCGGGGCTCGAACTCACGGACCGCGAGATCGTGACCTGGCTGAAGTCGGACGCTTAACCGACTGCGCCACCCAGGCGCCCCTGGTTAATTTTTATTTTTACATCTATCTCCACACAGCTTCATTAACCTGTTCTCATGCATCATTTATACATTTATTGTGAATTTGAGAGATCTGTGAAAAGCTCAGATTTTATGCCTCTTGAATGTTAGGGCCTAGTCATTTGATTATTCTTTATTAGACTCTCAACCATAACTGAACACATGTACACACAGACATGTAAACATGTGTGCACACCAACACAAGAATCTATTGACTTCTGCAAGGGCAAGTTTCACTGCTTATGCCAGGCAGCGGGACATAAGCTGATAATTGGAAGTTGCTTTGTTTTCTAAATTGCAGGTTACAGCTCGAAGAAAAGTGTCTCAGAATATTACTAAAATCTCTCATTGATTAAGAAAACAAACATCTTTTGAAATGAAAAAAAAACTGAAGATAATTTGGAGCTGTTAGGTTTGGGACAGAAAAAGGACCTTGATTATGGGTCTAAACAAACAAAACAAAACAAAACAAAACAAAAACAATAAGGTAGAAGGTTCCCAAAGTTGGGGTAAACGCTACATATTCAATCAATAACAAATGTCAGTTTAAAATGAAGGAGGAAAGCTTGTCATCTCTGCAGATAAGTTTTATATTTCAACTCAGTGTTTTGGAAATATCAGAACATATGGGGATTTAAAAAAAATGGAATGAAGGGGGATTAATGGAAAAACAATTTTATCTGTCAAAGATCACTACAAAGCAAACAAAAAACAAGCAAACCAAAGCGACTGTAAAGGGCATATTCATCAATAATCCTGGCTGTGTTTTAAAGGTGCACGGATGCCACAAAAACATCTCCATCATCACATAAATATAATTTTATTGTTTATCTGAGTTGGGGATGACATTTACTGCCTCACACACTCCCTCTTAAAGCATCGTGTTTACTTATCTAGCAGTGTTTTCCAGAATGTTTGCATTTGGAAAAGAACACCTCTTACCTCTTTGCTAAACCTTAAATAAATTATGCATTAAATCATATTTTTGCTATGAGACATATTTTGTACCAGGTACAATGATTTAAATCCACACCCAACATTGGGTATTTCCATTAATAATTTAAGAAAAAAATTGCTTGGACACCACTATCTACAGTTCATGAATTTATAGTGAAACACGATTAAATGAATCCACAGCTAGGAATCAAGCTATTGAACAAGCGTACATTCGCCAAGATGGCCTATAAGAATAATTGGATCTTCTAAAAGAAAACATTTGTTAAGCAAATCAATCAAATCCATCTCGCTTGACACACTCGTTGTCGTTCTTGCATAAAATGAAATTTATATTACATGAATATGTATTTGAATCAGAGAAAATATGATAGGAAGAGCATAGTCATTGAACAGGGGCTCTTTTAATGCATGGTTGATAGGTAAATTTTTATTTTGATAAGGACTTGAAGGGTCTGCTGATACCACTCCAAGACAATGTCAATTTTGGACCACTTGAAATCAGGTAACTGATCGCTGACTGTAGTGTTTCTTAATTTAAATTCACTTGAAATATGTTGGTAATTTTGGAAGAGAATTCTAGAAGTTACAGCACAGGATATAATGATACCCCCAGATAATGAGGGTGGTAAAATTAAGTAGGCTACTTAAATTGACAAACTGATAAATAAGGGAAATTGACAAGTGAGAAATAGCCACGGAAGCATCTGCCCCTTAATCCCTGAGCTTTACGTGTTTGGATGTCATCTTCTGCTTAGAGGAAGAGATTCCTTTAGGACCAGACTAATTCTCAAAAGAATTTTAGGAAAGTTTCCAGTCTATAAAAATAACAGAGCCAGGTACCATAAGGGACACTATGTATTTTGGTGGTAACAAAAAGAAAAGTGTCAAAGGGAAAAGCCCACCCTTTTGTAAATGAACTCGGCCTTACTGTGAAGCAGTGTTAATTCATATAGATGCATCTGACTGTATTCACTATATGTGTATTTTCTCCTTTATAGACTTCTACATATCACAGTTACTTTTGAAAACAAGGTATCATTCAACTCAGTTGCTTCAACTTTTATGTTTAGATCCGTATTTTGGTTGCCCATGTTAATAAATTAGAAAAATACATTTTTATATCAATCCATTGCTTTCCATATTAAACTTTGTGTTCTTCTTGTGTGTTTTATAATTATGAGACTGTTTCAGAGGTCAGTGAAATATCGCCACTAATCTCTTTATTTTTCCTATAGATGGCTCATTATATTTTATCTCCTTTTTTCATGAATTTATGTAAATGTTGTAATCTGGGGACCAATTCTTTCTTTCATTCATTAATTTGGAAGAATATGTGACTATTTCGCCTTCAAGCATCTTTTGAAATAGACATGTTTGAGAACCCTGAACCAAGCAGCCAGCCAGACATCCAGCAGGCAACTCTGTTCCTAAAGCATGTTCCTCAATGCCTGCTCATCTAGGAATGACTAGTCCTATTTTCTCAATCAAAGCCTCTTGAAGGCCAAAAAGGATAAGAATCACTGAAGAACTGCAAGTTTTTATGCATAAAGCAAACTGACCTTGGGTTATTAGCAAGTCTCGAAAAGCTGAATTTTGAAGGTCAGAAAAACTTGCTTACACAGAGTCAGAGTCAAGGTCAGAAATATCTACAGAGTGCTAATACAAGACAGGTGCCTTCTCTTCCTTGCAGTATTTTTTAAATCTTAAAATCAGACATCTTAAAAACTTCCCTGGACAAAACACCCCAAAATGCTGGATGAGACTCTAAAAACACTCTTTTAAATGCATAATAAGGTAGAGAGACAACAAGGAAAATCCCTAGGGGCCAAAATCCAAAATGAAACTCAAGAGCAGCCAGTGCTCAAGCTGTCTGATGGAATCACTGGGGCAAGGGCTTTGTGTCTTAATGGCCTTCTGAGAAGAGGTAAGCCCTGCACCTTTGTAAGGTGGAACAAAGACCCATACCACAGTTCTCATGAAGAACTCATGGGAAGACTTCCCATGAAGTCTCATGGGAAGACTGAGGTATTAACTCCTCTGCTTATTGATGTAAAATTCTGTCTCATTACACCAAAGATATGGTGGCAATTGTTAAACTTTCACAATATTTTTGAACTTGTGGTCAAACAGATGCATTATTTAAAACTGTGCAAATCTGCAAGTAAATAAGTTATATTAAGATAAAGGTGAGAAACACTCAAAACACATTAGTTACTAATTACTTATTACATTTTACTATTACCTATGTGTTTGAGGTTATTTATGTCCATTGCATTTCTGTGGAGGCAATTCTACATAATGGTAATGATCTCCGGCACCTTTCTTTCAAACCCTGTCCTCACTAATGTCATATTGGTACCTTGAAATTGGCCAGGATAGGAGTGTTATACTATGGAAATCTGCAAATGCTACAGAGCTTCAATTACTGCTTTATGGATTGTCTAGACTTAAAAAGTGATGGAAATTTGGTTAACAGTGAAGACTCAAGTTAAAAGTGTGGTATGGCTTGAACCTGGACCACTTTCTTACACCATACACATAAATAAACTCAAAATGCATGAAAGACCTAAATGTAAGACAGGAAGCCATCAAAATCCTCAAGGAGAAAGCAGGCAAAAACCTTTTTGATCTTGCCCGCAGCAACTTCTTACCCAACACGTCTCCGGAGTCAAGGGAAACAAAAGCAAAAATGAACTATAGGGACCTCATCAAAATAAAAAGCTTCTGCACAGTGAAAGAAACAATCAGCAAAACTAAAAGGCAACCGACAGAATGGGAGAAAATATTTACAAACAACATATCAGATAGTGGGTTAGTATCCAAAATCCATAAAGAACTTATCAAAGTCAACACCCAAAAAACAAATAATCCAGTGAAGAAATCGGCAAAAGACATGAAGAGACACTTCTCCAAAGAAGACATCCAGATGGCCAAGTGGCACATGAAAAAATGCTCAACATCACTCATCATCAGGGAAACACAAATCAAAACCACAATGAGATCCCACCTCGCACCTGTCAAAATGGCTAACATTAACAACTCTGGCAACAACAGATGTTGTTGAGGATGCGGAGAAAGAGGAGCTCTTTTGCACTGCTGGTGGGAATGCAAACTGGTACAGCCACTCTGGAAAACAGTATGGAGGTTCCTCAAAAAACTAAAAACAGAACTACCCAGTAATTGCACTACTAGGTATTTATCCAAGGGATACAGGTGTGCTGTTTCGAAGGGACACATGCACCCCCATGTTTACAGCAGCACTATCAACAATAGCCAAAGTATGGAAAGAGCCCAAATATCCATCAATGGATGAATGGATACAGAACATGTGTGGTGTATATATATACAATGGAGTATGACTCAGCAATCAAAAAGAATGAAATCTTTCCATTTGCAACTACATGGATGGAACTAGAGGGTATTATCCTAAGCGAAATTAGTCAGTCAGAGAAGGACAAACATATGACTTCACTCTTACGAGGACTTTAAGAGACAAAACAGATGAACATAAGGGAAGAGAAGCAAAAATAATATAAAAACAGGGAGGGGGACAAAACATAGGAGACTCTTAAATATGGAAAACAAACAGATTTGTTTGTTTTCCACAGGTAAGTGGAGGGGGGGCGGATGGGGTAAATGGGAAAGGAGCATTAAGGAATCTACTCCTGAAGTCATTGTTGCGCTATATGCTAACTAACTTGGATGTAAATTAAAATAAATAAATAAATAAATAAAAGTGTGGTGTGTCCGTAACTGTTACACTGTGAGTAGCACAAAAAACTAAGGGTCTGAAATCTATCTGGTCTGATTCAGTAGTCACTCATGTCATTAATGAACAAATGTAATTCTAAGATACATTCATCTTTGTTGTTACTCGTTAAAACAAACAACCAACCAACCAACCCCAATGTTGAAACCACAGCCTTTGTTGGCTGGTAGCCATAGCCATGGCCACAGGAGTTTGGCAAAAATCAATGGAAGTGGAAGACTGACTGTAAAACAGACAATGGCCAGACCCTGTGTGACCACAGAATTGTGACCCACAGTGCCGGCAGCGATTAGATCAGAATATTTAGAACTTGGTCAATATTTTCCAGCTTCCCCGTTTTTCATCCTCCCTTCCATCTGAGGACAAATCAGAAAAAGCCAAATATGCTCCCCAACTTAGACTTCTATTTCACCTGCCTCCAGCTTCCTCTTGCCAGCAATGTCCAATCAGAGCATACCTGGAGCTTTTCTTTCTTTTCTTCACTGTAACACTTTCCCACTGCCCGAAGGTGAATGTCATGGGGTCTCCATAGGTGACTCCCTTCCTATAGCATGCTCTCAAGATACAGCCCTGGTTTGTTTCCATGCAGGGATCTTTGCTTATTTCTACAAAAGTATTCTATGAGAATCAACTGGCTTTATGGAACTTGAAATTAAGAGTATTTTATATTTTATTATTATTTGTAATAGGTACATTATCCTTTGTTATTAGTAAAATTTATAAGAAATTTACATTTGTATATATAGGCACATTGTTTGTTTGTTTGTTTCAAAGAGTTGGTTCTTAGCCATTTATCAGCACACCACTGGGCTTACACTCTGTAATATAGAGTAGAGTAGAGAAATTAAAAAAAAAAATCCACAGGCACAACATAGGCTCTGAATAGGTAAAATATTTTTTAAAAATGTTAATCTTGGGTCTGCTTTCACCTGAGTTTGGAAGTCACATTTACACAACTCATGTGGTACAAGGATCCTCCTTGCAAAGGACTCTGGTCAGTGATACCCTTGAGGAGTCTGGTGAAAGCCAGAACAAATCCTTTCTGGAGGGACACACCCAAATTCCAATTTACCGACTATTCCACAGGTAAAGTCCTGATGAAGATGATCCCAAAATAAAAATTGCAATCAATTCACCATAACCATAAACAAATACTATAAACAGGAGAATTTATCACATCCCTTTAAGAACCGGGAATTGTAACTGATACATTGTTCTTGAGTCATCTGATTCCGACTCTAAGAAGTTTTTGCCTTATTTAATATCTTTTGACCTATCCCCTTTTAAGACGGGATTCCATGCTGGGGCACCTGCGTGGCTCAGTTGGTTAAGCTGCCGACTTTGGCTCTGATCATGATTTCATAGTTTGTGAGTTTCAGCCTCACATTGGGCTCTGTGCTGACAGCTCAGAGCCTGGAGCTTGCTTTGGGTTCTGTGTCTCCCTCTCTCTCTCTGCCCTTCCCCTGCTTGTGCTCTGTCTCAAAAATAAGTAAACATTAAAAAAAATTTTTTTAAAGATGGGATTCCAAAAACTTGCATAGCAACTGAGAAATAATCCATTATTCACTTACCCAACAAATATTTATTAATTGCCTCTGACTTAAGCTAAGTTCAATCTGCTGGGTGAGTGGAGAGACCCATAGACTAGATGTGTAAATGAGTGCTACTGGGGCTTTCAAAGAGCCCACAGCAGAACCCTGGGAGAATTAAGAAGGCAGAGGCAAGATCTACCTTGGGGAAGTCAGAAAAAGGATCCATAAAGAAAGGAGTGCTTACGTCGTGATTTAACATATGGGTAGATATTTGTGTACTTTGGGCAAAAGGAATGGGGTGAGACAAACCAGGCAGAGGGAGCAGAATGAACAGAAGTGAAAAATATGACAGTCACAAAATAGCCTTCCATCAGCGTCAAGACCTAGTTACAATGCTGTACTGCTACTTTCATGGAACATTTTTTAAGTAAATACATTTTTTAAGAAAATGTTATTAGCGTGGCTGGCAACATCTAAGATGGCTCCCAAAGATCCCCACCTATTGGCATTCATACCTTTGTGTAATTTCTCCCTGGGAGTGTAAAGTGAACACAATGACTTGCTTCTAATGGGTACAATATGATAAAAGTGATGGCATATGTCTTCTATGATTAGGTTACAAAGAGACAGTGGCTTCCCTCTTGCTTACCCTCTTTTGCTTGCTCACTCTGTGGGAAGGCAGAGGACATATTCTGAACTGCCTTGTGGAGAAGCCCATGTGATAAAGAACTCCAGGAGGCCCCAGCAAACAGCCAAGGAGATCTGAGGCGCTCGGTAAAACCTCCCATAAGTGAGCCAGGAATAATCCTACCCCAGGGGAGCCTTCAGATGAGACCAGACTTCGCGGACACTTTGACACTTTGTAGAACACCCTGAGGCAGAGACGTGCAGCTAAGTTTCACCTGGATTCCTGACCCATGGAAACTCTGAGACAGTGACTGTGTATTGTTTTAAGCTGCTAAGTTTTGGAATAATTTGTTATGCAGCAACACTTGACTGACCTAGTTACTATGCTATCTGTTGTGTGCAATACTTCCCACTATCATGAATGAGGAGAGTAGCTTAGTTTAACATTTAGACAAGGTTTCTCTTAAGTAGTAAGATGTGTAACGTTGCATCGGAGCCCAAACTCAGGATTCTCTTTAAGGTTCAAATGGCATCTATAGATATGGCTGACGAGTCCAAATGGTGTTGGGTAAGAGATTTCTGTACAGCAGGTATGTTTTAAGAAAGACTACTAATGCAAGAGTTGGAACTGATATTATCATCATTTTGCATCATGCTAAAGTTTCATGTATTTTTAAAGATCAATTTAAGTATACTATTTTAAAGTCGTGGGCATTGGCCAAGCTAAGGATATATTGCCTCTTCCATAGTATAGATCCCTGGAGACCTGTGACAATGTCCTGCAAAAGAGCTCATATTTAAGTGTCTACCTTGATGAATATACTATTTTCTGGATGGTCTTATTAGTGCGGTAATGATTGACATGTCATCTCTCTCTAAGGACAGACACAAGCAGCTACACAAAAATGTGCTTTGGTTTGTTCATGTGGAAGAAGTTGATATTTTGACTGTTTCAAGAAATCACTCAACTATCCCATGTTTTATACAGGGCTATGAAAATAAAAACAAAATCCACTACTGACGAAAGTGTCAAAATACATCTTAGGAGCAGGGTGTACTGGACTGCCACTGTCGACATTTCAAGCCATTGGCTTGTACACTAATCACAGGCCTCAATTCATACCCCTCTGATGAATTAGTATGGTGGGCCAGTGCACCTGAAAGGGCCAGTGCATCTGAAAAAGTCAAATTTTGGAGTTGCAAGGCATGTTAGAGACACCTAATACAAACAGGCACACTCACCCTCTCCATCAATGTACAAATGAGAAAAATACCTCCTGCATTCAGCCCTCAGTGTTCTTTTGTTTTGTGGTTTTTTTTGAGGGGGGGTGCAAGTGAGCGAGGGGCAGAGAGAGACAGAGAGATAATTCCAGGAGGGGCAGGAGACGGGGGGGGGGGGGGGGGGGAGGAGGGAGAGAGAGAGAGAGAAAAGCAGAGCTCACCTAAAGTGCGGCTCATGCTCACCCTAAGTGGGGCTCAAGCTCACGAACCATGACATTAAGACCTGAGCAGAAGTCAGATGCTTAATGACTGAGCCACACATGCGTCCCAGCACTCAGTGTTCTAACACACCCCTCAGTTTCAGTCTATTCACTAGAAAACTTAAATCATGACTTCAATTTTATGTTGTTGTTCAAAGGTTTTATATTATTGGATATAACAAAAGTTTTCTACAGTCTATTTTAGATATTCAGTGTGTTCTCTGTATTAAGTAAGATAGATGTTTGTGTTGGAAGACATGTTTTAGGGCCTATATTGTTCATGTCTAATGATAGTGTTTTATGAGAAGGTAAGGTACACAATTTTTAATTTAATGCAATACCAATTATGTGTCAGAATCTTCTGGATCTTTACTTTATTATTTTGGAAAATCTTTACCACCCAGAGAAACAGAGAAAACCTCCATGTATATATCATTCAGCCTCAACAATTTATTAATAAAGCCAATCTTGTCTGTCTACTCTCCACTTTTCCCACCATGGTCAGTTACTTTAAAACAAATCCCAGACATCTTTTTATTTCATCCATAAACATTTCAGTACGTGTCTGTAAGAGAGATAAAGACTCTTAAAAGAAAACATAACCACAATACCATTGTCATCCC
Source organism: Herpailurus yagouaroundi (assembly GCF_014898765.1). Classification (NCBI taxonomy): domain Eukaryota; kingdom Metazoa; phylum Chordata; class Mammalia; order Carnivora; family Felidae; genus Herpailurus; species Herpailurus yagouaroundi. Next base: position 17,106,351 of record NW_024412405.1, read on the forward strand.
GAAAAATTAAAACAAATCTCAAATATTCTCAGTGTTGTTAGCCTTTGATGGTCTCAAGTTTATTTGCTCAAATCTCAATACAAAAATGGTTCCCAGGGGCGCCTGGGTGGTGCAGTCGGTTGAGCGTCCGACTTCAGCCAGGTCACGATCTCATGGTCCGGGAGTTCGAGCCCCGCGTCAGGCTCTGGGCTGATGGCTCAGAGCCTGGAGCCTGTTTCCCATTCTGTGTCTCCCTCTCTCTCTGCCCCTCCCCCGTTCATGCTCTGTCTCTCTCTGTCCCAAAAATAAATAAACGTTGAAAAAAAATTAAAAACAAAACAAAACAAAAAAAAAAACCACAAAAATGGTTCCCACATTCCATATTTGGCTGCTTTATCTTTTAGGCCTCTAATCTATAACAGTGCCTTTGCTCAACCCCCTTTTTTTGCTGTTTATTTATTTTATGTGATATTTAGATCTAGAGGCATCATTTAATTCAGATATGATTCATTATGCTTGCTATCTCTACGTCCATATAAGCATCAACCCATCCACACCAGAGCTGGTATCTTTTCTGAAAGCCTACTGAGAGGCTTCCTCTGTGACAACGTTCAAAAATTAGAAGGTGGGGAAAAAAAAGTTAATATTCCTAATTCCCAGACTTTTTAAATGTAATGTCTTCTATTAAATTAAATAGATGCATATAAAAAAGGAATGAAATCAAGAAACTACTAATTGTGCAGGAGAATCTTAAGTTCAATGAGAATAATCAAAAAAGTGTATAAATAATAATGCAAAATAGAAAACAATATGTATCAAAGAGGTTGAAATAAAATGGATTAGGAGCTCAAGGCAAGGAAAAAGACTACTTTCCTTCCTATTATTTTGCATAAGCTATACATATGATTCTTAATCTACAGAAGAGAAGAAAATTAAAGTTAGCATCCACAGTCCACAGCTGTGACACTAAACTATATAAGTGCTGGTAGGATGCTTCGTGCCTCTGTGCCTCAGTTTCCCCCTTTGAAAAATGGACAAAATGTGTATATTTACCTTCCAGTTTGGAAAGAGCATGGGATGAGGTCATGCACGTGATACATTTAGCAGTGTGCATTTATTCATTAGTATGTAGTTTTAAAAAAAGAATGCTAAGTGCCCCCCAAATTCTGGTGTTCTGTTTTTGTTCTTTTTGGGGTGCTCATCTGCTACTTCAGCAGATGAGATAAAGAACTGAAAATCATAACTCTGGCCTTTCTGTGAACAAATAAGGCATTTTCTTTTCCCATGCAAATGTAAAACAATTAAGATACAATGCAGGCTGTCAAAATTCTGGTTTTACATTAAACAGTTTCATGTTGTTTTTTTTTTTTTCTCCCTTGTCCCTAATATATATTGGGCAAGCTAGTGCTTTTGACAATCTAAACTATTCAGCCATGCCCGATGCATAGAGAATCGAATTTTTTCAGACATGTTCAATTGCTCCTTCATTTTTAATTGCAAGTCAGCCAAGATGCAACAGCAAGATTCCTTTTCAAAAGGCCTGCTGTTTCTTCCTTTCCTGCAAAAAAATCCTGTTCCTGTTCCATTTTTTATTAATATGTGAGCTGAATGCTTCTAATTTAGAATCTGTTACCTTCATAACCTCCCAAAGCTATTAGAACATCAGGGAAGATTTGCTTTGTCATCCAATTTTCTGATGCTTTTCTAAATTTCTTTCTTTTTATTTGTCTGAAAAATCTTGGTCATTGGAGTTTCATATTCTGGATACCATTTTTTTCAGCTCTACCATTTAATATACCTAATTTCATTTCTTAAAACAATTAATTATCAGTTACATGGTAGGGTCTCTAAAGCCTTAAGAATCTATGAACATTAAATCTGTAAGACTGCCAACTGGGTCAACCTTAATTCTGCAAACTAAGAAAGAGCCACTGGACTTCAAATTAAATCGAAATGCAGCTGGTTAAGTTTAAGTAATATTTTAGGCTTTAATGCTTAAATGCATTATTTATGGACTAGAATTAAGTAACACTTAAAAATGAATTCACTTATGAATTCAGCATCAATTGGACCTGCTTCTGTTTCCGTTTTTGTTTATCATAAAAAAGTGGTTATACTTATATTAATTTTTAAAAATTATTTGAGCAGCTCCTGGGTGGCTCAGTCGGTTAAGTGACTGACCCTTGATTTCAACTCAGGTAATGATCTCACAGTTCGTGAGTTTGAGCCCTGCATTTGGCTCAGTGCGGGGAGCCTGCTTAGGATTTTCTCTTTCTCTTTCCCTCTCTCTCTGCCCTGCCATGTGCTCTCTTTCTGTCACTTTCAAAATAAACTTTAAAAATATTTGAGATATAATAACAGCATTTAGAGTAAACTTGCATGCCAAGAAAATCATCTTAGAGGTTTGGTGCCCATAATGGTTCCCATGAATAAGATCAGAAGAGATTTTGTATATGTGCAACTTCCTGAGGATATTTTAATACCTTTTTTAAGTAAGGCAATTCTAGATTTGCAAAGGTCTATAAAAATTAAAAGTGTTTCATTAGAAAGAAGTATTAAATTCTGTATGCATTTCTATCAGCTGTTCTTTCATAGAAGTTATAGTAAAAGGTAATAATATTAGGGGCACCTGGTGGCTTAGTCAGTTAAGCATCTGACTTCAGCTCGGAGCCTGGAGCCTGCTTCGGATTCTGTGTCTCCGTTTCTCTGCCCCTGCCCCGCTCATGCTCTCTCTTACTCTCTCTCTCAAAACAAAATAAATTAAAAAAAATTTAAAAAGGTAATAATATTAAACATGAAGACTGCTCAATTTTGACAGTAGTACATGTAGGTGTTAACTTTTGCTCTCAGTGTATTGTTCAAGGCTATAATTTCTGACTGTAGATAAAAACAGTGCTAATTCAGAGTTGTCCCAGTTATATTCCAAAAGACATTCCTCCATGGGTCTACTGATCTGACTGAGTTGATAACTGACAAAAGTCCTTGGCCACTACGCAGCTGACAATACTTGTTAAAATTTTTTTTCTAATGTTTTATTTAGTTTTGAGACAGAGAGAGACAGAGCATGAGCAGGGGAGGGGCAGAGAGAGAGGGAGACACAGAACCCAAAGCAGGCCCTAGGCTCTGAGCTGTCAGTACAGAGCCTGATATGGGGCTCAAACTCACAAACCGCGAGATCATGACCTGAGCTGAAGTCGATGCTTACCCGACTGAGCCACCCAGGTGCCCCATGACAATACTTGTTTAAAGGCTGTTTACAAATAAAATGAATACTTGGTTGTCCCTTGAAATTTCCATTTCAACCTGGGCTACTAACCTGAATCTAGCATATTTTTGACGATAATTAAAAAATAAACATATATGGGGTAGCAGAGCAGTTTGACATCTAGATTTTAGCAAAGTCACCGTCCCATATAATTTACACCAGGAAGGAAATCACTGAGACAGAAAACATATGCAACAGCTTAGTTCGAAGCTGTCACAGCGGTTCAGTGTCAGTCTCCTGCTACCCAAGGCAAACAACCACTTTCCCCTACGTCTCATTGCTTTCTCTATTCCCTTCTCATCCTTTCCTTTTATTGACGACCGGACCTGACAAATAGCACTGGTTTTGAATAGAATTTAAGACATCTTGTACACCTATTAACAGCAACTTACCTGGTGGGTTTCTAATCTTATGACATCACAAGAAGTAGTGGGCCACAACTTACACGTAAGTCATATATACTGCATTTCAAGCATTGTCTTGTGAGCATAGCTATGGTGGTTTTCAATCACCAAAGATGATTTATACAGGTGAAAACCCACCCGTGGTTTATACTGAATGAGATTTCTGCATAGGGCTCTCATTTTATCTTATGAGTTCCCCTACTGAGTTTTATTTTAATGCATTGGGATAAGTAAATAAGCCATTTCATTTTTATTTCCCATTCCATGAAATGCTTCTCAAGTAACTCGATTAATGTTCAAAACCAATATTTGAGTAGGCACATAATGTAATTAAAATTTCATTAAACTTCTATAATCATAGTAGCTTAGTAATAAGCAACCTTATTTATCACACAAATGATTTCTTTGGATTTCTAATATCTACTTTACTTAGCTAACTCCATAATACATGCACACACACACACATATATGCACACACAAATACACATATATGTACACACACACACACACACACATACACATATGCACCTACACATTCATATTCCCCCTTCGTCTTTATTTTTTAAAAGGGACACTTGACAACCAATATTTTCCCTTAATGAAAAAAAACACACAATATTTTCTTGCATTTTGGTCTATGGGTGACTTAATACAGTGAAGACAGAGAGGGCTAAATTCCATTTATATATTCTGAATAAGATGATTTTTCATCCCAGAAGGCTGAGGTGCACTGTGACTTACTGTGGAAACACATGATATTGGAATTCTAGTTCCTCTACAACTCAGGTATAACTCACTAATGCACACTGCTTTAGTTCTTAGGTACAGTGGTGAGTGGTATTATGCATATTAAATCAGGGATACTACTCTTGTTCATGTGGCAGGGAATTTCTGCTATCTGATCTTTATTTTTTCCTCTTTAGTCTTGATAAATTTGTTTGCCAGTGATTTTCAAGTCTAGTACACCTAAGAGTCAAGCGGGAATTTGTTTAAAATCCAGCGTCCTGGGCCCAGAGATTCTGAGTAGTTATGGCTGAATGGAACCCATGAATCTGCATTTTTTACAACCACCCCAAGGGATTCCCTTGAAAGTTGTTCAAGAACTACCACTAGAGAAACATTGTCTGAGGGGACTGAAATCTCATGTTTTAATTTAATTCCTTTCCAATTTTTCCTTGTGTCCACTGGCATCCTTTGTTCGTCTAGGACAGGCTGGTTCACATTGTATTTGCCTCAGAATGAGAGAACAAAGAGAACAAAGTTTAGAACCATACTGCCCAGCAGATATGTAATGTGAGTTACATGTGTCATTTCAAACTTTGTAATAGTCCCATCAAAAAAAAGTAGCTGAAATTTAATGTTAATGATACATGTTATTCAACTCTATATGTCAAAATGCTATCATATCAATATGAACTCAACATAAAAATATTAATGGGATGCTATATTCTTTTTCCATGTTAAATCCTTATAACATGGTATGTAGTTTGTATGTAACAGCCCATCTCGATTAGAAACAACCACCCTTCACATGATCTGTGGCTACATGTGGCTATTAGTGATACGTACTATTGCAGGGTTGGAGGACAGTATTGTATGCATATTTTCTAAAACCACACTGGCATGTTTAAAAGTAAACAAATCACACCACGGTAGAACTAGTGATTTGATAAGCCTCCTCATTTACATGTATCCACCAAGCCACAGGGGATATTGTGATGGCCCGAAGTGCATCATGCTAAGTGGGTTTGCCAAGGTCTGATTACCTGAGATAGAGGCTTGAGGGATATGAAGCTATTTACTTTCAGGTCCTCTCTGTGGCCTAAGTGAGATTTTATGAAAGGAGACAGATTTCGTGGACGTGGCAGGGGTTTAGATATCTCATTTACGGGCCTTAAGTTGTGCAAACACCTTGATTTTCTAAACAATGGTTGGTGCAATAATTTGGCCTACCATTGGAGCTAAATGTACTGTATTTATAAAACAATGACAGCATTTCCCTTATACTTGTTTTCATTACATTCTGAAAATCTCTGAAAAGGCACAGAAAAACAATTATTAATATGTCCTGAGTGCCAATGTTATTATTAAGAAGAACTAACATTTATTGAATGCTTACTAGATGTCAAGGCTTTACATAAATTATTTCATTTACATACATTTATTCCACGTATATAACATTTACATACAAAAACCCTATGTGATGGATACTATTATTTTTAAAATTTTTAATGTTTATTTACTTTTGAGAGAGAGAGAGAGAGAGAGAGAGAGAGAGAGAGAGAATGAGAGCAGGGGGAGGGGCAGAGAGAGAGGGAGACAGAGAATCCAAAGCAGGCTCCAGGCTCTGAACTGTCAGCACAGCGCCCCATGTGGGGCTCGAACCCACAAACCGTGAGATCATGACCTGAGCCAAAGTTGGATACTTAACTGAGTGAACTACCCAGGTGCCTCGATGGAATACTATTATTAGTCCCATTCTACAGATAGAAAAATTTTTTAAACAAACAACCACCTGAGGCTCAGAGAGATCCACCAGATGGCCAAGGCTGCTTCAGTGAGCGGTAGAGCCAGGTTTGAAGCCAGGCATTCAGACTCTGGGGTCAGTAATCTCGATCTACATACCAAGATTTTTTCAGTCTTGATACTATTGCACTTTTGGGAGGATAATTCTTTGTAATGGGGGAGCCGTCATGAGTCCTGCTGAATGTTTGCAGCATTCCTAGGCTCTACCAACTAGAGTCCTGTAGCACTCCACTTGCCACCCCGACAAAGTTGTAATAACCAAAAATGTCTCTAGACATCTCCTCGCTAGGGAGCAAAATTGTCCCTGCTTGAGAACTGCTGCCCTGTAGTAAGCAGCCTCCCTGTCGCATGTGCAAAGAGCACTGGATGCTTCATAACAGCAAGAGGATGGAATAATGTGAGGAAGGAGCCAAGAGCCAAGGAATCTAAGCTGCCTCCAAAAGCTGAGAAAGGCAAGGAAATGGATTCTCTCCTGGAACCTCCAAAGGGAACCAGCCCCGACAACACCTTGAGTCCAGTGAGACACATTTTGGACTTCTGACCTCCTGGATCCTAAGAAAATAAATCTATGTTGTTTTCAGCCACAGAGTTTAGTGGAATTTGCTAGGGCAGTAGTAGAAAACAATACAGGTAAGCTAAGCTTCTTTCACCACCGTGCTGTCACAGGTAGGTCTTCTTATTCCCAGTTCCATGATCAGGCAACAGCAAATCAGGAACTTTAAATAACATGCCCAGGGTCACCAAACCAGAAAGGGAACCAAGAGTCAAAAGCAGGACACCTTACTGCAAAACCTGGGCTTTTCCTACTCACCATGAGGGGTCCCCCTCATCTCCCCAGCATCTCGATATAATACAATATTTATTCAATCCTGACTATTTGAAGGTTTAGACAACACTCTTGTGGGGGAAATTCTGAAAACAAACATCCTTTTCCAGGTGGAAAAATACTTTTGAAAAAGTAAATCTAATGGCAATCTTCCTTTTCCACTTTGATTGTTAGTAACACCAGAGAGAATTCTGGTGATTTCCATATCAATCTGGGAAAGAGACTCTTGGAAATTAGAAGAGGAAAAGTGGGAGGAAAAACAGAATGCTCAGTCAATGCAGTCCAATGTCCTCAAACGTCTCTGCTACCATTGATGCTGAACATTTGTACTGGTCTGTTCATTTCTAAACTTCTAGAGACATCTAACTGCACAAAATTTCCTTCAAAATAATCTAAGTAACAGTAACAAAACTTAGGCAATCAGCATTCTTTTTAGCATTATGATTAAGCAGTAGATTAATCTGACCTATGTGCCCTGTTTGCAAGACTATTAAAATACTGGAAAAGGCATTAGGAGATCTTTGAATGAAGTAATATCATATGCAATAAAAATGTTCTCATTATGCAAAGATCTTGTTATCAGACATATGTTTATGGGTTATTTGCATTTCTAAATACTTGGCTTCTAATATTAATGGCAAACCTATTATTTTTTGTCTTCTCTTCCCATTGTGGAATCACTTGCCCACTTTGGATGACTCTGTAACACGGTGATAAAGAGCACGGGCTTGGAAGTTGACTGGCTCCGAGTCCTGATGCCTGCCCCTACTAGCTGTGAGGCCCTGAGCACAGTACTGAACCCCCGTAAGCTAGTTTCCTTATCTATCAGATGGACACAATTACAGGATCTGCCTCAGAGAGCTCTGGTGAGGATTCCCGACATAACACAAGGAAGCATTGAGCACAGGGCCTGATCTCTCTAAGATACTTCTTGATCCTCCTGATGCTTTTCTTGCTCATATACAGTATTACCACTGTGACCTCAAACTATGTGATTCACAACTGAAGCGATGGCTTCCCTCTTCATTCCCTGAAAATCTGTAGAGAAGTTTTATTTTAATAAATGGTGGTTCTACCCATTTATCCAGCTGCCCAAATCAGAAACCAAGCTGCCATCAACATCTCCTTCTTCTGCCTCACCAACCACCAGTCCTCGGTCTCCCCAAAACATCTCTACAATTTTGGTCAGTCCTACCTCGTAGATGGCTGTTATATCCCATCCCTCCATTTTAATACGTACATTCACTACCTGAGTTCAGCCCCTCACCATTTCTTGCCTATTTCCTTCCCAACTTCCAATTTGCATGTTAGTTACCCATTCTCCATAGTCCTGTCAGAGCGGTCTTTTGGTAAAATGTGAGTACAACCAATACTGTTTCTCAGCTTAAAACCCTTGGCTTCCAAAAGCATTTAAATAACATTTATGAATAGTATGGCACCCGCCCACGCTTCCAGAATCCTCTCCTGGCGGGGGGGGGGGGGGGGGGGGGGAAAAAAATTCCAAAAACCCCCATAATAATGAAAAAAAAAAAAAAAAAAAAAAAAGAAGCCAAAGGGGCGC
>NW_024412405.1:17115011-17115814 GCF_014898765.1 Herpailurus yagouaroundi
AGGAAGCAATGCCCAAGTCCCTATTCATTCTTCAGACAAATTAAAATAGAATCTCTAGTGCCAAAGGAGCAGTGTTTTGTTTTGTTTTGGCATTTGCTCAATATTAGTTAATAAATATGTATATTTTTAATTTTGAAAATTTCAAACTTCAACAATAAAAAAAAAGAGTGGTACAATGAATCTCCATATACTTATCAGTCGGCTTCAAAAATTATCAAGATTTCACCACATTCGTTGACCTGGGGTTTTTGTTGTTTAAGTATTTTTTTAAGTTTATTTATTTATTTTAAGAGAGAGGGAAAGTAGGAGAGAGAGAGAAGCCCAAGCAGGTTCCACTCTGTCAGCATGGAGCCCTATGCAGGGCTCAATCTCACAAACCATGAGATCATGACCTAAGCTGAAATCAAGAGTTGGACGCTTAACCAACTGAGCCACACAGGTGCCCCTACTGTTTAAATATTTTAAAACAAATTCCAGGTATCACCATTTCATGAACAAGTAAGAATAATTCTTTGCCATTATCTCCTATCTGAGACTATGCTGAATCTTCTGAGTCCTATAAAAAAATATGTTTGTGGTCAATTTCTCTGAATCAGAATTAAACCAACACATCACATTTGGATATTAAATCCATTAAATCTTTTTTTTTTTTTTTTTTTTATTTTCAGTGTTTTCCTCTTTGCAAACTGCTTCTTCCAATTAAAACAAAAAAGAGCTGAAAACCCCATTCCCTGATGCCACTTGTGGCCTCTCTTTCTTTTTAATAAATTTCTCACGTAATCAAGACCTCCTGAAAGCTCCTG
>NW_024412405.1:17116214-17136797 GCF_014898765.1 Herpailurus yagouaroundi
GCCATACGTTTGTGGGTCTAGTTCTGGGGTTTCTATTCTATTCCATTCAAAATTGCACCAGCATTCTTCTCGAAACTAGAACAAGCAATCCTGAAATTCATATGGAACCACAAAAGGCCCCGAATAGCCATTAAATCTTTTAAATTAAACCTAGAGCAGCAGCCACCCCCTCCATTAACCCCATCTCTATTCTCTGTCACTGATTTGTCCTGGGAATGCATTGATTGTCCTGTGGAATGTACTACTTTATGGATTTATCAGTTGGTTTCCTTGATGTGTCATTTGACTCATGGCTTTCCTGAATTTCTCATCAGTACTTTTTAAAATTTCCCAGATAATTCTAATGCCCAGCCAAGGTTGAGAATGACGTGTCCTTCAACCCATACAAACTTATTAGGATACTTTGCAATATGATCTTATACGTAGCTGGAGCAATAGCTGTTTGCATCCACTGAGCGTATCTAGTACATGTCAGTCAGTGTGCCAGGTACATTTCTCGTGTTACCACAACCTGACAACACTACCAAGAGGAAACTGAAACTTAAAGCAGTTAATTAACTGGCCCAAGGAATCCAGCTGGTAAGTGGCAAAGGTGGGACTTGAACTTTGGCCTGACTCCCAAATCTATATTCCTACTATATGCTGGCCTGGGTGGCTCTTTATTTTCATTCAAGAACAGATAAAGTACGACTTTAATTGGAAGCAGTCTGATTATCCACTGCCAAACAAGTGGTGGTAGGTACCCTATCCTCCCATAAAGCCAAGGTCCTAGCTTCATCCACCTGTGGTTAGGATCATTGCTCTTCTTATTCCAACAACTAGATCCATGCTGCCCAAATGACATGACACTATGAAGCCACTGAAATGTGGCTATTTCAAACTGAAATGTGCTGTGACAGTAACATCCAAACTGGATTTTAAAGACTCAGAATAAAGAAAGAACATAAACTATCTCATTCATAATTTTTAAAATTTGTTTGCATACTGATTTTATAATATTTTGGATATATTGAAGAAAGTATGTATTATGAAAATTAATATGACCTGTTCCCTTTTACTTTATTTAATGTGGCTATTAAAAGTTTTCCCATTGTAAGTGTGGCTTGCATTATATTTCTATTGGACAGCATTGAATTAGACTCTAAACTCAGTGAGGGCAAGAAGGTCTAGTTCCTTTTTGCTTTGTAATTTCTGCACTTCCAACAAATGCCTGGTATAGAATGGACAAATAATAAATGTAATGCAAATAGTAGATCCTGAGTTCCAAAACAGTATCATATGTTCGGGAATATAGTTTGTATATTGTCAGGATTCTCTCATTGTCTGAAAGATATTGATTAGAGATTTTCAAAAAATTACATTAAACTGATGCTATTTTCTACTTGAGAACAATCTCGTTAACATTCTCAAATCATCAACAGCAACAACGTGGATAGGAAAGTTGTATACTTTGATACAAGATATACGGATATGGTGGAAATTAAGATCACCGTCCACAGAATAAACAGTATCTACTTGGATAAAAATGGCTCTAAAAATCAAGTCTAGTGGTCATAAATCTGAAGTTCAAGTGTGAATCAGCCTTCTGGAGAGGCTGACTTTCTGGCTTTTGACCTGAAAGGCAAGCACTAAAAGGGCCAGGTCTGAATCATAAAAGCAAAACCCTTGTAGATGTATGTTGAGGACTTGACATAACTTTTTGAAGTATCCACAGGGGTGAGGAGATTGTCAATGACAAGCACACTCCAGAGAACACAGTGTTTTCTTCCTCATGAAAGCTTCACTAGCACTGAGAAGGTAACACCCAGGATAAAGTAGAAACATGTCCTACTGTCTCTAGGACCTGTAATTTAACAAATACATACATATGTAAATATGTACATATCTGCATACACACACACACACACACACACACACACACACACACACACACAGTCTTACACAGAGAACAAGCAGAAAGCTCTCAGGATATCTCAGTAAAGAAAATTCTTTCTGAAATACAGGCAAAATGAATCTTCTTTTCTTATTTATTTCTGCCTACCTCGATGACTTGCACAGAATTATCTTTCTCCGGATCATTGTCATGTCTCAGAACTAGGCTCCAGAAAATGATCATCTGCAAGCTTTGGTTGAGTGAAGATAGAAAATGTACTATTTGGAGCAACTCTAGTTATTTACGGGCCTTGTCAATCTGCAACAGATGAAGGTTTGACAATCTTTCTTCCTCATTTTCCTTATTACTGTTGCTAGTAGTATGTGAACCTAAACCACTACTGTGTAAGCTCCTTAATTTACTACCTGAGGTACCAAGTTTCATCACAACCATCTCTGTGATTACTGTATTATCCTGCCAGCAACTACAAAGAAGAGCTGCACTTCATATATTCCTCTTTCAGTAAAACAAGACAAAGAAACCCTAAAATCCATGTTGTGATAGAGATAAATACATAAATACCTTCATTAGCACACTCGTCTTTCAAGAAAACCACAAAAGAACATTTCGTTTCTCTTTGGGGTTTAATTTTTCAGGATCTAGAATTATGGTAATCAAGATGGCTCTCTACTTATGCCCCCATTGTCCAGTTTATGTTAAGTTTATTCTGCCAGGTTGGGGAGGGGGGTGCAATAGAACTGGCCAGCTCTGGGAGTTGTTCCTGGTTGCACAGGGTCCTTGAAAGTTGGGCCTTTACCTATAAGAGTCTTTAACAATTAGTGAACAAAGGAGCCAAATCCAAAGAATTGCCCATACTTTGTAAAAGAAATAAGAAACAGATCATCTCAAAGTATTATAATACGATTAATTTCAAAACACTTCTAGATTCTAACCTCCATCCCCTCAGTTTTCAGTTGGGTCTAATTGATGGATGCTTCCATGGATAAAACTGGAAGTTTGAGTAATAATACAGTTCATTAACAGATCAAAAAATAAATCAACTGGATTTAATAAAACTTCGTATTTGTTCATTGCTTATACATCAAGAATTGTGTCAAGTGCTTGAATGAATTATTCCATTTAACCTTTGCAGTTATCAAAGAAAGTAGATAGTGTTATCATCCCCCCCCTTTTTTTTTGCAAAGAAGGAAACTGAAGCTAAGAAAAATTAAGTGACTTGCCAAAGCACATTTTTACTATGTAGTGAATCTAGGAGTTCATCCTGATGCATTTTTTTTTGAGGGGAGGTATGTTCTCTTAACTGCTAGGCATTCAAATTTTGCATGCATTTGGTTCCTGAATAGTCAAAACAGTAGAGCGGGGAAACAAACTGCCTACGGAACCTGTCATATTAATTTAGTATTTTCTGGTCAATCAAATTGGTCTCATTTAACTACTCTGCTTTCTAAGTGAAAGACTATAACCAAGGTAACCTCAAGAGGTTTGATAACAAGACATCAATGAGGAAGTAAGAGATGATTTTCCTGATGATAAGTAGGTAGAATAAATAAAGTAATTATTTATCATCTTTGTCTTCAACAAGAGCCATTTGGCTATGATTTAAAAATTAGTCTTAGTTTTTTATGAGTTTTGTTTTATGTGAGATTCAACATAATTCTCTTTTGGTGTCCACAGACAGGCTAACAGATTATATGTCTTAGGAGCAAAGTTAATCTCATTCAAGACTGTCTTAGTGAGAGAACTCACTTCTCACAAATTTTAGAAACATTTATCTATTTCGTATAGCACATCACGTAGAACAGCCTGTGGATAGAATATTTTGCTCCAGGTAAAGCTGTTCAAATCCTCTGCTGAATATACAGTAAACAGAACATTACACAGGAAGCTGCTGGGGGAACATATGGTCTTTGTCAACAGTGAAATCTCTGAACTGTACAGCGTCATTAGCGATAGGCTCACTAGATTCAAATACAGAACCACACGTGTTCACATAAGCTCTAGTGACTCAATCATTTGCCCTGGTTAGGGCCAGATGACAGCATCTGCCTTCTATTTGAAGGTGCATGGGAAAGGGGAGGGAGTACCTGACATGTAAAATAATAGACTTTCCGATGAGAAGCAACAATATGCCTGCCCAAAGCTGGGATCTTATCATTTCAATGAGTCAGATCATTAAATTTGAATTATGGCCCATAACGATTCACTAGGCTAAAATTATGGAAAGCTGGTCTCTTGCCAATAGAATTAAACTCATACTACTTTATTTTCAGCGAGGATAGTCAAACATATGTGTCACATAGCAGCTTTCCCTGGTGCAATGAAGATGCAAATTGAAAGCTACAAGTTATAGCCCCAAGCAATTTTTACTCTTATATATGGGAAAAAACAAATTATTAATATGTAATTCACTTGGGGCTTCTGAAGTTTTCCTGCCTAGGGAGATGTTAGAATATTATGGGGGTACATTACCTTTAATCCATACACAAAACTGTCCTTGGTGGCCTAGAAGACTATTTCTAGAATATTCTTTGCTTTTTCTCCTTAGATAAATGGCTTATTTATGGAGCAAATTTAACCAGCTGCTTATATGTCTTTCAACCCTAAGATTCCACGGGGCTTGTAGCTAGTCTCCAAAGATGGCTTCCAATAAGCCACTGCTGTCAGTAGTTATGCCTCTGTCTAGTCTCATTCCACACAGCACCGGGATTCATCTGTGTGACAAAAAGAATACAGTGGAAATGACATCGTGTGTCTTCTGATACTAGGTTCTTGGAATCCTTGTAGCTTCCACCTTGCTCCTATGGAACACTTGCTGGAGCCAGTTGCCACATGAGAAGTCCAACTACCCTGATACCTCCATGCTGTGAAGAAGTCCAAGATACACACATGAAGAGGCTATGTAAAGACAGAGAGAGAGAGAGAGAGAGAGAGAGAGAGAGAGAGAGAGATGATTGTCCAGCCTCAAGGTGGTCCATCCATCCAACTGAGAGACAAGACATCAGAGTAAAGAAGCCATGTGGTAGATTTTAGTTCCAAAAGATGGCACATGGAGAGAAGAGGCAAGGAAATCAGCTAACAGCCAGAAAGAAGGTCCTAGATATATTACCTCACTGAGCCATTCTGACCATTTACCATCATTCAAGTCACCCTGGGTGAGGCCCCAGACATCAGGGTGTTAAGACAAGTTGTCTCAGCTATACTTTGACTGAATTCCGGACACAAAGAATCATGAGCATGATGACACAGTTACTGCTTTATCTCACTAAGTTTTGGGGTAGTTTGTTACGGAGCAATAGATGACCAGATTAGACTTTTCTCAGTGCCCTAAATATTTCCTAGTAAAAATGAACTTATTCTAAAAGTTAAAAATATTTCCTAGTAAAAATGAACTTATTCTAAAAGTTAAGAACTTATTCTAAAAGTAGAATTTATTCTGCTTGGACTTCAAAATAGGAGCTGACATAGCTCTTTCAAGGAAAGACCAGGTACACATACAAATTTTGTCAGGAAACCATTTCTTAGAGCCAACTCAAATTTCTCATGCTATGTGTATGTTTTTCTTCTTTTTTTTTTCCTTCTTCTTCTATTTCTAGATAATATGGAGAGTATCTAGTTACAGGCTTTTACAAAATAATCCCTCTTTTACATTTACATGTCATTCTTAAATGTCACCCATCTTTCTCAACAATAGGATTATAAAATAATAGAAAAGGTTTTGGAGACAAAGTGGTCTCTGGCCTTCATGGAGCTCAGCTCTGCTACGTCCAACTGTAGGGCCCTAAGTGGGTTTGTAAATCTCAAAGAGCATCAGTTTCCTGCTTATGTAAAATAGGGGTAATGATGCCTAAGATGTTTATTGAAAGGATTAATATGAGACGAAGTAGGTAAAATGCTTAGCGCACCATGCTAAGTGTAATAAATATGTAATAAATGGTAGCCTTTTACATGGATTGTCTTCTGTCCTTTATGCTTCTTTGTTTTTCTACCTCAAACTCTTTGAATGTTCTTCACAGATCTCCTAGGTGGAAGTGACCAAAACTGGATATAATAATGTACCTAATATGAATCATGATCTGAGGAACCCAACTTGGAAATCCTATAGGTGACCTCATTCCATCTTTTGGGTCATTTATCCCTTGTGATGGGGACTGGGGGGGGGGTTAGAGTAAAAAAGCACCATCGTGGTGCAATGGATGGGAGTGGTTCAGGATATACCTGCAAGCTGGTGTTGGCAAGTATCAGTAATGCCAATAAAGTCTTCAGAGGCAGGGGATAACACGGCATCAAGACGCAGCAGTCTCTAGATAATTACTTTGTAAAAAAAATTCACACAAAGATTGTTGAAGATGGAAGAGATCTCACTGAAATCATGTATCCTAATCTTATTTTATAGATGAAGTAACAGTCTTGCACAAGGAAGTGAAAAGATCAACATCTCACAGCAGGTGTATGGTAGAGCGGGGAGAAGAACACATTTCTTCTAGAATAGGGCTGGTCCCTTTGTGCCATGCAAACTACACCCAGCAATTTAGCTATTGAAAGAGGCTCTAGGGGGATCTTTAAATTTTTAAGCCATTGTTCGCCACGTAAAGGCTCGTGCCCATTACTTCTGTTTCCAGCACAGAGTATGGCACTGTGGCTCAGGGCACCGGCCTGGAGTCCACAGACTAAGTTCAAGTCCGGCACTGCCAGCTGTTGTCGACGCCTCACATGCTCTGGGGCTCCAATTTCTGCATTCTAAACTGGGACTAACAGACCTATGACTTCATACAGCAGTTTAGGGGACAAAATGAAACACTTGGCTCAGTGACTAGCATATAAAGCTAGCTGCGTTCACTCCCATTATCCCACCTCTATGCCATGTGACCTTGCATTTCTCCCAAGTTCCCGTTCTCTTCTGTTGCTCTCTTCCTATTTGCTTTGACTTCTTCAACGCACTCACATTCTGCCTCTTCCCACTGGATGCCACCTCTTTTCACCATTCCATCTACTATGTTGGAGTGCCACATCCTTCCTTTTAGTGTCTGGCATTCCTTCAAAGGAGAGTGAGGGCTCTGCTCTACTTATCAGACAAATGGTACAGGACTGAGTATGTTATGCATACAATTACCACTTGGGGTAACTTATTTGAGCAGTTTTTTAGTGTGGACTCCAGGCAGTAACACGGTTCCCTGAGGGGCTGGAAGGAGTTGCGGGAGGAGAGGGAGGGGCATGAGGGAGGAACCGCATTGATTCCCATCCTGGACTTAATCTTTCATATGTACATATATGCATATATACAAGCCCACACATTTATGTGCATATATATGTACGCACACATGTTTATAGGCATACACATTGTATTCACACATACAAAACCTCTTACGTTTTGGCAAAAGATTTACCTTAAACAAGCAATAGCTTAGCTTTAAAAAAATATAAACACCGCCACTCTGACATATCAATTAACCCAGATCAAAGAAGGTATTTATATTCAAGAATAAAAGCTGTCATCCTGAATCTTGAATTCAAAAGAAACTAGTATCACTTGTTTCATTTAAATAAATAGAGGGTTGAAAGAAGAATTCACATCAGACGCAGGATGTATAAGAATGTTTTCTTTTCTTAAAATCCATAATAGAATTTGGGAAAAAGAATTTTTTTTTGTTTCCTTTTCCTTAGCCTAAAATTTTTGCTAAAATAACATAAACTTGGTGGCTTGGATGTAGGCAAGAGTGCAAACTATTATAATAGCTCCAATTTAAACCGGGCATTTCTCATTTCTGAATACTGCCCTGTGTGTGTCGGCTAGAATGGGTTGCTAGAAACACACTGCTCTTTTCTGCACCAGAAGGCACAGAGACAGGAATCAGCACCAGCAGCAGCAGCATCACCTCGGAAGACAAAGGACAGCAAATATACTATATATCAAATGTATAATAAAGAGGGTGTATATATGGGGATAATTAACATCCAAAGAACCATCAGAACTTAGGCGCATTTACAGACCCTGCAAATTTAGAGAGTTGCCAGTAGACTACTCAGCAATGCAAAAAGTAGAAAATGAAGTTAAGACCTTGGTCACGCTGCTGATGCACATACAATGTCACTTTGTGCGGACTCACAAATTTGAAGCCCCACCACTTTCTACACAAATTAGAAGCTGAATAATAAATAGGAAGGGTGAGAATGATAGACTCATGAGTAATAAATTAGCCTTGCTTTGTAATAAACACATGCTAAATAAGGGAGCTGAGTTGAAATAAATTTGACACATATCCAATACTGACAGTAATTGTACAAAGTACTCAGATAGCACAGCCACTGACCACTCGGCCATGGGGTATTTTAACAAATCTTTTATCTGAAGAGTGAAAACATACTTTATTGCCTTCATCAAAACAGAGATTGGTTTCTTTGAGTAGCTTTTAGAGGAAAAACAATTTAGATCTTAAATTCTAGAAATTTGTCCGTTAGGACAAAAAGTGTTATATCTGCTAAAACTAAGGAAAGTGGCTATTTATTTTTTCAAAAATAAACAGGTTTCCGGTGTGTGTGTGTGTGTGTGTATACCTTTATTTACCTGTATCTGAAATAGAGTAGTAACCTACCCAGGGGGTTTGGTGACCTGTAAGAATGGGGTTTTGTAATATTAGACCTAATAATCTGCCACTCAGCAGGTGAATGCAGCAGGATGAGAAGACCGTCCTTATTTCAACACAATTGCTGCTTCTCTGTAATTCTACTCAAAATTTAACATTCTAGCTTCATTCTACTCTTTAGAAGACTATTACAAATATTACTGCCATTAAAAATAATTAAGTGCATCTATAGCCCAGGACTGTGTTTGCATAAGGCAAAATGAAACACAACATAAAATCCACTTCAGGTACACAGATCAGGTTTTAACAGTGGGGGAGGCTGTTTGAAAGGAAAATTAATTCTAGTATAGAAATGTCTTTTAGCATGATGCCTTTTCTCACTTTTTTCTTTCTTTTCTTTTTTTTTTTCCATCTGTCCGCTCTGTCATAATGAGGGGATGTTTACAACTGAATTGTTCACTAGACCCCAATCAAGAGTTATCACAGTTTGGACAGTCGGGCTCTTTCCTTCCATATTTGTATATTCATTATAAGAGATGGTTTGGAATGGGGCCTGTGAGTCTTGCCTGTTTCATAGCTGTCAACTATTATAAATTTTAGAGAATTTTGCATAATATCACAGGATACAAACTGATTAGAAGCTCAGCCCAAAGGAATGTAAACAGGAGGGGTCTGGGAATGAAGGCCTAAATATGGGTCCAGTTGTCTTTCCATGGGAAAATGTGTCAGCATGGCTATTTTCAATGTCTTAGGGGAGCTACATGCATTTTAACCATATATATCTTTATCTAAATTTGGAATTTGCTATACAGGAGACATTTGGCAATGTCCAGAGCTTTTCTTACTTGACATAGCTTGGAAGAGGGTCAGAGGATGCTCCTGGCATCTAGTGCATAGAGTCTGGGAATGATGATAAACATCCTACAGGGCACAGGCAACCCCCAACCACTAAAAATTATCTGCCATGAAATGGTAATGGTGCCCGAGTTGAGGAATGCTGATTTAGACCTACAGTATCATTATGTAACGTGAGCATGTCCAGAACAACTGCCTTTTTCTCGCACAATATTAAGTCCTCAAGTACTAGATTTAGCAACAGATAGCTCATTCCATATGTTCATTTGCATCCTGTTTTTTGTTTGTTTCCAATGTTGTTAAGAGGACAGACATAGGCGTTTGGGGGCACTCTGCAACCACTAAAGATCCAGGATCTCTTCCATGCCAGTCTGTCTCTCAAAGGATAGAGTCAGGAAGGCATTTGTTGAGCTAAGACACTAAGGGTGAAATTGCACGTGCATCAAGTGCAAATTCAGAATGCCGTCTCTCTCCTGCACCTTCTCATTTTCACGTCCCTCTTCTCTTCCTCTTCCTTTCTCCCTTCATTTTCCTTTCTTGTTCCCTCTGACGTGATTCAATACGGAAGTCTGAAAAATGTTTCCTTAGTTCAATTCAGTTCATTTGAATTCTGCGTAACACATACCTATTGGGTATTTTTATATCGCACTAGGAAGGTCTTTTTTTTTTTTCCTCAGCTACTTAGAGTGAGGGAATCTTAACACTTTTTTGAATGGGGATAGATGGGGAACTAGGGCTTTCTGGCAGGATTGGCAGAGGCAAGTGAATGAACAAAAGCTCAGTGTTAGCAAACAGCAGAGTGCTGCTGGAGAATGACTTACAGTCTTGTTTTTTGGAGTGTGGGGTGGCTTAGGATACTATTGAGAGTTAAAGACCACGAATGTCAGTTGGCTATGGAAATGGAGTAAGGCTAATGAAAACAAGTCTACTTTGTTAGGTGACAGGAAAGAATTCTTGAAGACTCTGGGGCAAGGAAATGCCACAAGCAAATAGGTCCATGAGGAAGATTCATCTGGAGAACAGTGGACAGACGGATGGGAAGGCAGGAAAAATGAACATAGGGTATTAGGGAATAGAAGCTTGAGCCAGGGAGGGGGACACTGCAAAGATGTAGGTGAACTAGTGAGACTGAGAGAGCTGTGAGAATGGTCCTGGTCTGTACACAGAGTGGGAAAACTGGGACTGATTCAGAGTTGATACAAGGCTTCTGGGAGAATGGTGGTCCCCTTTAAAAGAAATATAGATTCAGAAGGAAGAAGCAGTGTGGGGAAATACGATGGGTTTAACTTTGGATTTGTTAAACTTGAGATATTAGGGAGATCTTCAAGCTGACACTCCTATCCTGCAATTCAGAACCCTAGAATGGAGCTAAAGAGAGGTTGCGGGTGGAAAAATAATTTGGGGTAGGCGAGAGTCATTTATATGGAGATGGTAGTTACAGTCCCCCAAACTGGATGAGGACGAGGAGAAAAAGGGACAGCATCTTGGGAAATGCTCTCATTTGAGGGCATGGAAACAGAGTAGAAACAAATGAAAGACAAAGAATCATCAGAATGGTTGTCAGAGAATGAGGGTATCCCTGTGGGATAAAAGCTAAGCAAAGGTCAGATTGAAGAAATTAGGGGTGGTTAAAAGCTAGGGGATGGTCACAGAGGATAAACTGAGCAAAGCCTGGTAGACCGCTTGTTAGGAAGTTGCCATGGACCGCCGAGGGGACAGTTCCTGTAGGTGATCACGGGAGAAACTGGATTGGGAAATCTTCAGACAGAGGCAAAAAGACATGGGTGTTGGAAACAGAGAGAGGAGAGAAAGAGTGGGGGAACAGAGTGGGTGCCTTCCTGGTCTAGAGGCCTCTAAACATGTCTCTTTGCAGTAGGAAAAGAGGCCAAATCCCTGACCCCTAATAATAAACGACTTCTTCTCCAGCCTCTGCTTCCCCTTCTATTCCTAAACTGTCTATGAAAAATAAAGTTTGAACATGAAAAACAGAAACGAAAAGGAACACGACCAAGTAGTGTGTACTTAAAATTGGACACAGGAACACCAGCATTTTAGGTTTCCACTCTAAAAAAAATAAGGTAAGGACAGTATATAATTCCAGATCGTTTTGCCATCATTTTGAAGCTTCCTGATTTGTCAACGAAAGCATTCATTAATGCTTCCTCTCAGGGGCCCTGTTCCTAAATATTCTAGTGCCCTTTACTTCAGGTAAATAGCCGGTGTCTCTTATTTTTTATGCGTTGAGGTGGGCCAAAGAAAATTTTACAATTTTAAAAGGGGATGTAGGAAGGAGGTGTAATGGGCATACACCTATATTAGCAAACCGTTTCGTAATTTATTGAACGAAATGGCCAGCCGTGCCATAAAAGCAGTGCTTTTCACAAGACTGGAGAGGCTCTTGCTTGGGTTGCTGCAGACATACTAATTCTAACGTTACTCAATAACAGACCACTGAGTACACATGCTCCAGGATTTGTGAAACTCATCACTCCAGCTTCCCAACTGACAGGGAACGGATTGGAACCTGGAATGACCTGAAGGTGCTCCCTCCCCAGTGGAGATCTTGGAAATACAAATGCCTGGCATTGGAATCCGCTTGGTGGGGGTAGCAGAGACATCATCCTGGCTCCAGGGTTCACAGGGACTTGAGTTCTATTTTGGGCCTCTTGGTCCAAACTAAGGGTGTTGTTTCTGAGAGGACCACCCATTAGTGTGAAAGCAGATCCCCATGAGGTGAGAAATCTCCAAACTGTGCTTCAGTCCTGAAACTCTCTTACCAACTGAATTTTTACGTGGAACCTCAGAGGAGAAAAGTGATACAAGTGGGGTCACTTTTTGGTGACCAGGAGCAGAAGAGGACCACAGTCACACCTTTTCAGTCTTCTTTCATAGCCTGCGGTGACTTTGAGATGGCTCTGAACACAAGGGGCTTAAACAGTGCCCTTTTGCACATCCTCAAGAGAGCAATCAAAGCTGAGCAAAATAGCAACTTATAATAGTACCAATAATAATAGAAGATTGCCTCGCACATAGGTCAGTCAATGGCAGTTTTAAGTCCTTTAAACCACTTGATAAATACATCTTGAGGGCCCGCTACACAGTTAAGTGCTGAAAATACACTGATAAAAAGAAGACAAAAACCTGCTCCATCCCATGAAATCGTGAAGAACTCACGGGTCTACTAAAGACATCTTAATGATCTTCAAGGACATTGTGAGGTAGGTGTGACTATTTCTCAGCAGGGGAAAGAGAGACTCAGGAAGAATACGGTGTGACATGCCTGGGGCACTCAGCCCATGAAGCTGGGATCCCACTCATGCCTTTCACCCCAAAGTCAGGTTCATTATCAGAGCTTACCAAGGCTTCGGTGTGCAGGTCTGCAGCAAATTCTCCTCTCTGGGGCATGGAATCAGACCCAGCAATGCTCCCAGGGTCCCCTAACTGTCCTCAGACCAGAGCAGACAGCCTCATCACCATGACTTCACTAATCTCAGTGCCCATCTTCCCAGTGGTGCTTTAGCAGACAGGTCAAGAGGAATGTTCTGTAATGATTCCATGATACACCCAAAAGACTTATAACGCATTGGAAGAGACCTCCATATAGTATATGGTTTTTTTTTCCCTGTGGCAGGGTTTCAAATGTGAAGAAAAAAAATACTAGATCTCTCCTTCAAATTGCTGTTCTTTGTTATTTTGTGGATACTTCTGAAGTTTTCCTATTCCTAACTGGGTCCTCATAAAAGCAAACAAGAAATAAGAAGAAAAAAATGGCCTCACTTTAACAGGAGCTGATTACTTCCCTGCCATGACTTGTCTATAAATATTAAAATGTAATAAAATTAAAAGTCTTTGGGAGGAAGACAGGACAGTAGCCATATTCTGCTTTGACCAAATGAAGTCCATTGAGGTGGACAACACCAGCTTGCTGTTCCGAATGCTAGGCCAATGGAACCACAAGCTTTCATATCAACTTAAAGTGCATTTCACAGCTTATTTCTGACTTTATGGCCCTTCTCTCTCATGTCAGACCCACATATTCATTGATGAAAGGGGTGTCCTGTTACATTCTTATAAAATATCAAAATAATTAGAAAGGCTATAGGGAAAAACACATCTGGGGTAAAAAGTAAGCTTACAGTCCACATAAAACTCTGCAAATAGTTTACTGTTGAGGTGGCTGAGATGGGAGATCCATCAAAATTACTAACATTCTGTCTTAGGATTTGCTTCTGACTCAGGTCGCAGAGAACCGTCACTTGTATTTTGCAACAAAATGATAAATAATAAAAAAAACAGAGCTCCTCCCCACACCCTGCTTGCCACAAAGAAATCCTCATCACAGTTTTATTATCCTTCAAAAGACAACACAGCTTGCTTTTCGGAACGCTAGGTCAATGGAACAACACGCTTTCATATTAAAGTGCATTTCACAGCTTACTTCTAATTTTATGGCACTTCTTCTAGTTTTTGCCAGCAGAAAAAAATATCTGCCTTCACAGTGGAAGTCTGACAAGTTATTTCAACTATATTAACAGCAGGCTACAGTCAGTTGCTCTTTTGTGCTTCCTGGCATTCCTGCAGTTCCAACTAGAAATAAGGGGTCAAAATGTTGGAGTTTGGGGAGATAACACTGGAATTACACTTAGTCTCAGTCCTCTGTTAAGAAAGACATCAAAAGGAAAACTTTCTGCCAAATACAAATTCTTGGCAATGTGGACCCAGTTCAATGATCAAAAAAGGTGGTCGCTACCCTTAAAACCAACCAATCAACCAAAAGGCAGCAAAGAGAAGGTCTCATTTATGCCTGTAACAGATTCTTTTACATTTGTCTTAGCCCAAGTTCTCAAGAAAGCACAGCATGAAGCATGGATCAAGGCACTGACATTTTATTTCAGAGATAGAAGCCGGAAGCAATGGGAGTGAGAAAAAAAGGCGGTGGGGGGGGGGGGCGCCAGAGGCGGGATGGAAATAGGCAAAGTACTGTGATATGACACATCACTGCACTGGCTACTGCTTCACAACAAGCCACTGAGAAACTCGGCCTGTCTCTTGAAAGGGCAGACTTTCCGGAAGGTTCCCGAGGAGTTAACATACCTGGAAACAGCCCAGGGAACAGAGCAAGGAGAACATCTTCCAGCGTGGCTCCCTCTGGCCTCCTATGCTATAGCTCCCCAAGAGGGCCCCGTCTCCCTTGTACTTTCTGGTTGCTTTTGGCCACTCTGCAGCCACATGTGAAGCATTTGTTCCATTCAAGTTTAGAAGAGGAGGGAGACATGGTTCAAGTGGGAGGTAGTCAATAGAGAAGGAGCAGATAGACAGTCAAGGGGATCTGAGAAGGTAACAATGGAGGTTCAGTTCAATGTCAGATTTGTATCACAGATTTGATCCCGAGCTTTCCAATGGGCAAAAAATAAGGAAACATTATCATATGGTTCACTACTATCCATAAAATAAGATAAAGCTAGTTGCTCAAAATACAAGTATTCTTGACAGTGAGTCATGGAACATTTTTTTCCTAATGGAGACTGACACTGTTTGAGAGAATAAACAACATCATCATTAATAGAACACAAAATAATGAGTTTCACTGCGTTGTTTCATTATAGACAATGATATACTGGTGAGGCTGTTTTGGTAAATGTTATAGGGGTCTAACAAGGCAGTGGAGAGTGATAAATTCTAAAGTGTACAGGGGAAAGCATAGATAGCATGTCCTTTAGGCAGTATCCCACAATATTTATTCTCTCAAATGCGCTTTTGATACATTTATGGCACCATTTGTACTCTGGGTGAGTTTCATAACTTCTCTGGGGATATTAATATGTACCACCACAGGGCTATTGCAAGAATTAAACAAATCATATAGAAAACCCTGGTGACGTAAGATCTGAAGCTCAATAAATGACAGCTAATGGCTCCTGGTTAATTTGTCAGGGGGAAGGAGAGAGAAAAGCCTAGGAAAATCCAGAGATTTAAAGCCTATGGCTAGAAGTACACACAGTACCTTCAGTAACACCAGTGAGAGAGCCAGTTTTGAAAAAAGACAATTATTTCAGTTCGTGACATGCCAAGTCAGAAGGATCAAAAAGATGTTCCTGTAGAAATGCTCATGAAGAAAAATATGGTCAGGAGGACATCACCAAGATGATGACCTGGGAGGCTCCTCAAGTTCCCGCCTCCCACCGAACACAGCTGCCACAATTCCCTCCGAAAAGAATCTAGAAATCACCTGAATGACTTCTACAAATTGAGTGACTGAGAAAACAGTCACATTGAAATGACGTGGGACAGGCTGAGACACCGTGAACCCCAGCTCCAGGACAGAAGTCACACAACTGGGAGGGAACCCCCGGCTCTTAGTGGTCCCTGAGAAGCAAAGGGTTTGGACCACACATCTAGCACTCCAATTTCTAAGGTTGCCATCTGAGGGACAGGTCATCAATGAGGCTTGAGTTCAAGAGTCCTATAAGACGACAGCAAACAAAGCAACAGCGTTAAGAGGCAGGCGAGCATCCATCATGGTTCTCCCCCCAGGGCTCAGCACAGAGGGAAAACATGCCCACGTCTTTCCCTGGAAGGGGTCTGATTGCATCCTTTACAAGCTGCTGCCTCAAAGGTCCAGCTTTAATCAGAATGCATGTAGGTGATGACTACAAACCGTCCAGGAGCCTGAAGCAGCCAGTAAGCACTTCCCCAAATTCTCCCTCTGGCTCCCTCCAACAATAAAACCAAGTCTCTTTCTTCTTCCTGGAAAAAGCTTATTCATTCAGCTCCCCAAATATTGTGTCTGTTATCCTAGGCATGGGCCCACAAATCAGCCAGCTCTCATAGCCAAAAGGGCTCCACCTTCCAGAGTCCTACAGAATTATATTAAACAACAACAGCAAAAAAGCAGTTTTCAAATGGGTGAATGAGCAGTCCCTATACGCAAAGGATCTGAACAGACATTTTTCCAAAGAAGACATACAAATGGCCAACAGGTACATGAAGAAGTGCTGCATATCACTGAACATAAGGGAAATGCAAATCAAAACCGTGAGATATCATCTCACAACTGCTAAAATGTCTAGTATCAAAAAGAAAGAGATAACAAATGCCCACGAGGATGTGGAGACAAGTGAACCCTTGTGCATTGTTGGTGAGAATGCAAACTGGTGCAGCCACTGTGGAAGACAGTATGGAGACGCTCAAAAAATTAAAAATAGAACCATCAGAATTATATGATCCAATAATCCCACTTCCAGGCATATCTCCAAAGGCAATGAAATCATTATTTTGAAGAGATATCTGTGTTTCCTTGCTCAATGCAGCACCATTAAAAAAAAAAAAAAATCTAACATTTGCGACAATATGGATGAACTTAGAGGCCATTGTGCTGAGTGACGTAAGTCAGAGAAAGACATATACTATTGCATGGTATCATTCATAGGTAGAATTAAAAAAAAAAAGTTGAAGTGAGCCTGGGTGGCTCAGTTGGTTAAGCGTCCGACTTCGGCTCACGTCATGATCTCATGGTTCATGACTTTGAGCCCCACATTGGACACTGTGCTGACAGCTCGGAGCCTGGAGCCCGCTTCGGATTCTGTGCCTCCCTCTGTCTCTGCCCCTCCCCCACTTGCACTCTGTCTCTCTCTCTCTTTCCCTTTCTAAAATAAATAAACATTGATTTTTTTAAATTTTTATTTTATTTATTTTTTTCAACGTTTATTTATTTTTGGGACAGAGAGAGACAGAGCATGAACGGGGGAGGGGCAGAGAGAGAGGGAGACACAGAAGAGGAAACAGGCTCCAGGCTCCGAGCCATCAGCCCAGAGCCCGACGCGGGGCTCAAACTCACGGACCGCGAGGTCGTGACCTGGCTGAAGTCGGACGCTTAACCGACTGCGCCACCCAGGCGCCCCGAGGGTTTTTTTTTTTTAATTTGCATTTTTTTTTTTCTCTGTGTTCTTCCAGACTTCTGGGTGTTTACTCATTTCCATCCCATTTATTCTCTCCTCTCCTGGTCATCTTTACTCTTCTTGCTGCATATTAGTTAAGTAGAATTAAAGGAAACACCTGCTTCTAATTAGTGGCTATGGTAAAATGGCATCCTAATAAGACAGAGGTCAGTGCTTTATTTGGCAGCAGGACCGATGAGAAATTTTAAAATCAATTTGGATCTTTAACTTTCAAGAACTCAATAAGGGTTTGCCGAATAGCTGTGTGGGATTACAATAAGGATACAAGAAGTGAACGAGCAATGTAGTTTCTGTCCTTAAGGAGTTTAAAATCTAATGAGGAAGATTTTTTAAAAACTTACAATATAGATCAATAATAAAGTGGAACAGTGAAATTAAATGTGGACCTGAATAGTTCAGCCAACTGGTGTTCATAGAATGAAGGGGAATATCTAGGAACAGACAGTGCAGGAAGCCTAAAGCAGACAAGGAAGAAACAGCACAATAAACCCTGTCAACGGACACCTGGATCTTTGCTGCTCTGTTTTTGTTTTTTTAAATTTTAACAAATTTCTTTTGAGAGACACAGTGCATGCAGGGGAGGGGCAGAGAGAAAGGAAGAATCTCAAGCAGGCCCTGCTATCGTTGCAGAACTTGATGCAGGGCTCAAACCCATGAACCTGTGAGATCATGACATGAGCCGATATCAAGAGTCAGATCCGTAACCAACTGAGCCACCCAGATGCCCCGCTTCTTTGTTTTTTTTGACGAGAGGGGTCCTCAGTCTGAATCTGCAGTGTCCTAAAGCTTTTAAATGTCAGGCAGTACACCCTTCAATAATGAATCACTGTGAATGATCAAAGGTCCTTTCCATCCCCTCCTTTTCCAGTGTGAAGATAAATATGCCTACCTCACCTTCCCCCCACCCACGAAAGAAGGAGGAAGGGAGAAATGGCATCCTTGAAGACTGGAAGAAATGCATAATCATTCAATATCCACAGGAGATTTTGTTACAGAAGAAAAACTAGAGACCTTTAGTACTTGAAATTAGAGACGCTCATTTCCAGACAGAGGGCAGATGTGATGAGAGAAAATGGCTCAATTGAAAGCTGTTTTTCCAAAAATGTTATAGCAAAGGACAACACTGAGAGAGTGAAGGTGTTTCAAAGGGGTGAACATTTGTAAAGAATGTATTTCTCTTGCTTTAATTTTGCACAGAAGTGACCTCAACATCCTTTTTCAGATAAAGCTGATTTCTGCCCCTAATGAGTACACACAGACACCAGGGGCTTACTCACAATGAAAGAAAGACCAACAAACTTTCAGTAAAAGCTATCTGGTGGTAGATTCTTCCCCCTTTGACCTCTTTAGCAGGGGCAAGACAGGTGGCCTATGGATATCTGAAATATTTAAAGTAGGTTTTTAATCATGTTTTAACTTATTCTCTATTCTCACTGTGTCCCTCAAAAAGGTATGTCCAAGTCCTAACCCTTAGTTCCTGTGAATGCAACTGTTATGGACTGAATGTTTGTGCCTCCCTCTCCCAATTCATACAATGCAACCCTAACTCCCAACATGATGGTCTTGAAAGGTGGGGCCTTTGGAAGGTAATGGGGTCATGAGGGTGGAGCCCTCCTAATAGGATTAGTGCCTTTTTAAAGTTTTATTTATTTATTTATTTTTCAACGTTTATTTATTTTTGGGACAGAGAGAGACAGAGCATGAACGGGGGAGGGGCAGAGAGAGAGGGAGACACAGAATCGGAAACAGGCTCCAGGCTCCGAGCCATCAGCCCAGAGCCTGATGCGGGGCTCGAACTCCCGGACCGTGAGATCGTGACCTGGCTGAAGTCGGACGCTTAACCGACTGCGCCACCCAGGCGCCCCGGATTAGTGCCTTTTTAAATAGACCCCAGAAAGCTGTCTCAGCCTCTTTGACGGCCATATGCAGCCCAGAAAAGAATCCACACACACCAGAATCTGACCATCCCCATCTTGGACTTCCGGCCTCCAGAACAGTGAGAAATAAATTTCTGTTGTTTACAAGCCACCCAGTTTATAGCATGTTGCTATAGCATCCTGAATGAAGGCAGTGACCTTATGTAGATATAGGGTATTTTCAGATATAATTAAATTAATGAACTTAGGATGAGATCATCCTGTACTGAAGGTGCAGCCATAACGCAAGGAATGTCAAAGGTTACTGAGAGCCAGAAGAAGATCAAAGCAGGGAACAGAAATCTCCCTCAGGGCCTCCAGAAAGAACCTACCCTGCTGACCCCTCCGGGTCAAGCTTCTGGCCTCCAGAATAAATTTCCATTGTTTTAAGCCACCCAGTTTGTGAAGATTCATTATGGCAACCCTAAGAAGCCAATCGACTCTACCAAGAGCAAGAATTTTAAAAATGGTTTTGAACAAAACAGAAAGGCCCATCTGCCATATTTTATCTTCCCAGAATCATGAGAATATTCCGGGCTTGAAAGGAACTAATTTAAAAAGAAACCAATGTACAAATGCTTTGCTATAAATATTCCAAGCAAAAGCCTCATTAATTTGAACTAATTGGAGGGAAGGCACTTCTGAAATAGTAAAGAATAATGACAGAATATTTTTGTATACCAATATATTATCTGAAGGAGGTTTCATGCATGTCTAAGAATGATAGTGCAGTAATTAATAGACATATCTTTCACAGCCTCTCCATGAACTGCAAGATAAAGCTCACATACAAGAGTACTAAGCTAAGCACTAGTCTCTGATCTGGATGGTGCTCATCTTCCTGCATTATCTCCGGCAGTACCTCCAATACCTTCTGCCTTCAGTAATACGAAATCACTTGCACGTCAGGATGAAGGCCGCTGTGCTTTTGTGTGTACTGTTGTCTTTCTCTAAAACTCCCTAGTTAATATCAACGCCATTTATTCAGCTTCTGTCATTGATCAACCAGTAAATAAGGTTGGCATTTAATAAACATTACATGGTTCAATTTTTGTAACACTTAAAGCTCTATGTTATCATAGAGGTGAGGAAAAAGTCATAGGGGTCAAGTGATATGTCCAAGGTCATACAAGTTAGGAAGTCTTGATTTGAATCCATCACTCTCTGATAACCAAAGCCCTTGTTCACACTCTTTCCTCTTTTGAGTTGAGCTCTTACTCATCCTTCAAGATCTAGCTGAATGTCACCTCAGCAGGAAGCTTTTTCAACACCTCCAGGCAAATAGACTGCAGTTTGTATTTCATTATCATGCCACATATCTTTGTATCTAGGAATACATATCCCTGTAATTGGCCAAGGGGGGCAAACACACACACACA
>NW_024412405.1:17137197-17141161 GCF_014898765.1 Herpailurus yagouaroundi
CCCCCCCCCCCCCCCCCCCCCACCTCTCACATAGATTAGAGTCTTCAATTCTAAAAACAATTTACCCTGTTAGGTCCTATTTTCTTTAAATTTTTTTAAAGTTTTATTTATTTTTGAGAGAGAGAGAGAGCGAGCAGGGGAGGGGCAGAGAGAAAGGGAGGCACAGAATCCAAAGCAGGCTCCAGGCTCTGAGCTGTCAGCACGGACCTTGATGCAGGGCTCGAACCCACGAACCGTGAGATCATGACCCGATCCAAAGTAGGTTGCTTAACTGACTGAGCCACCCAGGCGCCCCAGGTTCTGTTTGCATTATTTTACAAATGAGAAAATGAAGGTTCGTAATGTGAAGTAACTTGCCTGAGACTGCCCCCACTAACATGTGCCAGAACTGGTAGTCAAACTCCATTCAACTAGCTCCAGAGCCTAAGCTTCTCGAGCTACCTGCACTGCCTGGGTCCCCTCTATCCTCTGCGCATCTCTATGACGGGTAAAACGAGAAGAGCTCACCTAGTTCAACCTCAGTTGGGAATGCAGAAGACTCAAATTTTTACTGCTCTGTACGTGCATGACTGAAAAATTTGTGAGTACTGATTTGGGGACTACAAATACATTTTAGCAAGTGGGCAATTTTCTGAAGGTGTAGCCACCTAGCCTCGGTCCCTGTTGGGTCTGGCTGATACATACATGAGACCTGCGGCTGTCAAACAGATTCTCTAGTAAGGAGGTCTCATCACACTGCTTTTCTGATGATTCTGGATTTTTCTCAGAGGGCTCTACAATGGACCTTGTCCTTGAACACCTCTAAACTCTGTTTAGAAGTTAACACCTCCCAACTACCCCTCACTTAGACCTTGCATTAAAAGTTAAAAAGGAGCACCTGGGTGACTCAGTCGGTTGAGTGTCCAACTTTGGCTCACGTCATGATCTCACGGTTTGCAGGTTCGAGCCCCATGTCAGGCTCTGTGCTGACAGCTCAGAACCTGGAGCCTGCTTTGGATTCTGCGTCTCCCTCTTTCTCACTGCTCCTCCCCTGCTCACACTCTGTCTCTCTCTCAAAAATAAATGAAGGTTAAAAAACATTTTTTTTTAAAGTTAAAAAGATGTTTGAAGGGCACCTGGGTAGCTCAGTCGGTTAAGCATCCGGCTTCAGCTTGGGTCATGATCTCACGGTTCATGGGTTCGAGCCCTTCATCGGGCTCTGTGCTGACAGCTCAGAGCCTGGAGCTTGCTTGGGATTTTGTGTCTTCCTCTCGCTGACTCTCCCCTGCTCCCACTCTGTCTCTCAAAAATAAATGAAACGTTAAAGAATTAAAAAAAAAAAAGTTAAAAAGGTATTTGAGTGAAAAACAGAGCATCTTTACACTGTCCATTAAATCACCTCTCAGAGACAACAATGCTTTCTACTTTCAAAGAAGGCTGTATCTGAATGTCTGGGGTGTTTGGGGATATAGCACAGGGTTGCACTGCAGGAACAGGAAATGTATACACTGCTTTCGGTTATGTGAACTCTGACACATAGTACCCTGGGGAGCCCTTGGGGCCTGAGTACCCTCTATGAAGCCAAGTTTATCTTACCTGTAAACAAATGAGCACTTCTGAATAATTCATTA
Source organism: Herpailurus yagouaroundi (assembly GCF_014898765.1). Lineage (NCBI taxonomy): Eukaryota > Metazoa > Chordata > Mammalia > Carnivora > Felidae > Herpailurus > Herpailurus yagouaroundi. The sequence continues at coordinate 17,138,808 of NW_024412405.1, forward strand.
AATTTTACTGATCCTGTCAGGGTAAATGATCTGTTTAGTGCTGACTGGATTAAAGGCAGGAGACAAGGGCTTTGGAACGCCAAGCCTCACCTTCACCTGACACATCAGGAATCTTCTAGGACGCTGGGGTGTCAGCTTGGCTATTGGGGACCACCACACTAAATCGGCCACTGAGACCAATCTGGGGTCAGAGGCAGGGCTGATATGTCAGGGTTAAAGATATCCCAAATGGTTCCCATAGAGGTGAGATCAATGTTCCATTAGATTCATCCTCCAATCCCTTCCTCTGAGCTCCCTCCACCGTGGACAAAACTCCACAAACACTCACATGCACACCAGCTAGAACATTCCCTTCTAACTTCGTCTTTGATTCTGTCCCGGGGTTCCTCACAAAACAGACACACAGAAAGTTTAGTAAAAGCTGCCATATGGCCAGCCTGGGATGGGCCAAGGAGGTGGGAGATACATCTGGAGATGGGGTTGGGGGGAGGGAGAGGGATTATACACAAAGCAAAAGATAGCCTCTTTTGGAAAATGGAAACTGAGAAACCTGAGAAAGACAGCATGAAAGTCATTTTATGTGTAGAGCTGCTTCTCAACTGAAGGTTAAGAAGTTTGACTTGGGAGAATTTCTTTCCTAAAATGCTTTCACTTCCATTCACTATATCTGAGCACTCAATCATGAGTCACATCAAAGGGCCGTTGAGGCTGATAACTAAGGTTTCCTTAAGAGGGGTCAGCCATTTCAAACAGGACTTGATCAGATAGAATGATAACAATGAACTTTTCTTCTGGGAACTGGATTGGCTGGAAAGTCCCATTTGTTACTCATACTTTTGTCCTTTCTTTCTCTGGAGTAATTTTCACAGAGGCTTTTCTTTTCTTAATAGTTACTATTTTTTCCCCCAGAACAAATAACTGCAGTGCTATTCTCTGCCCTTTCGATATGACTATCATTATGTTTTTCTTACTTTTCTTCACTCACCCAGTCCACAATATTTTATAAAACAGATATAAATGGTCCTTACTAAATACTCAGTAATAGGCCTTCAGAACAGGGTCACCATTACGGTTTAGGTTTTGTTTTGAATACAGCCTGTTTTTATTGTTCTAGCATTTTCTTTGCAGAAGGCTCCTACATGCTTCTACTTCTCCAAAAAACAAGCGTCATATCTTATGGAGCAGGTATTTGTTGGGTGCCAGGCATAGTTCTAGGCTCTGGAGACACACAGATCAACAAGACACTCAGGGGCTTGCCTTTGTATCACTTTTATTCTAGTGGGAAAAGCAGTTAATAAACAACTATAGGTCTCAGGTGATGATAAGCGCTAAGGAGGGAGTTAGAACCACCGCTATTTCCATCACCATGTTTTATCACTGCCAATAGGAATCCAGTATAAATGCTACAAACACAAAGGGAGCCCATGGTGCCATAGTTGTTTCTCAGCCTTGATTTCACATTGGCCGTAGATCCATTCACTGACTTATCCTGGGACTCTGCAGTTCAATCAGGCCATGATCTGTCACTTCCAAAATTCAGTAGGGGGCCTCATTTGTGCTCTAATCACATAGTATCATAACTATTCACAGACTTCCAAAATCATTTCTATTCAGACTCTTGTCCTTATCTGACCTTGACATACTGAAAGCATTTATGAAGCCTGCAATTTATTCCTTTCTCTTTTAATCTGAGTTATTGGCTGAACTGTTGGTCATTCTTGGTTAAACTTCCTTTACCTTTAGGCAGAAATCTTTGTGGCTGCGAACTGCTGTGATAAAACTTTTAAAATGGCTAATCTTTATGGAGAAAGTCTTCTTGGGTCATACAATCCTTTTCTTTCCTTTTTTTTAACTTACATTTTCATTCTCTGCAGCCTATCTTTGCCTCCTGTGAAAGACTTTCATATATTTTTGTTTCTTCTCTAGGGCAGTAAAGATATCTGTATTCTTGTAAACTTCCATTTGAGAAGGAATCACTGTCCTACGATGAGATCAAACAGCAAATTATTGTTTCTTTATTCTGATGTGATTATTTTTCTACAGGCAAGTAAATTTTATCTGGTCTCATTAGTCTGATGAAGTTACTAAATAGAGTTACAACCTTAGGAGCACCTGGGTGGTTCAGTCGGTTAAGGGTCCAACTTTGGCTCAGGTCATATCTCACCGTTCATGGGTTCAAGTCCCAAGTTAGGCTCTGTGTCGACAGCTCGAAGACTAGAGCCTGCTTCAGATGCTGTGTCTCCCTCTCTCTGCCCCTTCCCTGAGTCACGCTCTGTCTCTGTCTCTCTGTCTCTCTCTCTGTCTCAAAATAAAATAAAATAAAATAAAATAAAATAAAATAAAATAAAATAAAA
>NW_024412405.1:17141171-17227230 GCF_014898765.1 Herpailurus yagouaroundi
AATAAAATAAAATAAAATAAAATAAAATAAAATAAAATAAAATAAAAATAGAGTTACAACCTTAGAGGTCTAACTCAGTCTCTCCTTTCCTGAGCGACTTTGAATCAATTATTATCTACCTTTCCATCAATCCATCTTAATAAAGATTAAAAAAATCGGTGATATCTTAGTATTATTTGCTAAGGAAAGATTCCAGCCATAGAAGTTTCTACATAGAGTGATGACAATTGTTCACAACACTATACTTTTCTAACAGCAGTGATTAAGGAGTACAGATCAAGTGTCTTCAGAGTTAGGTGGGAAACCATAATTAGACAAAATCTTGAAAAACACCACAATCCACCCCATGGAACATGGAGGAGAAAATTCTATTTTTGCCCCAAATTATGTCGACAAGATTGCTAGATCAATGAAGTGTTAGAACAAAGAAAGACTGTTTGGTTGTTAAATATTATTATTAAGAAAATTTAAATAAGAAAATTTAAATAAAATAAAGGATTATAGCACATCTCTGAACACATTTCTTTTTGAAGGCATCCTTCTTAGTAACTGGAAGGTTACAGATCTTACCTACCATTTTAAGCCCTACACCTCCTTCAAGGAATTTGTAGATTTTTATTTACTTTTAAGAAGGTATTATCTAATTCTTTTTACTAGATTTGTCCTGCCTGTGCTCTCACCTAATCGCTGTGACAAAAATTGGAAATTTCACTCTTGCTCTCACATCCACATGTTTATGTCAAATAAACATGCCTTTTGAATATAAATTTTTGACAGTCACTCATAACAAATTAACTAGTTAATTAAAAGGGAGTGGAGAGAATCTAGACATATCTCCTAGGCAGAAAAACAAGTCCTTATTAGAATCAGCTCTTTGATTTTTTAAAAGCTACCAAATAATCATTCATTTTATCACTCTCAGAATTTTATCCTCCACTGCATTGGTCTCTAAGTGGCATGTGACTCTTAAACAGAGGGTATTATACAGGGGAATAAAGATACTTAAAGTGGATGAAAGGTGGTGTTGGAGGTGCAAATCATTCAAATACACATTCTCTCCTGTGTTTTCCATCTCTTACATGTAAATTTAATGCAGATGCTTTTCTATATAGCATAGATATCAACATGGTGACTCAGTTGCTTTAAGTATTTGGTGATATGTTCAATGAAAAATGTTATTATTTATGGAAGGCTTTATTTCACACACAATGACAATCTCCGTGGGATCTTGTTAAGTGTTGGATTTAGATCATGGAGTAGTACACTTGACAATGAATGGGTCTTTGAACTACAGTGTCACTAGCACTTACTCCATCATTATCATTTAGTCATTATCAGCTATTTGTTATATGTGGTGAAAATTTGGCAAATTGGAGATCCTTCTCTGAGAGATTGGAATTAGGACTGGAAGTTTCCAATTGCTGGTCTCTTGAAGACAGAAGATGCTAAGTCTGGAGGCATGGCATTTTCCAGTAGGTGAACTGAATAATTGAGAAAGATACTCTGCCAAAGCTAAGAACAACAGGATATGGTGGGGGAGGGAGGAAAAGGGGGAGATAGAGAGAGAGAAAGCGAGACAGTAAGTGCTCTTTGTATTTGTTTCAGGAGTCAGGCTGCATTCTTGCCCTGGGGTTCTGAGACAACCCTGCATCCTTACAATAAATTCCCCTTTTGTCTATGGAAGCTAAAAACAATGGTTTCTATTGCCTGCAACCAAAGTTTTCTAATAGTTACATGTCTCTGAAGTAATATCAGAGAACTCAAAGTATTTGTTCTAAGATTCATTGATTTTTAATTTTCTGATATTCTTCAGAGGAACAAAGTCTGGCTTACAAAATCACCAGTTGTGGGCGTGATTCTTCACAAACCTTTTTGGTTCTTTATTTTGGTCTTTCACTCCTTATTTTTCTCTTTGTCTGGGTCTCTTTCTGCTTATTTAAGGCTTCATGGAAAGGTTTATTAAGGTTATCCCAGTTATCCAAAACTCTACAAGAAGAGGCAAAATGATGGTCTGAATCCAGTTCCTTGTAATATCAGCATCGCTTTTCTCTCCTATGCTGTCACTCTTGTACAGCACTGCAATGGAAATGAGGAGGGAAAAGAGATTTTCCCTCATTATCTGGAGAGACAAGAATATGAATTCTTAGAAAAAATTAACACAAATCTAAAAGTAAAGATAAGAATGACATTAAAACCATCCCAAAGAATGTTATGCTTTTACTAGACCGTTCCCAAAACAGAATCTCATTTTCCCTCTTTCTGACAGATCTGATAGGCTATCACTGTGCATTGTCTTATAATCCTTGTGGATGATCACATCACTAATGCGATAGCTCTTTGGGGTGTAGATGTGGCTTGTGACTGATTTATGACCTGCACATCCTTTACCACAATAAGTTCTCATCAAGATGCCCTGTGCCCTTTGCAGCTGCAGTTGCTATTTGCAAGGTTTGTTTCTATCTGCAGTTCTACCCTTTAACCTCATAATCTGCCCAAAGTCTTTGTTTAAAACGAGCCATCCCATTTCTGCTTGCTGCATACCAATGTAATGTGTCAGATGTGATGATTTCCCAGCATTCCATGGCTCTGCTCCATCTTCTGGGTAGTTTGTATAAACCTCCTCCGGTCATTGCACTTAAGCTCATCCTGTAACAGCTGTTTGGGTAGCCTGCTGTCATCCCTATTCTCTGCTTGGACAATCCCGAGACACTGTTATGACAAGTATCACTCTAAACTATTAATCAACACAAAATGTGCAAAACAAGTGTTAAAGGACAGGATGTGTTCTTCTTTGTGATTTAGTTGGGATGGATGAAGTTATACACAGAAGAGGCAATGCCTGAGCCAAATGAGTGTCTCTAATAAGTGATCACATAAAGACCCATGGAGTATGTAGGAAATGAACTCGGTTTAAAAGATGAGTGAGGTTTTTAATAGTGGGTGGTAGGGAGAGATGGTACTGGAGGGCATGCAACAACCACTGCTTGTGGAAAACTCACTATGGTCCAAACCCTGCCTTAAAGTCTCTATATGCATCATCTCCATGAATCTGCACAGAAATTATTAAGGTCCGTACTAATATTTTTCTCCATTTTTACGAGTAAGCAGTAGAGACTCCTACAAGTCATTTGTTCAAGTGGAGGAACAGAAATTCAAACACAGAACTTTCATGCTCTTAAAGTGTAGGTTACAGTAAACAGCCTGGGCAAAGACATGGTGGGAGAAATATGGCACACATTTTTCAGAATATTGGAATATTAAAAAAAGTAAACTGGAATTTGCAGTTGCCACAGCTACAGGCAATTAGCTGGATGCCTTTGGAAATTCTTGGGCAGGGTAGGGGTATGATGAAGGAATGGTTTAGAAAACTCAAAGGAGAAAAATGACTGGCTTTGAAGATTAGGTCAAAGCAAGAATATATATATATATACACACACACACACACACATATTATGTTATATATGGGGTTGGTGTAGGAAGATAAAGAAAAGGAAAGCTGTTTGGGCCACTGAAAGGAACAAATCAAAGGGCCATAGCGTGTTCTTCCATGGTGAGAGGGCTTCTTTCCTACCAAACGTTCACCCAGATGATTCAGACTTTGTAAGCAATTGGTCCCGGAACAAATGAAGTAAAAAAAAAAAATACCGAAAGATATATATTTAAAATAAGCTTGTCCTCATCCTCAACGTTTTTGCTCTACTTTCCACCCCTAACCTTAAAATAGTCTTTTGAATTTTATGAAAAATAAAATTTCACTTCTGGAAAAAATGTAGTAAGTGTGGCTACAAAAATAAAAGCATAATACTTACAAATACTTAGAAAAGTCCAGAGGAAGAAATAGTTAGACACATGTGGATTAAATTGTTTTCTGTTGTTCACCATAGTCTACAAACAAATGATTCTAGTAGTCTCTCTCTCTCTCTCTCTCTCTCTCTCTCTCTCTCTCTTCAATAGTATATGTTTCAGTTGATTTGGAGTTTGGACTGCTAAGCAGAGAAATCAAAGTTGGGGTCCTTACCAGCAATGTCTATGGTGTTGTTGGCCAGTTAGTTCACTAATCATTTTGATTGATTTTTTAAAATGCAAAAAAAAAAAAAAAAAAAAAAAATCTGCAGGAAAATCATAAAAGACACATTTCTCTACTTTTTATCAAAGAATATTTGAGACAGGAGTTTTAGAAAAGGTGACTGGAAGAACTTGTTCCATTAGCTGTGTCCAAGAACTGGGGTAGACAGCTGGGCCCGATCTAACAAATACCAGAGGTACACAGGAGATTTCTTCCTCTTAAAATCCTCTTCACAGTTCCCCAACAGGGATTCCTCTCTGAGACTTTGCTCACTACAATCCAGCTTACAGTGGATTTTTTAAATCTTTGATTTATTTTACCCACACCATCTTTGTGTGCCCTTAATGTTTTTGCACACTGATACCTCTTTTGCATTTCTCTTTAAACTGCATCCAAGTTTTACCAAATATCGTAAACTTTCTGTAAATAAAACCTTTGTGAGGAAAATCAGCATAATGCTTCTGAATAAATAAGTTATAACCAGGACTCTCTTACTCAGATCAAAGAGCAGCAGAAAAATGTAAAGATTAAGGAAGAACAAAGGATTTATCAACTTTCTATTTTTAAACATCTGGTCATTTCTTTCTGTAAGAATTGTAATATGGTGGCAGGGGATATGCCACCTGTAATATGTAATATGTAATATGGTGGCAGACAATGTATGTTGTATGTTTTCATTCAAAAATTCATTCTGTGTTTTCATGTGTTTCCACACCGTCTTTGTTTTATGACCAAAGCATGTCACATCCCCAAAGATCAACAATTGAAAGACAGCCTAGAAATCTGAGTCAAATTGTGAGGCAGATGAAAAATGAGTCAGTCATGAGAGCATCTAAAATAGGTATGGAAGAATCCAACTGAACGATAGACTTTTTTTTTTTTTAAATTTTTTTTTCAAACGTTTATTTATTTTTGGGACAGAAAGAGACAGAGCATGAATGGGGGAGGGGCAGAGAGAGAGGGAGACACAGAATCAGAAACAGGCTCCAGGCTCTGGGCCATCAGCCCAGAGCCCGACGCGGGGCTCGAACTCACGGACCGCGAGATCGTGACCTGGCTGAAGTCGGACGCTTAACCGACTGCGCCACCCAGGCGCCCCTGAACGATAGACTTTTTATGTGCCACAAACTAGAAGCCTTAATTATGATTCCTGAACCCATTCATTTTCAAGTCTGAAAGTCAATAGAATGATTTTTAATTGGCCACTGAAGATTCTTAAATCACTTAAAAAAGTGGAGCAAGTATTTAAATCCCACAGAAAGTTCAGGAAAATAATGGGAGATTTACCACCCAAGTTTCATCAGCAACTTCAGGTTCATAGTTGAAGGTGAAGAAATATGACAACCCAAATTATTTTTCATAAGTAAAATTGATGCATAGTGCAACTGTGAGAGACTGGTGATACTATTTAACCTACCAAATGATCTGATTTATTATTTTCCAAACTACTTGATTAACCTGTAAATTCCATATAATGAGAAACATGTTTTTGAAGCATGGTTGCCTGATCCACGTTCTTTAATTAACACATGTTGTCCTAATATTTGTATTCACTAGACAAATAATTTGATTTTTCCATTTCCTCCACGGCCTTGACAGACACAAATAAAACTGGTGGTAGGTGAAAGCAGTTGTTTGGGATTGCATGTGAAATGGCCTTTTTCAGGCCTTTTTATTATCTTACAGTTTTCCAACAATCATGTTGTTTATGAAATCATCTTTAGTTAAAATTTTACAGCCAACCATTCCTCTTTCCAAAGTTTCTTCCAGTTCCTGTTTACATACATGCGTTTATTCATTCTCATTAAACATCTAACGTATTCCAGGCGCTGTATGCCATATTTGTTTATATCCCTGTTTCCTGGATATGCCCAACTCAAGTTCTGCTACACTGTTGTTCGTTCTCTATGCAATTTCCTCTCTGTTCTCTCCATCAAACTAACCCGCACCCATCCTTCAAGAATCAGCTTATTTCACTCAAGTTCAACTTTTGTTCTTGACCACTCTAACTCACAGTGATCTTGGCCACTCAATCCAAATCACTCTTGTACTGACTTCTATAATTAGTGCATTCTTCTGTTGTCACTGAACTTTCTTGTCAAACATGTCTTATTAGCCTGCAAGCTGGCAAGAGCTGTGTTAGGAACCCTAGGAAGAACTTTTCACATGGCTCTGAACACAATGAATCTTCAGCGCTCTAAATGATAGGTTGAAGGAAGAAAGAATTATTAAATGGCTGACTGAATGACAGTGAAGAAACGAATCTGACTGGTTGCCCAGAAGTCATCAAAGCACAGAAATTGTGTCAGGAAGGTAAAGGGAAGCATGTTATTTCCCAAAGGGGTCAAGAAACGTGGCACAAGAGACTTACTTTTATTCAATATAATGAATCTAACAGCAATGTTGAAGTCTTGAAGGATCTGCAAGCCAGTTGTTTTGGAATCTCTTGCCAAACTCTGCTAGTTCACTGCAATGAAAACATGATCTAAATAGATAAGATGGGATCATAGACAAATCGTGATGCAGACAGAACTTCCCTCAAACTTTCATGCTTTTCACTATAGATAGGTTGCAGGATCCTCAGACTAAACCTCTCCACCAAAGGGAGCTGATAAAAAGATTGTGGTTACAATACATTTTGCACCTGGGAAACAGGTGATGACAAAGCATAAGTTGGGTGCTAGAGATTAAAAACAAACTATACATATATACAGTGTATGACATATATACATATGTGTGTCTATCACTGAAATACATATGACTGAATCTTCTGTCTCTAGGAACATATTCAGCATAGTGACCATGCAAAAAACAAAACAAAAACAAAACAACAACAAAAAACTCCTTCCTTGCAAACACGCTTGTCCTCTTCTCCCTGCCAATCACCTAGGCTTGTCCTTCCTAAGGTCCACTCTGTCTTACACATTACTTGGCCACCTTTTTTTCACAATCTATTCAGTTCCATGGGTGTATAGTTGAGGAAGATGTCTCCCAGAGAACACTTAAACAACAGATTTCACTGCCTTAACAACAAAAGCAAAGACAATCTGGAGATTTGGAAAAAGCACTCCCAACATTTGGAAATTGATTTGGATATTTTGCTGGTTTGGGCAACACTTAAGTCAAACTGGACGGGCTGCTGATTAATTTGCTGAGATACAGGACTGGACTCCCTTTCACACTTTAGGCCAAAATCGGCTGCTCCATGTAGCCTTCAAGAAAAGGTGGCCAAAGCAAGTGTAGCATTCCTGACTCGTATGTTACCCAGCATGTGTCATTTTCCTTTTTGTAACACGATTACATTTATGATTATTTGCTTAATGACTTTCCCTCGACCTTAGGCCCATAAGGGCAGGAACGGTGTTGTCTTCTTCGCTCCTGTATCCCTAGTGTCATTATGGCATCAAGGCAATAGTCCATAAATACCATGCAGGCTGAATGAATAAAAAAGTGTTCTGAATTCAAATTTAGGTCCTCATTAGGAAACAGGACCACATGACTCAATAAGACAGTGACTAATTTCTGAATGCTCATTTAATTTTAGAGGCCAAGAAGGACAATCTTTCCATCTTAGAATTGTTTGGGTATTTAATTATAGTAAATTAACAAAGAATATTTCTTCATGATAGAAAACCCCTCCCAAACAATAGTTTGCTGCTTACACTTGTATCCCTCTTATTTTTGTAAAAAGCCTACTGGAGTTTTAGATTGTATTAGTGAAGCCAAAGCAAGGATAGATACAGGAAATGGGGGAAAATATAACTAAATACATGGAGGAATAAATATTTTAAAAGAGAAATGGGGAGTTTTTGGCAAGGCAGACTATTAAGCATTTTCTGAGGAAACCTTGTATTTCTCCAAAAAAGCAGCTGGTCATTTGGGCACTGAGTCTCCAACTTGCTGGATGGTTTTTAAAGAGGAAAGGGACAGGAAACCCTAGCAAACTGTCAGTCCTGAAAGAGTCACTGCCAATGCTGTACCATTTAATAAGGTGTATCCACTCTGGAACACATGAATATATGCTGTCAACATAGAAGAGGAAAATGAATGTTAAATTCTACCATGAATCTGAAGAGGCTACACTTTTAAATATTTCATTAATTGGGATATACCATAGTTACATTTAAAATTCTTGTGTGCTTTTAAAATCAGAAAACATGATTTTCTACATAGGAATACAGTGAGTTTTTGAGGAAAAAGTCCTTAACTATAAGGAAATTTTGTAAACACGGATGGGAAGTCTTAAACCCATATTCCACCCAGCCTCATTTTGATGGCCTCAATAATTGGTTATGATCTCTCAAGAAATGTTAGACTCAGATATAAACATCTAGAGATATTTTTATGTCTCTCTATTTTTATTTATCTGGTAGTTTCCAACATTCATTTCATATTCTCAATTGCTCTGTCAATTTTTAAAGATGGCTCAGCCAAGTGATGGCCACATGAAATGAAAGTGATGTATGGAGGAAAGGCTAACAGGAGACATTATTTTGTGTCTTTCAATATCAACTCAACAAGGTATAAAATGGAAAAAAAATGTTTTGATTTCCCTGCCTTATGGAAAATTCAATTTAAGTGGTCATAATGTCTCTAGGTGACGTTACTCTGAGAGTGGACCATAACATTGACATATTATACTGCATGTGTTCCTGCCACACTGTTTTTATCCATTTCTGGGAAAAATTGTTTTTAAAGGTTTTGAGGGCTCTACTTGCCCCTCTGGCTTGTTGAAGTTTGTACTAGGCATCCGATTTCATAAATAAGCAGGAAATAATCTGAGTCCAAAATATTTTAAGGATTAAAAAATATGGTAGCCAGAAGGACAGGGGAGGGGATGTGGATGAACTAGGAAAGGAGGATTCAGAGATACAAACTCACAGGTGGAAAATAAATAAGTCACGGGGATGAAAGTACAGCATAGACTTTTTTCTTTTTTCTTTTTTTAAAACATGGTTTCTTGTGTACTCTCCAAAACTCAAGTTTTCTGGGGATTAATACTATAAGAAAACCCTGACTTAAAGGTGGAAAAAGTCTGTATGGATTAAACATGTTTCCTGCTATAAAATATTTACCCATGTCTGTCAGGGGGGAAAAAAAGGATGTTTTATAATTTTAGTGGGAAATATTTTCTCCCCTGAAAGCTGTCTTACAGAATTTGATAAGGTTTAAAAAGTTTGCGCCCAAAGGTCAAACCTGAATCCATTCATCAGATCGTACCTGTGGGTGGTTATGATGTGATAGGGAATTGTCTCTTCCAGAATAGTAAAAGCTGGTTACTCTTCCATAATATTATCTTTAAGGTGGCATGTGGAGGTCAAATTAGTTATTTGGTTTCATGGGAAAGCAAGATATGGCCTGATTTAAGCAACTCTGGAAACCATCATGGTTTATACAAATGACCTTGCCATTAAATGGGTGCGCTGGGGGTGAGGCATACCAAAGGAAGAAAAATACTGAAAATTAGTACATTTTCCATTGCTCTCTCTTTACTTGAATCAGTGCCCAAGCAAGACTCCCATTTAATTTAAAGGATCCTTTAGAGTCTACCCACATTGAAAGCCCGAATGAAGTGACTCCTCAAGGAAACATAATGTTTGTAATGTGCCTCTATTTCTGTAGCCTATTTACCTCATAAAACCTGACAGATGACTGCACAGCACAGCCTCAAATTCATGTAGGGTTCACAGTGAAAACTTTTGTATGAACACTGCTAACATACATATATATATACATATATATATATATATGTATGTATGTAAACATATTTGCTGTGAGACATTGATGTGGAAGAGTATGTCTTAAAGGAGAAAGTGCTTTCTCTCAACATTATGAAGGTTATAAACCACTCTATATGCATTCAGTAACTTTACAATATTGCCCAAAGGATGGCTTAGAAATAGGTATTTCACAATAAGATTATCATAAATCAAAACCTAGGAGTTCAAATGGAAAAAACCAAGATAACACATTGCTTTATATACTAGTTGTTAAAAAACAGGGGTTCCATTTGAATTTTTATGTATAGTCCCAGATACTAATGCATTAATATAAACTGGTGATCTTTGATGGCATTTTCCTTTCTCAAGCTATGAAAGTGTTCATAGTGAATGTTAGTAAAAGTTACCAATTTATCAGTTGTGGTACTCATATGAATGGGAAAACCACCATCACCAATCTTCTCTGAATGAAAGACAACGGTCGGGGCACCTGGGTGGCTCAGTGGGTTAAGCGTCTGACTTTAGCCCAGGTCATGATCTCACAGTTCATGAGTTCGAGCCCTATGTCAGGCTCTGTGATGACAGCTCAGAGCCTGGAGGCTGCTTTGAATTCTGTTTCCCTCTCTCTCTGCCCCTCCCCGACTCATACTCTGTCTCTGTCTCTCTCAAAAATAAAGACATTTAAAAAAAAGTCAGTGGTCAAGCAAACAGCGGGGTAGAGATAAATACAAAGCAAAGCATGAAACAATGTTTTCATAACCTTGATCAGAATTATTTCACCTATGTATCTGTAAACATAGCATAAATGTATTTTTATTATGCAGTCAATTTTCAGTTTTCCCTGAATATAATACATGTGTGGAAAATAGTCTAAAGAACATAGATCAGATACATGAGCTTTAACTGTAAAGAATTTAAAAGGTAATAAGGAATTTATTTGACAAAATAAATGATTTGTCTGCATTAGTCAGCTTGGGAGGCCACGTATACCTTCATCCCATGATAAAGCCATTATTAACCCAAGTATGGGACCTCTCTTTTGGAATTCTTTCAGAGCCCAATGTAACCATAGATGAGGATATTCACAGAAACAGAGTTCTATCCTTTGAATCAAAAATTCCACTTTTGCCATCAGCTAGAAGTTATACGAAGATATTTTATTTTGATTTTTCAAGATGGGAGACTGACTTTCCTATTTGGCTTATGACTGGGGACCATGCAGCAAATTAAAAGATTCAGACCAAAGAGGAAGACAGAGGGAAATGACAGTTTAGTAGATTCCTCAAGCATACCCCAAGTCCAGAAGTCTAGGGAAAAACATGCAGCCAACACTTAGCTGTCCAGAACACGCTAAAAAATATTAATGCAATTTATTATTGAAGGTTGGTATCATCACAGTGAACACAGGATGTCTGTGGTACTTCTCTTCTGTCAAAGTCACCAAATACAAGCCATCATTGGGTGTCTTCCTGTCTAAAGCATCTGGTATTTATGTGGGCTGCATGTAGACAGGTGCCTTTGATTGAGGAAAAGGCGGAAAGACTTAAATGTCTATTGAAAGCTGCTACAGAAGAGCTGTATCCTGGGTTTTGAGGGTGGGAAAGGTTGTGGTGTTCTGCTGCTAAAATTGACAGATGATGGAAAAACTAACTTAAGGCAAGTCCTATATTAGAGATGGCAACAGAAGGAAAATAGCCGGTCAGTGAAGAGAGGGAGTAAAAAGAAAACCCGGGTCTTTAACTTCTTTGTCTATTTCCTTTTCTACCCAATACTGATTTTCACATGGCATTTGACAATGTGCGTCATGAAATTGTTGTGGGTGAGCAGGAGAAATATCAGCTGACTAACCGTAATGGTAGGTGGACTTGAAACTGATCGGAAAAACTGCTGGGTAAGAAAACAGCCTTCTCTACTGGACCTACTAGGAAGAGAACTCAGCCATTGAAATGTCCTGATCATCTTTCTATCAAACGTAACCAATGCTCACCAAATTTGTACAGTCCACAGAATTGAAAGGGAGGGGCAATTTATTTGATGAATAAATACGAATTGCTAAAGTACTGAAGTACTTCAAAGTAATTAGATAACATAAAAATATTTTTAAGTAAAAAAAGAAAATTCAGAATAAAGATAAACTAACACTTGTACTCGTGTTCAACTTATCATAGCACAAATAAAATATGTAAAAGACCTGTTTTACAGGGGCCAGAATAAGACCTGGTGGTTTAAGTTGTAAGCAATTTCCATGTAATAGTAGACCCAATATGTCAACCTTAAATTTCTAATAAAACAAAATGAAGCATGAATAGGTTACATTAGATATTTCTACATCATTGGTAATTTTTTCAAAAAAGCAAATTAAATTAATACTTTTTTTTTTTTTGACAGACTGGTAAATATCAAAGGAAGTGTAATCACCAGCAGTGGCAAATTTTGGTTACTTCTCAAATACTGCTGAGAGCAATATGACAATATGCATTAAACACTTTTAAAAAGCATACATTTTTGACATATTATATTTACAAATTTACATTTAGGAGTTTTTCCTAAAGAAATGTTTTGTGCAACGATGATTATCAGCGTGCTGTTTATGATAACAGAAAACAGCCTTACTATCAAGTTAATAGGGAAAATGCTGAGTAGCTTATGAACACATAACTCTTTAGTGAAATACTGTATAGATTGTCAGAACCACTATTCAAACTAGATTTTGATTTATGAAAATGCAAGAGGCTAATGATACGTTGTTGAGTGAAGAAAGCAGATTACAGAAGAATGAGTTATCGGAACTATTTTGTGTCTACCTGTCTCTGGATATCTATATAAATATTGTGTTATTCTGTAGCACATGCATTTTACATATAAAACGCTGTTGTTATGCCAAAAATTCTGATTGTGTTGACTTTGTTTCCTTCTTTTTGTTTGTTTTTTTAATTTGAAATTCATTGTTTGTGTGTCTAAATGGCAAAATGAAGTTTTAAACAAACAGGTAAGTGTTATGAGAATTAGATCACATGTGACCCATGTTTAATTTCAGGACCATAATAACAAAATACTTAGTGTTTTCCTAATTATTTTTTTTAATTTTCATTGTATTTATTTATTTAATGTTTATTTTGAGACAGAGAGAGACAGAGAAAAAGCGAGACAGAGCGCGAGCAGGGGAAGGGCAGAGAGAGAGAGAGAGAGGGAGACACAGAATCCGAAGCAGGCTCCAGGCTCTGAGCTGTCAGCACGGAGCCCAACAGGGGCTCAAACTCATGAAATGTGAGATCATGACCAGGGTCGAAGTCAGACGCTTAACAGACAGCCACCCAAGCGCCCAGTATTTTCCTGATTATTAAATCCATGTATATTCATGATATAACATTTAGATAATTCACAAAAGGTTAGCTAATTATAGACCTTTGATTTTCAAAGTGCTATCCTTTTCCTTGTTCCCCATCAGGCAGGAAACTACCACTCTAAGTATTTAGGAGTGCTTGTGTTAGGGCTCCTCATGTCCATGTTCGTTCTAGGCCAAATATAAGCATGATTTATAGATACGCTCTTTCTAAACATGGTGAGAGCTTAGCATATATGAAATGACGGAGGGACAAGGTGTTTCAAGAAACAACTAATTTTAAGTAAATTGTGTACAGACAAAATTCCTGGAGTCCTTCAACTGTTCCAACTCACTGCCTTGAACAGCTGGTGACCAGAGCTGTATTTCTGCACAGGGTATACTTGGTTTAGCAAATCTTTCTCTGAGGGATGAAGGGGTATGAAGAAGGAGAGTCAGCATGTGGCACTGGTCAAGGTACAACTGCCAATACACAGCCAATTTCTCCTGAGGTTCAGATGTTGATAGAGATATAAAGGATACAGACCAAATAAAGTGACCTCACCTAAACTCAAAAAAAATGGGAAAAATAATTTGTTGACAGATGACTCACCAGATAAAACACTAAACATGACATCAGCATGGTTTGTTTTTTTATGATCGCTAGTTTAAGTACATTTTAAATAATAAAATACACACAGCAGTGTGCACTATGAGCATTAAAGGTGAGGGCAGATAAACTGAAAGTGTAGAAGGATCAGGGGTGCCTGGGTGGCTCAGCTGGTTAAGCATCTGACTCTTGATTTCAGCTCAGATCATGACCTCATAGCCCGTGGGTTCGAGCTCTACATTGGGCTCTGCACTGACAGAGGGGAGCCTCCTTGGGATTCTCTCTCTCCTTCTCTCTCTGCCCCAACCCACTTGCATGCACTCACGTGCTCTCTCAAAATAAATAAACTTAAAAAAAGAAAAAAAAAAAACAAAGAAAAAAGTGCAGTATGATTATTATTAGCCACTTACAAATGTGCATTTTGGTTGTTAATATTACTTTTATGTTTTAATTTTTTTAATTTGTTTTTTTTTTTTGCTATCCCTTTGTGTTTCTACTATGTCCGTATGTTAGTCTTTCTTTCTCTTTTGTATTTTTTTAACATGTCTTACTAATATGACAGACTCTAGTGAGGTATATTTACCTCACAAGGAGCACAGGCCCAACTAATAATTTTAGATTTCTGCATTATTTAAACATTTTCCAATTAAATGAATAAACCATTGTAAAACAAAACAAAATAAAACAGTGATCAAGAAACTGAGTGTCTAATTAGTACTGGAAAAAGAAAATTCCAGAAAGCATGGGGATTATGTAGCAGAGGAAAAAGATAAGAAAACTTTTTCTCCACAAAAATACAACTTTTTCTAAGCCAAAAAAAAAAAAGTAAAATTAATAGCTAAAAACTACAGACCCACTTGTAATGTGCTATCTAGTGAAGTAATCTCATATAAATTACTGATGGGCATCAGGCATAGAGATCATATATGCAGATAAATTTATAGAACAAAAGTAAAAAATAAATGGTCCTGACTCACTATAACAGTCTTCTAGGTAACAACAAAGGGGCTTTTTTAAAGCACTCTTAATATAATAATCTACCTGTAAAGCCAGTCACCAGTCCATCAACAAATATTTATTGATTCTGCATAGGAAATATCACTAAAGGCATACAAAGCCATGAGCAATTCTTTATCCTAATAGTCTATAATAGCATAAATAAGACACAAATAGCTGTAATGTAACCTACAGAGTAAAGTCTGACAACAGATATGAATAAAGCATCCTGGTAGTTTGAAAAAGGAAGAGATTAGTTCCAGTGCAATATAATAATCTACTGTTGGCATAGAAACCATCAGGAACTGCAGCAAATATTTGGGACATGGCCTGTGGGGTCATAGATGCCTAGTTCTGTAAGACAGACAGCCAACATATGTGAAAGCACTTTGGCCAATGAAGTGATAACCGCTTTTACCTTAATCATCTCAATTTCCACATGCTTTGGTTTATCTGCCAAAGCCATCATTTTTTTTTCTGCATAAGATTCTTTTTAATTTTGTGTTTCTACAGGTTAGTATGGCTATGTCTACAAATTTCACTGAATTACTGGCTTTATCAGAACAGTAGAATGAGAGGTTTGTAGACAGAAATAAGTCTTTGAAGACCCCTCTTAGATATGGGCAAGATGCACAGATGACTGTTTAGAGTGTAACTCCATGTGGCCATCACAGACACCTAGAAGAGAAAGAAAAGAAGACTACAGAAGGGCAAATCTTTCTCCGTGGGTCTTGGGAAAAAAGGACATCTTTGACTTCTCATTGGTTCTGAAGGTTCAAGATGAAAACAGGCACTCAACAGAAATGGAAAGCTTTCTTTCCCACAATATAATCCCACAAAGTTGTCTTGATTATAAAGTACCATGAATACCCAAGACAGAGAAAGCTTATAGATATCTAGCACATGTTGTAAATGGGGCAGGGGAGGCGAGGAGTCTATATTAAAATTCTCCTAAAAAGCATTATTCGTTCCCTTGATTATAATCATAGCCCCATAAAAATCTCATGTTTCCTTTCCAAACCTGGTAAGTAATATGGGTATTAGATTTACATTCACTGAGCACTATCAAAGTGTTTCTCACCACAAAAATTGCTTCAATTACCCTGTGCCAAGTGGAAGGATGCAAACTAATTCCTTAGAAAAAAGCCAGAGGTTATATTTTTAAATTGTTTAGAAAAAAAACAAAAACAAAAACAATATGCCCCTCCAGGCCTCTTTATTATAGACAGCAGCAATTGACAAGCTGTATCAAAGTGAGGGCCTTGAGAAAGCTATGTTATAGAACATGAAGTGAATAACATGTATATAAATGTTTCATAAGCCATCCAAATCAATGCTAACCCATTCCCCTTATTAGGATCTAGAGATATCCAACCAATTTTTTAAAATTAAAAAGTGATAAGCAGTGCACATGAAAATGAATATCATAATTTATTTGATGTCATTTTAATGGATTCAATTTACTTTTTCCTTTTTTGCCAGTGTTCAGTTCAATTGTAGATGATAATCCTTGGCTATTATTGTAAATATATCTTTTGTGCTCAAAATTACTTACAAAATGCTAATCAGGCTTATTTCCTGCTCAGTTCTATTAGCTTAGCCTTTGAAAGCATAGTTCCCAAGATTTAGAGACAGTTTTTGAATAGTCAAGACCTCCCTATGGCACTGGGAAATTAAATTTGGTTTCTTTCCTGCTATTGCAGAACGCTTATTCCATCAGGAGTAATTTACTCTAATTAAGGGCTATGTGTTCTGAAAATATAAGTATTTCTCTCATGAAAAATTTAATGTTGTGTAGTTTTTATGTGCCTGTCAACTTCGAGAAGAAACTTACGACCGAAAGCATCTGATAGAAGCAGGTCTTGTACCTTAAAGGGAGCCCAAGGGAGATTTCTGGTCTTCAGATGGCAGGATACTCTAATTAATTATCCTCCTACACATTTTAGCCACGTGACTGGATAATTGCCCAGTGTTTTCCAAGTCTAATCTGTCTTCTGTACATTGCAGGAATTGATATTGTTTTTAATCTCCCTGTCACAAAGTAATTTTTTGCCAAGAGACAGTACCAAGAGGGAGTCTGTTAACACCTAAAAGACACATCGCGAGGCATAATATCTGAATGAACCGCTGATGATGGTACCATCAAGCATGCATATCTAACAGGGTATATCCAGAGGTCTTAGAAAATGAGCTACTAAATTTGAAAACACAGATGACTGCTATATCCAGACTTCTGATATCCTTCTGATGCATAAAATAGGGTTGCACAAAATTGAGCTGCCTGGTAAGTATCTTCCTTCTACTTTGTAAATGATGGGAAGTCGAACAGGCAAAGTGCCCTCAACTTGGAAACAGCTATCCAAAAATCATGTACTATTGCTGTTGACTTCTCTCGTCAGTACCATTGTTCAGTTGATACTGAAGTAACTGAAACAAAGGAACATAAAACCAAAAAGAACTTTGTAGGACTGACAAACAAGATATAAGATATTGTAAGACTTTGTTGCTTTTGTTTTAGTGCCAATTGCTTTAAACAGGTAATAGGAATTGTGCGGCACTGTTGACCATGAGCCATAACTCACCATCAGGATGTCCTGGTGATAATCTTAGTAGCTAGACCTAGTTAGATTCACTAATGGGCCAGTTACGTGATTAGTTTTAGACAGAAAAGCTTGCTACCTTTAAAATCAATTGGGATTTTCTCAGTTCTACACTCTGAGGAACCTAAACTGATTATTAAGCCTAAAATTATATCTGGCTTTGTGACCCCATCTTTCATAAATTCAGTGAGATTGTATCATTTTGGAAATGAAAGGTTCAGGAATCATATCAGGCGGTCACCAATTTCCCACAGAGGCTCTTTCATAAAAATGAAAAGTATATTAGAAAGATCACTGAAGTGTTGCTATGATTTTCCCCAAATTATCCCTTTACTCCTAAGGTCAATATAGTTCTCTTCACTGAAAAGAAGTATCAGTGTCAGTGAGGTATTCAAAGGCAGATCCCATATAGCACATGAGAGAATCATCTCAAATTCAAAGTCATGCGTAATTCCAGTGGATGTAATCTCTGTGTTCACCAACTTTCCTTCTCTGATTCTCTAGTTCCCTATTAATTAATTCATGACAATTTGACTCATTAAGCGTTAAGAATATTTTTTGAGATACATACATAAATCCAAACCTACTAACCAACTGTTAGGTTGATCACCCTTAATTGCATTTATTCAAGCTAAATTACAGTTATTATTGTATTTACTATTCACTTTGGTGTTCTCAGGTTATTGTCACCTTAAAAATAAAAAAAAATTACAATTATATTTAGTGACTCAAATGAGTGTATTTGAAGGCAGATAATTTTCAGATTATGCATGGCATCCCTTGTGTTTACTGTGTTTAAAAATATGATTGCATAATTTTAGAACATGTTATTTGTGGTATCTGATCTCTGAACAGATAACCAGTATTTAAAGATATATATTTACTTACATTTGGACTCTTCTTTGGAAACACGCATTCTTATTTTTTTTGAGTTGAAACAAGAAGGGAATCATGTGACATGCCAATATACAAAAATTACATAGGCAATTAATTTAAAATGTGCTTCAGTGGTTCAAAAATTTTTAACGTAGTTAAGTCCGGTTCAAAACCTGTATTCTGCATACAGCAAAACCAAATATAATTTAAAATTAATCAAATTCTGCTTTCTCAGGTAATATAATGGTCTAACTAGAATTGAAGTTTGAGGAGCAAATTTCCAATATAGGATCAAATTTTATTTGTGAAATAGTACTGGGATAAAACTAGATAAAAGGTACAAAAAAAAATCAATGATGAGAGAGAAGCTCAAAATGGCGATATATGCATATCAAACTAATCTACAACCCTCATCTCACGCCTGTCAATCAGTGTTAGAGCTGGAAATCAAATAGAACCATGCAATGAAAGAGATCTCAGTTTCGATTTTAATGGGTGGTCTACTTCACCTTGGTTCTGCTAGCCATCACTCAGAACAAGACAGAAAGGGTCAGACTTTGTATGATGCATCAGGATGGCCAAACATTTCAAGGTCAGAATAAAAGTTTTTTCACCTTAACCCTTATACTCTCCAAATGGCTTTTATGTTGCAAAACTTAACAGGGTGTGAAACAACCAGAGTTCCCACTGGGAAGGGCTACTTGGCATGTGCTCCCTAGCAATAACACAATTTAGGCAATCCTTTGCAAACCACCACTGCTTTTTCAAGCTCTTCTTAGTATTTGAGCTTAGCTATTTTGCCTTTTCCACAACAGGATCATGGCCACTCCAGTCGATCTTCCAATTATTCTAACCACACAGTCTGAAACCCAAAACAAGACCACACTCTAAAAGCCAGTTGGAGTAAAATGTGTTGATGCTAACAGTTGGCAACACTTTTGCCAATTTAAAACTCCCAAATTTTGGCTAACCATGATTTCCATTTCAGTTAAATTCAATATTTTATTCATTCTGTAAGAATGTACTGATAGCTATTTCAATAACATTCC
Organism: Herpailurus yagouaroundi; assembly: GCF_014898765.1. Classification (NCBI taxonomy): domain Eukaryota; kingdom Metazoa; phylum Chordata; class Mammalia; order Carnivora; family Felidae; genus Herpailurus; species Herpailurus yagouaroundi. The sequence continues at coordinate 17,160,411 of NW_024412405.1, forward strand.
AATTAAAGTAACTATGCAGAAGGCTTTTACATGTTCTCGTAAATGCAAAAAAAAAAAAAAAAAAAAAAAAGGTTTCTTTGTATTTTCTTATGACTAAAATCCAACCGGACTAGGAATATGTATATACCAGCTGCATCCTTTGCAAAAATGTCATCTCTTGATACATGCAGGTGGGTTACTTTTGTTTTTTCATTTTATTTACTGCTTATTGTCATCTTTCTATCTTTTCCTCAACTAGTCCAATTAAGTACTTCTGTTATGTCTCTATAATAATATTATGGTGATTCACATTTGCTATTATTTTACACTTGAAAAAATTCCTTTGTATTACTACACCGCTACAATTCCAGTGACAACATAAGAAAAGTGCTATTCTAAATATTAACTCGGATTGCATAACTTATTAATTAATGATGTTAAATTTTACCAGTGAGGAGGCTTAAATGTGTAAGGTGTGTCTTAGTTGGTAGGTATGCCTACATTAAAAATATTAGAACCCGGGGGCGCCTGGGTGGCGCAGTCGGTTAAGCGTCCGACTTCAGCCAGGTCATGATCTCGCGGTCCGTGAGTTCCAGTCCCGCGTCAGGCTCTGGGCTGATGGCTCAGAGCCTGGAGCCTGCTTCAGATTCTGTCTCTCCCTCTCTCTCTGCCCCTCCCCCGTTCATGCTCTGTCTCTGTCCCAAAAATAAATAAACGTTAAAAAAAAATTTTTTTTAATTAAAAAAAAAAAAAAAGAAAAAAAAATATTAGAACCAAAAAATCATTTTTCTCATTACACAGAGCTAGCCAGTAATGACAAATAGAGAATACACTGCAGAGACACTATCTGTATCCGTGTTCTTGTTCAAAGTCATACCATTAACAAAATTATTATTTTCCTTAAACATCTTTCTTAACCATTTTGTTCCTCTCCCAATTTTGCCCCAACTATGGTTTTGCCAAGTTTGTTGTTGTTGTTGTTGTTGTTTGTTTGTTTTTTTAGAGAGAGAGAGAGAGAGAGAGAGAGAGAGAGAGAGAGAGAGAAAATGAGTCCCAAGAAAGCTCCATGCTCAGTGTAGAGCCCAACGTAGGGCTAGAACCCACGACCCTGGGATTATGACCTGAGCTAAAATCAAGAGTGGGACCCTCAACCAACTGAGCCACCCACGGTCTCCTTGACAAATATTTTTGGATGTCACATGTTATGGCTTAGATCTATTGTTTTGCAAATAACAATTTGGCTCTCTGTGAATAAATATATGAATTCATTACTTGTCAATCACTTACTCATTGAACAGATATTTATTAAGCACAGTGTAACTGATTAAAATCAAGATTTTCATGATTATTGATACACACATAAAATATATGTAAATAGTTGTAAAGCATGGACTGAACTTGGGTTGAATTGTTGTTTAACACAAAATCTTTAACAAAAGGCATTAAAGTTCTTTACCAGCTTGATGAAGCATTTGCCCATGCCTATTTCATGTCATTTGGCATGTCACTTGGTCATGTGTTGCTTGGCACAATAAATGCTCCATAAGCGCTTGTCTTGTAAGAAGAGGTGCAGCTAAATTACTCAGGTAACTAAGAGCCTCATCCCAGTTGGGATCCTTAGAAGAACTTTTGGAATGGAATTACCTCAACTAGACCTTGACACATGGAAAAAGCTCTAAGGTGAGCTGTTTCCTCTTCTTTTTTTTCCCCAAAGAATTCAGCATTTAATCTCCACCATGGCAATGTCTTACTCTACATAAACTTCTCTTGTTATATGTTCAATTCCTATTCTTGAATACATGAAATGTATGTAGCTCAACTGTGGCTCATGTCTCATTAAATCTTTGTATCCTTTTTAACCATATATGCATTTCTTCAAACTACAGATGATAATCATTCTAGTCATGTGTTAGCTTTATAAGCTTTTATAAGCTTTTGTTTATCAAACAAAAACATCATAATGTTGATTTATAACTTTCCAAAAGATTGTACATGTAAGTAAGCACATTCCTTGAGGACTATAGAGACCTTTTTTGTCCCAGGAAGAAATCTATAATCTTAAACTATAATCATGACATTTAAAAATAATCACCATAGTAACATGCTCTCAAATATTTTCACCCTGCAGGAAGTTACTATAATTTACTAATATAGTTGAATTCTGAAAGATGTTCATTTAAAATATCCATACACTTGAACTTCTGCATTTATGCAGCCTCAGTGTTCAGTATTAATTCAAGTCAAGCAGTATCTGCCATGGGGTTATGTAAAATTATCTATTAATGCAGACTGCATTATGCACGTTTTGGTTAGAACATAGACGGTTACCTTTATACAGGAGCTTGTGTATGTGTTGTGTTTGAGGACTCTGGAACATTGTGCCATCCACTCTGCCTTATCATTCATCCATATATTCTATTATATCACTTAGCCCAATTGTATGGGACTTCAAAGATTTTAGATGTAGGGAAGGGAAGCGGGTTAATGAGTGCCTAGTCTGCACCAGGCTGAATGCTAGATGCTGGGCATTGAGAGATTAGAAAGTCCTTGAAAGGCCTATGGCTTAATGAGGATAACAGATAGATAAACAGACAATTACACTACAGCCCATTAACCATGTCGGCAGAGTGTAAATTGATAGAGTCATTCTGCAGGGCAATTTGGCAACGTAAAATCTGTAGAAACTTGGGTACCCTTTGATCCAGCAAGTCTCCTTCTAGACATCCAGCCATTTATCTCCAGGTGCTTGGTCTCCTCACTGTGCTTTCCCCTTAAATTGACTATGATCATCATTGCTTTAATACCAGAAGTCGTCTGGTTTGGAAACTGAGGAGTGCAGGTTGGACAGATAGGAGCAGGAAGACAGGAGATGAGGATGTGGTAAGACTGGGAAACTTAGAAAATTCTCTAGGGAATTTGGATTTTCTTTAAGGAAGTGGGGGAGGGGAGAAAATGTGGGAAATTGGAAGCACTGGAAAGAAAGCTTCCTGGTAAGAGATGAGCAGTAGATATAAGGAATATTTCATAGGGGTTTGCACACCCTGAGGAAGAAGACTGGAAATAAAAATTTCAGAACGAAGTGTCACTTCCTTAAAAAAAGTTTTTTTAATGTTTATTTTTTAGAGAGATAGACAAGAGTGAGAGCAGGGGCAGGACCAAGAGAGGGAGACACAGAATCCAAAGCAGGCTCCAGGCTCTGAGCTGTCAGCACAGAGCCGGAAGCAGGGTTGGAACTCACAAACTGTGAGGTCACGACCTGAGCCAAAGTCGGATGCACAACCGACTGAGCCACCCAGGTGCCCATGGAATGAAGTGTCACTTCTAATGAGCCTGTCCAAGCCTGCCTCAGGCATGAGGTTTATGACATTCACTCTAGATGGCCAGTGAGAACTAGTTTGCATGCCAGTTTAGCCCAACATCAAGTTGAATTTGATACAGGGAGTTTTTCAGCCCACCATCTTTAAATCTACCTTAGAATCTGGGCCCTAAGCTATTCTGCACCAGTGAAACTTTGGCCATTATCTTCCAATGTCATCCAGATGCTTTGTTACCAACATATCTATACAGCATGTGCTAAGAAGGAAGACAGAGATACTTTCCTTTAGCCATAAAATATTTTGTCCATTATTAAGTAAACAACCATATTTCCAAATAAATAATTATGTCCCGACAACAGCTTCATAACCCAGAGAAACAAAGTTCAAAGGGAAACAGGGCCTGTTAGAGCAGATCTTACCAGCACATCATACATTAGCTTCACTTGTTTGGAACTGCAGAGTAGGAAAAATGAACGTGCGTCATCACTAGAGTTAAATTCAAGTTTATTCCAAAATTCTCTAGGTTGTGGCTGGGAAGCAAAGGGCAGCAACACAGCATTGAATGATGGGCTTGCTACACCCAGAATTAGCGAGTCAATAATTTGTGGTTAAATAGCTTTCGGGTTTGATACTGTTGACTGACTACCTCTTCCTTCTTGAAATTCCTTCCCCCTCATGTTTGTAAGATCCACATATTTCTGGTCTTTCTTGCTTCTTTTTGACCACTCATCTTGTTTCAACTTTTAAGAATCTTGTTTCTTGGGGTGCCTGGGTGGCTCAGTCAGTTGAGCATCTGACTTCGGCTCAGGTCATGATCTCACAGTTCATGGGTTTGAGCTCCATATCAGGCTCTGTGCTGACAGCTCAGAGCCTGGAGCCTGCTTCACATTCTGTGTCTTTCTCTCTCTCTGCTCCTCTCCGGCTTGCTCTCTCTCAGTCTGTCTCTCAAAAATAAACAAAATAAAATTAAAATTAAAAAAAAGAATCCTGTTTCTTGTCTGCTTTGGACCAGCTTTCATATTTCCTTTCTCTTCTTGGACCACTGTTCTTAGTATAATAAGTCTTCCTCTTCTAAATGTATTTTCTTCCCCTAAGAGTCCAGCCCTGCCCCTCTTCTCTTTTATCTTTCTTCTTGTCCTCTCTGCAAACTCATTCATTCCAAAGCTCTCAAAATCACCACTTTTTAAAGACAAATATCAAATCCTTCTTTTTCAGCATCCACACTTGCCCAAAGATAAACTCTAACATTCCCATCTGCCTTGTGCATAACTTCAAAGCTTACTGCTTCTCAAACCAGATTTACAGTGTTCCCTCTGACACCAGCTCCACCTTCTGACTCTTGTATTTATTAATAAAACCATAGTTTCTCAAGTCATTCAGGTTCATTTATAAGCATCCCTACCCCATGCGATTCTGTCTCCACCAAGGCAGTCAACTACCAGAATTCTATCACAGAAGAAAAAGGAAAGGAAAAGGGAAGTCTCTCCTTCCATTATTACAAACCCTAAATTCATAGCTCTTTTAAAATTAAAAGGAGAACTCCTAGTACATTTGATAAAATGTATCTTTATCCTTGTGCTACTTATTGCTACTGGCCATTAAAGGCAAACTTAATTAAGGAAGCATATGTTGGGAATATTAAGAAGTGGATTTCATATCACAGATTTCAGGGATTTATGAGTCTATCATATGCTAATTTGTGAAGTTAAAAAATAATATAGTCTTGGGGCGCCTGGGTGGCGCAGTCGGTTAAGCGTCCGACTTCAGCCAGGTCACGATCTCCCGGTCCGTGAGTTTGAGCCCCGCGTCGGGCTCTGGGCTGATGGCTCGGAGCCTGGAGTCTGTTTCCGATTCTGTGTCTCCCTCTCTCTCTGCCCCTCCCCCGTTCATGCTCTGTCTCTCTCTGTCCCAAAAATAAATAAAAATGTTGAAAAAAAATAAAAAAACAAAAAAACAAAAAAACAAGAGTCCTTTATTCGGCATTGGCATGAGGGCAAACAGTTTGCTGACTTTGACTGAAACAATCTCCTAAACATAAAGGAAAAGAATAGAAAAGAAAGTCATATTCTTTTCCTAGACAATTCTAGAGAGAGGATTCGCCTTCTTTTAAGACAAGAATGGGAAATGCATTTATTGGACTAAAGGGAAAGAAATGGTTCGCAACTAACTTTGAGCAATTGCCAGATTCCAACAGTAATGGAAGAATGTTAAAAAGAAACCTTCAGATAGGAAAGAAGTTAAGAGAATTAAGTATTAGTCCATATTGAACCCTCTCGTGTCTAGGCAACAAAAAGAATTTATTGAGGGTCTTCTAAGAGCTAGACTGTGTGGACTTCACCTAAAGAAATCATGTCATGACACAGTGATGCTTGTTAACAAAACAGCTAACTTCAAGTGCTATTTTCTTTAGCTTCATTATTTAATACAGGCTCACTAGAATTACTTGATTTATAGTAGCTTATTAAAAAGGGAGGTTTTTCTCAGGTTCTGGTATATTTTAAGTGTTGCACAAAAAGGGTGCAAAGGAGTACTTTAAAAAAAAAAAAAAACTTCCAAATGTCATACCTATTCCTACGCTAAGTCTTAATTCCAGCTGTGTCAAGCTGTTTGATTTCTGGGGTCACTTCAAGCAGTACTCCATGCCCACGCTTATCACCAGCTAGGCTCCACTACTGGTCAGCTCTTCCCTCTGGCACCTCAATGCTGCAACTAGCTTTGGTATGAAATTAATTTTAATTAAATGCCTGAGCCTTGTTAGAAAGACGTTATTAATTTTGACACCAGACTTCCATCAGTTCTTCCACTGAGTCCCTCTCTAGGGAAGGAGGTGGTCCTCTGTTCCCTGTAGCTTGTCTATGTCTCCACAACTGTGTCTTTGGTGGGCCCCCCAAATGGCCTCATTACCAGCAGGAGGCAGATGATTAACTTGGATGTCTCTCCCATGCCATATGCATCATTTATTGGGCACCTGCCAGGGTGTCACATACTACGCTAACTGCTCTCTCTCTATTATCTCATTCATGCCACACATACTGACTAAAAGACCACATCTTCCAGGCACTGCACAGCATTGAACAAGTCACACACCACACACTCTTTGCTCAGTGCACGGGATAAATAATGATTAAAAGAAACAGTTGCGTAGAATCTACGGATTGTAATTTTCCATGACTCTGAATTATTTGAATTAGCCCCACGAAGTCTTACATTAATAACCGAGACAACATAAAGTCCTTCTAAAAACAAGTTATAGAAGATGTGGTGGCTATCATGATCAAATCCAATCTCAAAAGCTAAGTGAAAACTTCTGCCGTGAGTCATTTTAAAAGAATCATCTCAAAGGATCTTTGGTTAGGGAATAAATAAAAGTAGAATTGGCTGTGGAAGAGGAAAAAGAGAAAAGAATGTGGCAGATGAGGATATTCTGCAGAGTCACCTTGGGTCATAAAGTGGAAACCGAAGGCCTAAGTATACAAATTATATCTGGATACTTGAAGGGGTCTCAACAAACTTGCAAGCTGTACTTTATTCTGACATGTTCTGGAATACTTAAAATGAGGGAGGGGAACCACCACAAAACTATTAATTAAATCAATTTATCAATTAACTCTTCTGTCTCATTCTTGGTAGGGATTGGCATGCTCTGGTAAGAAATGTAGACTTTCTTCTACTTGCAAAGAGAAGCCATTGGATGGAAGAACATGATCTGATACTAACTTTAAAACCTGGCTGCTAAATAATGCATTGCCAAGAGCAAGAAAGGATACAAGGAAACTAGTTAGGAGGCTTCACAGAGTCCAGGCAAGGTATGATGTTTGTGTAGGGTGAGGGAAGCAGCGGTCGCATTGGAGATAGATAATGAAGGTAGAACTCTCAAGAATTACTACTTGGTTAGTGTAGATGGTGGCGCTTTACCTGAATCAGTGGTGACTGGGGTAGGAGCCGGTTTGGAGAAGGAGAGAAATCTGAGGTTTGAGAAGCCTACTACTGCATGAAGATTCTCCTTTACATATGCTGTGTTCATTATATTAACGAAATGCTGACAGAGATTCCTCCATCTTAAGTTCCAGATCATTTTACATCAAAGTCCCTCAACCCCACAGCACTCATATTGACAGGTTGGGCCAGATCATTCTTTGCAGAAGGGGCCTATCCTATGCACTGTATGATGTTTAGTAGCATTCCTGGCCTCTACCCATATGACACAAATGGCATCCTTTAAATTGTGACATCCAAAAATGTCTCTAGACATTACCAAATGTCCCTGTAAGGGGGGGGGGGGGCAAAATTGCCCCAGTTGAAAGCCACTGTTCTATTTTATATGAAACAAAAGCAGAATATCAAAGTCAAGAGAGACCACTCATCCAGTCCAAGAAAAATTGTGTCTCTGAATATAACAGAAATTGGCTGTTGGTCACACCTTCTCCCTGCACCCTCCCAAATATGTCAGTGTTGAATGGAAAAAAAAATATTATTGCAGGGTTAACTTTAATGGCCAATATTTTGTAAACTGGAAAAGGAAAGAAGTTGACAATGTTAAGCTTTCTTATAGAAAATCTTGTGGATTCCAGTGAATGGTTCAGTGATAATTTTACATAAGTGGATGTCAGCATGACCTCCTTCACTGATTTAAAAAATAAGAATAATAAATTAACACAAAATTTTCCTCCCTCAAGAAATTGGTCATTAAAGAACAGTGTAAATGTTTAGCATATGGCTGGATTTTCTTCTAAATTTTGTTGTATTAGTGTCCCACATGACGTTACAATTGTGTGATTTCGTTGAATGATTGATTGCCAGCCTTTAGGGTTGTCAGAAGTGGAGATTTTTTAGTACCTGGCTGTGTTTCTAGATTGGAGCGGGGGTGATGACATAGCAAAATTTGGTTGCAAAATTTTTTAAAACTACAGAATTACTTCTTATTTAACAACTTAATCTTTTAAATTAGTATTTAAAATAACTAAGAAGAAGTTGTGGAAACAAATAAAATGATTCTAAGTGGCTGTTGGTAGAAGGCAGAATAATGGGCCCCATATTTCGTTTTTGCATGTATGTATGTATGTATTTATTTATTTTTGCGAGCATGTGCGCACGAGAGAGAGAGAGAGAGAGAGAGAGAGAGAGAGAGAGAGTGAGTGAGGGAGGGGCAGAGAAAATGGGAAAGAGAGAATCTTAAGCAGGCTCCACACTCAACATGGAGCCTGATTCGAGGCTCAGTCTCATGACTGTGAGATCATGAACTGAACTGATGCTTCTCTGATCAAGAGTCCAACACTTAACCGACTGAGCCACCCAGGTGCCCCAAGGGCCCCATATTTTTGGAACTTATCAGTACATTACGTTACACAGCAAAAGCGATTTTGCAGATGCAAACAAATTAAGAATTCTGAGATGGGGGGATTATTCTGAGATGGATTATCTGAGTGAACCCAGTGTCATCACAAGGATCCTTAAATGATGGAAGAGGGAGGTAGCAAATAAGACTCAGAGATTTGAATACATGATATTCCTAGCTCTGAGCATGGGGGAAGGCATCGTCAGCCAACGGATGCTGGCGTCCTCCAGGAGCTGCACAAGGCACAAGGTAATAGACCGTCCCTGGAGCGCCCAGATGCAGCACTACTCACACCTTGACTGTAACCCAGCAAGGGCTACTTCGGAATCCTGACCTCCAGCATTGTAAGACAGTAGAGCTGGCTTGCTTCAAACTACAATATTTGCAGTAATTTTGGTACAGCTGCCATGGGAAACTAATACATTGCTTTGTAAGAACTTCTTTTTTTTTAACAATTTTTTTTTACAATAAAAAATATCTTTTGATTAACTGTTGTTTGAAACCTACTAAAAAGCTAAGAAAAATCCATTTGAGTATTCCTGCTCTTGAGTGGTTTTCACTGGCAAGTTTTAACTTCCAAATGGCATTTTGTTCTCACATACCTTCAAAACATCTTCAGGAAACATCAGGGTACTATTGAAATTTCCTCAATGACTAATAAACTCTTTTGATATTTCAAAAAAGGCTTTTATGTAAATAATGTCAGAGATTTGAAAAATAGCACTGAGCACTTGTATTTGATTCAAAGATCATAAATTTGAATACATGAATTCATATAAATTAGCAATCAGTCTGAAAATCTGTTTTATTTATTTCTTTTCTTGCTTCTTATCTGAAAAATAGGAACTACATTAATCAAAAAAATAAATGCAGTGAAAATGAAATGCAAAAATCATCTTCATTAATATGCTTAGGATACAATTTCAAGTACACAAGTAAAAAAAAAAAATCTAACATTTGAATCTCCATCACCATATTTTTGTTTTTCTGCTTTTCCTCAGTCAAAAAGATCCCCATTTAGAAAGCCAAAAGATATCTCGGTCCCTTGTACCAGTAAGAGTGGCTTATAATAATCACGAGGATAAGTGAAATCAGTGGCTTCCACGTGGGAGACGTGTTACAAACTTGTAAGTTACACTTGGATTATGACGTGGAACTCACTGAGGATGTGTTGTAACACCTGCCTTCCAAGCTGTCCTGATATATGAGAAACGTGGAAACGGGGCAAAATGTGTCTGAGATCAAAATTTACTCAATAGGGAAGTGTTACGCTGAAATCCCGGTGCAATGTTTAGTCTGGTGCCATACAAAGACGGAGGAAAGGACGATGCAGTGAAAATTAAACGGGTTATTTGAAGCATAACTGATTATCGCCCTCTATGAAGTCATTATAGTTTAATAACCTAGTACTGTGATTATTTTGATCTGTGTTTATCACCTTAAAGAGCAAAGGGGAACATGATTAACATGCTGGGCTCAAAGCTAGGGACTTTACAAACAATATCTTATTTTATCCTCCTGACACTCTCTCCGAACAGTGACGGTAACCCCACTCTACAGTTGAAAACTCTGGAACTCTGGGTATTTGAGCAACTTGCCAAAGGTCAGATGTCTTAGTAAGTGACAAAGTCAGGATTTAGAAAGAATGCAGATTTTGAGACTGTCTGATGCCAGCACCTGTGCTGTCTGTTACGTCTTGAGTGTCCAACTCCATCCTGTCTCCTCCCCATGTCAGACATTGTGGACAGCTGCCAAAATGATTAGTGACGCCAGACAAAACCCAACCTCTGAGTAATGAGAAAGAACTGAAATTGTCTTGCTTTTGCTTGGAGAGAAATGGATAGCAGAAATACAAATTCAGAGATATGAAAATAATTCAGTAGAAGTCACAACATCAACTCCAGAAAGAGCACCCATGATAGTCTAACTTTAATTGTTTATATTTTTTACACATATAACAATGCCAATACTTAATTGAGATGAAATTAACATATCTATAGTTAAGATGATTTGACTGCATAGCTCCAGGGATTTTAAAATATAGCTGCAAAATCTATGACAGGACCCCATGACAAAGTGGAGACTAATGCCTCTCCCCTTGAATTGGGCTGGCTACTGTGACTTGCTTCTGATGAATGAGATGTAGTAGAAGTGATACTACATACCTTCCAAGGCTAAGTTAGAAAATGTGATGGGGGTGTCTGGGTGGCTCAGTCAGTTAAGCATACAACTTTGGCTCAGGTCATGATCTTGTGTTCGTGAGTTCGACCCCCCGCATAGGGCTCGGTGCTGACAGCTCAGAGCCTGGAGCCTGCATTGGATACTGTGTCTCCCCCTCCTTATGCCCCTCCACCCCTGCTTGCTCTCACTCTCTCTCTCTCTCTCTCTCTCTCTCTCTCCCTCCCTCCCTCTCAAAAATAAAGACATTAAAAATTTAAAAAAAATAGGGAGAGAAAATATGAGAGTCTCTGCCTGCCTCTCTCTTGGAACCCTCACCCTGGCCCTGGGTATCATGTTCTAAAGAAACCCAGGCCACATGCAACTCTTATGCTACCAGATGCAATCAAAGTCCCAGCCAACTGCCAGCACTGACCACTAGATATGTGAGTGAGTGAGCCACAGATAATTCCAGCAAAATCCCCTCCAGCTGCCCCAGCAGAATGGCACTGACTGAGGTACAGCACAGCTTTGCTGTGAGCCCTGCTCACACTGCAGATGTAGGAGCAAAACAGATATTGTTGTTTGGTTTAAGTTAGTACGTGTCTTAGCTTGCTCATTATTTAAAAAATATTTTTTTAATGTGTATTTAATTTTGAGAGTCAGAGACAGAATGCAACTGGGTTAGGGGCAGAGACAGAGAGAGGGGGAGACACAGAATCGGAAGCAGGCTCCAGGCTCCGAGCTGTCAGCACAGAGCCCGATGCGGGGCTCAAACTCACGAGCTGTGAGTGAGATCATGACCTGAGCCGAAGTCGGTCGTTCAACCGACTGAGCCACCCAGGCACCCCTAGCTTGCTAATTATTAAGACTAATGTTGTCATGGGCTACCATAACAAAATACCACATCCTGGGTGGCTGTACAACAGAAATGTATTTCCTTCTAGTTCAGGAAGCTGGAAGTCCAACATCAAGGTGTCAGTAGGTTTGAATGCACTCTGAGACCTCTCTCCTTGGCTTATAGATCACTGTCTTCTCCTTGTGTGTTTACATGGTCTTCCTTCTGTGTGTGTGTGTGTGTGTGTGTGTGTGTGTGTGTGTGTGAGAGAGAGAGAGAGAGAGAGAGAGAGAGAGAGAGAGAGAGTTCTAACCTTCTTTTCTTACAAGGACCCCAGTTATACTGGGTTGGGGCCACCCATTTTAACTTAAATACTTCCTTAAAGTTGACATCTTCACATACAGTGCCCTTTTGAGGCACAGGGAGTTAGGACTTCAGCATATGAAGTCCGGCGGGGGTGGGGGGAGGACATAATTCAACCCATAACAGTACATTTAGAGGCTATTTGTTATTCAGGAATATACATCTAGAATAACAATTATAATACTTTATAATAGAAACTAGCCATATGTGTGTCCTCTGGCATATTTACATGGGAAATATATTAGTGTCAGTAGGGCCCAAGGCAATTGCTGTTGGAAAACTTGTTGTGGTCCTAAGTCGTTGTAGCTGGGGCAGATGTCCTAGTAAAAATAACCACGACAAGGAGGAGGATGAGAGCCTTCATTTACTACACATGTTAGGAACCAAGCTGTGCCCTAAGTTTTTAGGACACGAAATCTCATTTAATCTTTACAAAAACCTACAAAGAAAGTCTTACCATCCTGGGGTTAGAGTCAGGAAAATGGGAGCTATGTGAAGAAGGAAGGAAGGAAGGAAGGAAGGAAGGAAGGAAGGAAGGAAGGAAGGAGTGGGGGAGGGAAGGAAGGAAGGAAGGAAGGAAGGAAGGAAGGAAGGGGAGAAAATGAAGAGTGGCTGCCTAGCACATGAGGAGGTCAGGATGTTTTACTTGGGAGGCAAGTGTGGACCGAGGTCCTGGCTCTCCAAACACGAGCTTCTTGATCTTGTGAAACAGCACATCAGTGACTGGCCCAATGTCACAAAGGTAAGACTAAGCTGAGATGAAATGTAGCTCGGGGGTACTGTGTTCCTTCTACTGTCACTACTCGATTGTAAAAACAATCTTTCTAAACAAGCTGTAGAGGATGCTAAGCACACTTTACTTATTCATCTATCGCCTGTGTTCCTTAATTGTACTGAAAAGCTGCAAAACCATATCGCTGAATAGAAAGAAAAATGTGATTAGAGACAGTGTAACACTGGGTACAATGGATGCCCCTCAGTGAAGGCGTTTGCCTGGGGGATTACTGATTCACCCTTACAACCTGGCCTCTGCATGAAATACTTAGATGCTGGATCTTTCTATGAATGTGTGGTTAAGGGGGTGAGAAATCACAGGGATGCCAACTTTTTTAAGAATCATTTGTATTTCTGAAGAACAGGTGACAGATGCTCAAAGGAAAGAAACCTTTGGGTCTTTGTTCTACATCACGTGACTGGCTTCTCATATCACTCTGTGAGCAGGGACCTTTGTTTTTCACACCTCTCTTTCCAATCAGGGACAGCTCCTGGGGTGGCAGATGGACCCTGTCAGACTGGTGTTTGCCCTGCTGAGAACTGGACGGACCAGCAGGGTTGCAGACATGGGCCGTGACTCTGTGCCTCACCTCAGCTTGAGGAAAGTCATTTTCTCAAAGGATGTTTATGTTCTGTGCTGATTTGACCCTGTCTCCCTTTTGGAGTTATATTGAAGAGTTAAGTCCATCAGCTTGCTGAGCGTAGTAATGTGAGCAACCCTGCCTCCCCCAGGCTGTATAAGAAAGGGGCTGGGGGAGCTCCTGGGGGGCTCAGCTGGTTAAACATCCAGCTTTGGCTCAGGTCATGATCTCACAGTTCGTGAGTTCGAGCCCCACACCGGCTCTGTGCTGACAGCTCAGAGCCTGGAGCTGCTTTGGATTCTGTGTCTCCCTCTCTCTCTGCCCCTCCCCCGCTTGCGCTCTGTCTGTCTCTCTCAAAAATAAAGAAACATTAAGAAAGGGGCTGGAAGCTGACAGTTTGTGGTATTAATGGGCTAATCACTTTCAGCGTGTATGGCTGCATCCCTCAGTTACACGTGTGCGTTCAGAAAAGGTTGGATTTCCTAAGGTTTTGCACACTGACTAAAAATTAACTCGTTAAATGCGGTGGGAAGACTACTTGCCTCAGTTGGGCACCTCATGAGGAATAAAAACATTTCCCGACTTCCCCTCCTCCTGCGTGCAACCACCAGTATCTATGGGCTGTGAACGAGAGAACTGAGAGGAATGTCTGCATTTAGAGTTTCTCTCGTTGGAGCCAGCTATCACAAAGAACTATTCTGAAAAGGGTCCAGTCAGGTTAAAACCCTACATCAACACATTTGCTTTATCTTGGTTTCTGCTCAGTTTGGTTTGTCTGCTGGCCTCTCCAGCAGTAATGAGTGTATGTAAATCTCCTGAAGCAACGTACTGGCGAGATAAAAATACCTCTGGGCCGTATCCACTATGTGGCTGAGGATTTACTTTTCAGTTTAGTGACAGGACAGAGAGAGGGAAACCTTAACAAAATTCCTGTGGCCCAAGTGAACTCCTTCCTCAACTCCACAAATATCCAATCTCAGTTAAGATGTCACCGATGAAAAAAAGAGTAGGCCACCATGAATTTCTGCATGAAGATGCACATTTAAGTCAAGCAATGATCTAAGTAAGCCAAATGACTCTTAATTGTTTTGTTTTATATTTTTCATTATTTATTAGGATTATTAATGTAATTATTATTTACTTAATGGGAAAGGGCACAAGGAGATACAGCCAGGCAGGCATACATCTTAAAATTTATAATATAGGCTATTGGCACTTAAGGTCTGAACGTTAAGTATGTAAGCGCTCAGAAAACCCAACTGACAAAGCAAAGGACACAGTGAGGTTCAGCAGAGAGCAAAAGCTGGCAAATCAAGTCAGTGTCTGTGAGTGTGATCCAGGGGTGCTACAAGGAAGAAGCATTGGGGTCTAATCCAAAAACATTATTTCCCAAACCTTCCTCGAAGCCTCCCTCAAATTTGAACATGCCCTTCCTTTGCTTCCGCTCTTCAGAAAATCCACGGGAGCTTTGCCCGAGCATTCTCTGGAGTAACACCAGGGACTTCACTCTGCTTTCCACGTTCCAGATGTAAGGGGGGTAGCTCACAGCTATGCCGCTTCATCTCTGAGTAATTCTTGTTTCCCACATATACTTCTGCAGATTGCACAGGCTTTAGGGCTTGATCAAACACGGCTCGCATCCCATTCGTTCTGAGGACACGTGTTAAGACGCAAAGGACAGCTGATTACTTAAGCCTGAAGGAAGTAGCTCCCATACTGAGAGTGTGACAGGTAAAGGCTGTGATGCGGGGTGCTGGGAATAAAGGGATGGGTAAGACACAGTTGTAATCATCTCAAGGAGCCTCCAGGAGAGCAGGAAGGGTAACAGGGTGACCTTACCAGATCACATCACATGATATGACCCATCAGGGCTGGAATAGATTAGGTGTGGATTCACTCGGAGGGGTGCATGATGGGGACAGTGTTAAAGAAGAGGTTACACAAATGGAAGAGCTCCCTTTACTGAGATCCTGTTACAGTCCACACACGATGCTGAGTACTTTATAATCACTATCTTATTGAATATGCTTAATGAATTATGAAGACGGGTTTATTTTTAACCCCGTTTCTGGGATAAGGGAATTGAGGCTTAGAGATGTTAAGGAACTTTCCCAGCATTCCACAGCTAATGAATGGTGAAGTCAAATCTTCCAATGGTAAAGCCGGGCTGCAGACTTCTCCACTTAAAGGGTGTCATATGCTACCTCACTGTTAGAGAGACCTCAAAAGAACAAACAGGGTTTATCAAGCAGCACATAAAGTGCACAAAGTTTTCTACAGTGGGTTTTCTGTAACAGAAATGTAAACCATAACATTGCTGCTCAAAGGCATTTTACCATAACATAAACAACCTTGACTTATGAATTGGGGATGTTCTGGAAAGTTCTATGGAATGAAATTTCACTTATTAAAAAAAGCAACTTTACTGAGGTACATGTATCAGTTACTTATTTTTATTTATTTATTTATTTATTTATTTATTTATTTATTTATTTATTTACTTATTTTGCCTCCAACATCAGCCCTGGGTAAGCACTGTTCTGCTTTCTGCAAGTCTAGGTAAGCTGTTTTTGTTTGTTTATTTGTTTGTTTTTCTCAAAATTTTAAGTAAAGAGAGAATCAGACAGTAGGCACTCGTTTGTGTCTAGACTCTTTGGCTCAGCATATCTTTGAGATTCATCGACATCAATCCACATTATCAGTATTTTGTTCCCGTTCCCACTGAATAGTAGTCCTTTGCATGGCAACACCATAATTATTTACCCATTCTCCTACTGATGCACAGTTGGGTTATTTCTTATTTGGGCTGAAAATAGCATAAGTTTTAAGATGGCATACAGGAGTCCACTCTTCAGAAAAATGCTATGGCGAATTATCCCATCATTGAGCTGCTTTTCAAAGTTTGCAGAGCCCCCCACTTTGGTCTTGAACACATTGGGCCTTTGATTCTGGATCCAAGAATTCTCAGCCTCTGCTCATCAAGTGCCCTTCAGCATTGACTTACATCCTCTATTTCTTCATGGAGCTTGTCCAATTTTGATCTATGAGTTCTGGCTTATTTCAAGTTGCTTAAGCTCAGAGGATCCCCTCTATCTTCACCGACCCATAATAATATCCCAATCCAGTCACCACGAGTTGAAGGTTTGAGGATAGCAGTGCGCACTGCATGGGCCAATTCTCTCAAATTATCTATCAGCTCTTTCTTTACCATCGGTTTCTGAAATTAATATAATTCCTCCTTTGAATTACTCTTCTCTCCCATAGGCAATCAAAACATGTTGGATTAGCAGAGAAGAAAATTGCAGTGCACAAGAAATGAGGAAATATCTTTATTATCGTGTGCCTCGATGGGAGAAGACAGAAACGTAGACATCAGTGTTGGTCCGCACAGCTGGCTGCATAATCGAGAGGCCGCAGGGGGGCACTTTCCGTGGTACATCCTCTGGTCAAAGGCTCCCTCTTGCAGACGAAAGGTTACAACCTCTGGCTTTAAGCTAAATCCTTCCATCAGATCCACAATGGAGATATCTGGAAAGCTGCTTAAATGAAGTGCTGTCTGTCCGGAGAGCAGAAGTGATAATCCGCAGAATCCTTTGGTGTTTCATGCTCTCCATCATTATTGGCATGTCGGACCTGACTGCATGGAAATGAGCTGAACCTCAGCAAAAGGATCTTGAAGTAGGTCAGACATTTATCATCGCAATAGATAGAAAATTCGCTTTTTATTTGGCCATTTTTTCCCCAGACAGTAAGTTCCATTGAACTTGAAGTGACCCATGATTATAATAGGCGTTTTATCTTCCAAGTGGGGAGGAGGAGGATTTGGGGACAGTACATTTACTGCCGTTTCTTTTTTTTTTTTTTAATTTTTTTTTCAACGTTTATTTATTTTTTGGGACAGAGAGAGACAGAGCATGAACGGGGGAGGGGCAGAGAGAGAGGGAGACACAGAATCGGAAACAGGCTCCAGGCTCCGAGCCATCAGCCCAGAGCCCGACGCGGGGCTCGAACTCCCGGACCGCGAGATCGTGACCTGGCTGAAGTCGGACGCCTAACCGACTGCGCCACCCAGGCGCCCCCATTTACTGCCGTTTCTAAGGGCCATGAAGGAACTTTTACAAACCATATCCTCTAAAATGTCTCCCCAACTGATTTTATTTTCGCCTGGTGTTATCTGCCACAATCCGATTGTGAGGCAGTACCCATTCGTTAGCACACTTAATGCCCTAAGCACTTCTGGCATCTTTAAGGTAAAAAATAAACCTATCTCCAGCTATGTTTTGAAATATATAAAAAATTACGTATTTTGTTCTTTACATAGAATGTGGGTAACTTAAGTCACCAGTTCTTACACCGAAAGAGTCGACTCTCTCTGTCGGTTGCCACCCACCCAGCACAGGACTTAGCCTCCGGGCACCTGCAGGGTGGTATAGTGGTTAGAGTCCCGTGTTCAGGCCGGACTGTAGAGGTCAAATTCTAACTCCATCTCTCGTTTGCTCAGCAACCTCGAGCAACTAACTTAGCCTCACTGTGCTTTGGGTTTACTGTCTCTAAAACAGGAACGATATATCATAACAGTAACTATCTTATAAGGTCATTGTGAAGAAGAAAGGAGCTGACAAATGCCTGGCACCGAAGAGGCACTCAAGAAATATTAGATGTTATTCCTGCCCTGTTAGATCCTCTAGAGTCTAAACGAGTAAGTATATGGCTAAACCTCTTTCCAGGAGACACACTCCACATAGTTGAGGGACAGGGCGCTACGGCCTAGCTGGAATTGAAGCAAGGAAGGTAGTAGGCAACATTGTACGCTATCAGCATTTTACACCGACAGAAGGCAGCTTTCAGTGACGTGTCACATACAGGCAGCATCAGCTGCAGTGTTAATTGTGCAGAACAGGCCTTTAGTGCAGCAGTAGAAAGAGCAGCCTTAGGTCCACCTGAGAGCATTGGCCAGAGGAGGTGGGCGCTGGAGCAGAGCATTCACAAGGGGAAAGCACTAGAAAGGCAGTTCTCATCTCATATTTACACAGTACATAATCATATTCAGGAACGCATTCACATATTAATTCACTTATTACAAGATAGACATTTTTCTTTATAATGCCTAAGTATCTGCTGCTACAGCTAATTTGAAACCAGGTAGGATGATAGTACATCCAAAGTAGGGAAGGAAAAAAAAAAACTGGGAGAATTTCGCTTATAAAGTTGACTGGCCCATCATTAAAGAAGCAATGTGTTTTAAGAATGCTCCCTGCAAGGGCAAGATGGAAAGGCATTTGAGAAACAGGACGGTCATATTTTAAGGGTTTTGACTCATAATGACATCCTCTTTTATTTTTTCTAGAGCAAAGGTTACTTCCCAACACATTCCTGAGTAAACACAGGGGGCCATCCCTACCTCTTGCAACACAAATTCACAGCACATATAGTGGACCCCCATTTAATAAAGGACTCTGGAAATCTGAGAACGACAGTGGAGGCTAGACCCGTGGATCTTGTAAACTGTACCCCAGCATCAGGAGGCCACAGTGGTTCATAAATACCAGGGAGAGTGCTATTTACAGCATGGTAAACTACAAAAGAGACGTTTATGATGTCACAGTGGATCAGTCATATTTATGACTGTCCAGAGAAAAGCACTACTCTAGCTCTACCAACCGGATTATTATCTACCGGAAACCCAGCCTAACCAGCTTATTGTTTCCATTAACGAGTAATGTGTGACAAATATGCTTTGAAAATATCAAAAACTCTGAAAAAGATAAGGCTTTGGTGAACTGTATGTTGCATTAGAAATCTGTTCCTTTGGGTTTAATGAATTACTAATAGAAATGATGATTATTTCAGTTTCTACTTCTGAATAATCTGCAACAGAGATTGGCAAGCTTTAATTGTGAAGGGTCAGGCAATAAATATTTTCAGCTTTGTGGGCTGTATGGCCTCTGTCACAACTACCCAACTCTGGTTGTAGTGAAAAGGCAGCCATATAGAATAAAAAAGACAAGAAATAACAAGTGTTGGCAAGGATGTAGAGAAAAACAAACACTTGTGCACTGTGAGTGGGGGTGTGAATTGGTGCAGCCACTGTGGAAAACAATATGGAGGTTCCACAAAAAAATTAAAAATAGAAATACCATATGATCCAGCAATTCCAATACTGGCTATTTACCCAAAGATGAAAACAGTAATTTGAAAAGATATATGCACTCTTACATTTACCGAAGCATATTTATAGTAGCCAAGCTATGAGAGCAACCTAGTATCCATCAAAAGATGAATGGATAAAGAAGATGTGGTTATACATACACAATGGACTATTACTTAGTCATATAAAAGGAAGAGTTCTTGCCATTTCCAGCAACCTGGATGGAGCTAGAGGGTATTATGAAATTAATCAAAGACAAAAGCCATATTATTCACTTACACGTGGAATCTAAAAAGATAAGACAAACAAATAGCAGAAACAGACCCATAATTATGTAGAACTAACTGATGGTTGCCAGAGGGGAGTGGTGGGGAGGCCAAATGAATGAAAGGGAAAGGGAGGTAGAGGCTTCCAGTTATGGAATGAATAAGTCTCAGTGGTGAAAGGTACAGCATAGGGAATATAGTCACTGGTATTGTAATAGCATTGCGTGATGATGGATGACAACTATGCTTATAATGAGCACAGCATCATGTATAGATTTGTCAAATCGGTGTGTTGTATACCTGAAACTAATGTAACATTGTGTATCAACTACACTTCAATTTAATTAAAAACAAAAAAAGAAAAAAAAAGAAAACACAGCCACAGGTAGTGCATAAATGAATGGGCGTGACTGCGCTGAATTAAAACGTGAATAAAACGAATTGGTCTACAATGAATTCGTTTTACCATTTGGTTGTCCTCAGCCTGTCTGTGACTTTTGGACTTTGTTTTTACAACATTTATCACATCACCTTGACCGAACTAAAGGTAAAAACTATAAGGAACCTGTTCTTGTTTCTATATCTGCTTAGCTGTGTATCAAACTGTATGCAAAGTTCATTTCTTTGGGCCAGAAAACAGTATCAAGAGTGAGGACGCAGAGTTGAAAGAGCCACAACCCCTTTCTGTATTTTAAAATATGTTATTGAGGGGCGCCTGGGTGGCGCAGTCGGTTAAGCGTCCGACTTCAGCCGGGTCACGATCTCGCGGTCCATGAGTTCGAGCCCCGCGTCAGGCTCTGGGCTGATGGCTCGGAGCCTGGAGCCTGTTTCCGATTCTGTGTCTCCCTCTCTCTCTGCCCCTCGCCCGTTCATGCTCTGTCTCTCTCTGCCCCAAAAATAAAATAAACGTTGAAAAAAAAAATTAAAATATGTTATTGAAAGAATGTGTCAAACCAGAGAGAGAGAGAGAGAGAGAGGGACAGAGAGAGAGAGAGATTAAAAAAATGGCAAATTTTGGAAGGCCATAGACTTCACAGTGATAGAGAACAGGGAAACAAAGAGAGCGT
Organism: Herpailurus yagouaroundi; assembly: GCF_014898765.1. Lineage (NCBI taxonomy): Eukaryota > Metazoa > Chordata > Mammalia > Carnivora > Felidae > Herpailurus > Herpailurus yagouaroundi. The sequence continues at coordinate 17,181,236 of NW_024412405.1, forward strand.
GCTACACTGGGAACAGAGGGAATAATAAATGCCAATGGGGGGTATTACTCTGGAAGGTTCATGATTGGGTTTGCCTCTTTATATACAGTGGCAAGTAAGCTCACGTATCCACTGTATTTTGGCTTAGACTATTTTGTTTTATAACCACTTTCTCCTATGTGTTGGGGGCTGTGTATATATGCTTCCCAGGGATGCTGACTAGGGCAGGATTTTACCTTGGGAATTGAAATTTTGAATTGGATTAAATCCTTTCCGGGGCATATGCACCATAAACTCCTCCCTCCTCCTTCTATGCAATTTGCTTTGGGACTCATCTTCCTCTCTGAATCGAATGCAGTACCTTGACGGACTTTCCATTCTGGCGAGTCCCCTGCACAGACCCCCTAAATATCAACTCATGGAGTGATAAATCAGTGGCAATGTCTCTCCTGCAGAACGGAAGGTCCATTCCTAGGCTTGCTTATTTTCCCCAGAAGTCAGCTAAACTTTCATGTGAGTGGCGAAAACTCTTTGAAGCTGCCCTCCTAAATACTTTAGAAATGCCATTTAGCTGGTACTGTGGGGAGAGAACTTAAGAAAAATTCAACACTGATAGCATTACGTTTGTTCTTCATTCAATCTTGGTGAACTTCCAAGGCACTCGAGCATATTGCTTTTACTGTTGCTGTCATTTCTGAAAGCCAAATTGCACAAAAACTTTTATAATCACCCAAGGGAAGTCCTCACGGAGTCTGGTGTCATTTCATGAATAGCAACATCTGCACGGGCTTCATGGTGTCCTGACCATTTCCTTGCTCTGTACTCAGGTAACCCCTCCAGCAGTCAGGGCAGGCTCCCCTACCTGAACAACGGGGCGGGTAGGACCTCCCAGGATTTCATGCCACCTCAGCCGATGACCCATTTGTTGTACAAAGGACTGAAATAAGACCCAGAGGATGAAGTAACTCTCCTAGTCGAGAAGTCAGAGGGTGATATGCCGGAATCAGGAAGGGACTTTTCTAGACCAGAGCTCTTTTTTACTGTTTCCCATTGGCACTCCTATACCACTGAAAATAAAAGAGCCAAATGAGATAATGAAATTCATCAAATGACGGCTCAAAGTAAACTGGCTGCATTAAAAGCAAAGCCTTTCAAGGGGCGGATAACACAGGTGCCAGGAGGAGGCTTAAAATAAAAGCTTGAAATGCCTTGACAGGAGAAAATTAAGCTCTTGGCTTCCTGTTATTCGCCCACCACCATCCATTTTTGGTGGCTGTCTTCTCGTAGATAAAATCAGAGTTTGTGGATGCTTTCTGTGATTAATAGTTAGACATTTTTTTGTAAAAAAAATACAATTTCATGTTCTTGAAGATCTTGCTAAACCTACGCTACCAAAATTTATAAATATTTTTGCCTACATTTGGAGTTTAATTACTGTATAGAGTTAGATGTGTCATCTCTGGAATGTATGTCTTATTCATTTATGTTCCCAAGACATGGAACACAGTCTGGTATACAATAGGCCTCAGCAAACCTTCATGGAATTCATGCAAAAGAATTTGTTTTTCACTACTGTGAAACAGAAAAAGATCTCACCAAGTTGTAATGATAATAATAATTATTATTATAATAGTAAAATAATGATAATGATAATAGCTAGCATTTTTGAATGTCTATTATGGCCAGGCACTATTCTAAGGGACTTATGCAGAAATCTACTCTTTTATTTTTCCAAACAGACCCCCAGACACTATTAGCACCCCCTTTAAAAAAAACAAAAAAACAATAAAGAAACTGAGGCACAGAGATATTAAAGTAACTGTAATATGGTCCCCAAATTAGAGAGTAAAGGTTCCAAGGTCAGCACTCAAACACAAAAAGTCTGGCCTCTGGGTCCACCTTTTTAGCTAGAAAAATGATATAGTAAGTAACTGTATTTTTATTTTACTATAGTGACCGCAATGACAGCAAAATGAGACTCAAATTATTGTTATACAATGGTTATTTTGTGAAATAGCATTAGCTGTGATAGATCTTGGCCAGCTATAAAGATAATTAAGGACCAAGAGTCTTCATTATTATAACTTAACTGTTCTCCATGTAATAAAAGTACAAATAAATTTAGAATGCTCATTCCACACACACCCCCACCTTTGAAAGTACTAGGGAAAACTGTAAAGCAGACATAGAATATCATACAGAACAACTCTACAAGTATATTATCACCTCTAAGAATGACACCAAGACATTCTGTACAGGAATTCTGAAGTTCTCCATTCCGACACATCATAACCAACATATATTGGTATAAAAATTTCTAAGCACCAAATTTAAGCCCATGTACTGACTCATTTTAAATCCGGGGGTGGGGGGGGCGGAAACTACTTCAAAGAAGAGATTAAAATGAGCCTTCCCCTTCTTCCATTTAAGAGAGTGGAAGTAAAGGGGCCAACAATTTAAAGCAACTCTTCTTTAAAAAATACACACAGTATTGAATATCTACTCTGGGACTGGCACTAATGTGGCCTTGCAGATACAGGGCCCCTCTTCTGTGGATCTGTGAGAGGCACATGTAATCAAATGATCACTCACATACAAAATGCAGAACTATAATGACACAGAGTTAAGACAAAGAGGTGAACCTTGCTCTAAAAACCTCCAAAGGATGGATTTGTCTAAGGTCATCCATGAGGACCTTCCCAAGGAGCCAGTGCTGGATGCTAGTGTGTAAAGAACGAGAAAAGGCTGGCTAAGTGTGAAGGGGAAGGAAGAGGAGGAGCAAGACACATGGCAAAGACCTTTCTATAAAGGTCTGATTTTCAGAAAGCTGAGCTAAAGTAGATGGATCAGTAATATGGCTACATATGTGCATAGTATGTTACTATCCATAATTCTCAATCAGGTTCATATAAATCAAAACCATGTTATGTATAACACAGTAATATGGTTGTAATGGGTTGTATTGTGTATCCTGCCCCCCCAAAAGATATGTTGCAATCCTAACCCTCAGTACCTCAGAATATGACCTCATTAAGAAACAGGGTCCCTACAGAGTAATCAAGTTCATTGGTTAAGAGCTCAGACTTTGAACAGGATTGCCAAGAAGAAATTACCTGACTGCTCGTGTGTTAGCTGTCAATGCTTCTATCACATAGAGGAAATAATAGCATATACCTCACAGAGTTGTTAAGATTATTTGTGAAATACTTAGAGCCTTTTATTCTGTACTCTTTTCTTTTAACACAATGGCAGTTTTCATTTTTTGATCTTAAAAATAATGATAATAATATAATTATTATTAACATAAATGCACAGCAATCATCCTTTTCTTGACCCTACTTCAAAGTCAGCTTCAATTTCTCCCCTTCATTTTCATAACAAAATACCTTAAAATAATTGTTTATTCTTGCAGCCTATGAGGTTTCTCCTCCCCATTCCCTCTTAAAACCACAAAGATTCAGCCTCATCACCCCAACAAATTGTTAGTCAAGACTACTGATAATAAGCTCCACATTAATAGTCTGTTCTCATCCTCATTTTACATTGACCCAGCTGCAAAATTTAACATGGTTCTCATATGCTCCTATTTGCTACAGGTTTTTTCACTTGACTTCTAGAATATCATATTCTTATGGTTTTCCTTCTATCTTATTGGCTACTGTTCCTGGTTCTGTTTGCTGATCCATCCACTTCTGTCAGATTCCTTAAAATGGAGTCCTTGGATCTCCACTCTTCACTATGTACACTCACTCCCTTGTGATGCTATCTAATCTTACAGCTCTAAATATAACCCATATTCTGATGCCTCCCACTTGCATAAATCCAGATTAAACCCTTCTCCAGAACTCTAGACTCATAGATTCAACTGCCTACTCAAGATCTCCACTTGGATGCATAAAAAAAAAAAAAAAAAAAAAAAATCTCTAAAACGTCCTACGTCGCAAACCGATCTCCTCATATTCTTCCCCCAAACTGTACCACCTCCAGTCTTCACCGTCTCACTCAATGGCAACAACATATTTCCTGCTGTTCAGGGCAAAAACCTTGGAGTCATCATAGAGTCTTTACTTTGTTTTTCCCCATCTCACATCCTGTTGGTTTCCACCTTCAAAATATACCTCCAATTCACCCACTTCTCACTCCTTCCATTGTTAGTTACAGTCACTAACATCTCTTGCTGAGGTGCCTGCAAATAGTCCAACTGGTGTACCTCCTTTTCCTCTTCCCTCCAACAGGCCATTCTCAACATCGTACCAAGAGTTGCTATAAACCAATTTGCATTATTCCTTTGCTCAAACCCCTTTAACCAAACATGAAGAGCAGAAAACATATTCTATGTTGAAGTGAAAAGAAAAGTGCAATATGGAAAAGACAGGATTTATAAGCATTGGGATATTAGAACAAAAATCTAAATGAATAAATAAATATCATCATGTGTTCTTCTATTGGAAGCAGAGTTTAAATTTCCTATTTTTTCAAACTAATACAGTTTTGATGAAACATTATGTCATGGAGCCCAAAAGAGCAAGTTAAAATCTCATATCTAAAAGACCCGACATAATAAAGCATTAAACCATCAGCCACTGCTCACTCATATAAGATCTATTAATAATGTAACTACAGTGTATTGGTCTGGTATGACAACAGGCAGTATTTGGGATTAATTTAATCATGGAGAAAAAAATTAAGTGTTATGAATAAATATGTATTACTAAAGGGCTCTTAACACTTTAACCCATCAAATAATAGGTGGTAGATAATTCATATCCTTACATTATAACTAATAATACTTAAAATAAGAGGTTATCAATCGTAGCTATACATTTTTGTTCTTGTTATAATTTAAACTATAATGTTGTTTAATTGAATTATGTAAGCAATTTACCTACTCTCAAAGTTAAAAAATATATATAAATAAAATATATAAGGTATAAAATATAATTACACATGTAATATAAAATAAAAATATAATATATAAATATATACATATATTTATTTATATACACACACACACACACACACACACACACACACACCCTTTATTTCTTCTTTTTCTCCTTATCTATAGCTCACAGGATCACTATTCTTTTTGACTCTATATAACACTTATACACCATGCTACACAGTTGGGCACTTGTATTTCTTTATTAGCCTTTATTTTGGCTATGTATATGCACGTTTCATCTCCTTGGATAAATTATGATAAGTAACTCAAGGGCCAATTTTCCCTCTTCATTTCTTCTAGCTCTCAGAGAATAGTAAAAACACAGATGGTGTTTAGTTAACAGCAGTTTATTAAAATACTCAACAAGAGGGGCACCTGGGTGGCTCAGTTGGTTAAGCAACCAACTCTTGATTTTGATTCAGGTCAGGAATCGAATCAGGTCTCAGACCATGGGTCTGAGATTGAGCCCCGTGTTGGGCTCCACGCCCAGCGTGGATTCTCTCTTTCCCCTCTCTCTGTCCTTCCCCTGCTCACATGCTCTCTCTCTAAAATAAATAAATAAATAAATAAATAAATAAATAAATAAATAAATGTACTCAATAAGATCATCTCTATCCTTTAACATAATTGAATATTCAGAAACCAAGAAACAGTTAACAGTCTTATAGCAATTTATGATGACCTCCACTATTTTAAAAGGATTTCCATTTGTACATTTGCTTTTCCTACTTGGCTTTGCACATCTTCCGAGGACCCTGCAAATGGCCTGGATCTTTCAGTTTGTTCTTTTTATTCAGAGATAGAGAGAATTTCTAATTCCCAAGGATAAAAGTAATGTTATGATATCGCTTGCACAGGCTGGCAAAACCATCATTTTATTACCCTGTAAAGTAGCTAAGACCTGATCAAATTATTCTGGATAGCATCTGTACAAACCTTCAACCATCTACAGAATTCACAATGGGTTGACATAGCTGACTACTTCCAAATCTTTCGCAACGTCTCTGATATTTTTATGGTTTGTCATCTCCCACAGAGAGCTTCTTTCAGTCTGTAGCTTTCTTTCTACTTGAAAGCTGGCTTTGATTCTCTCCTGCTGCTTATGAGTAAACTCCCTGGTGCGTTCACAATTTATTGTGATCTATTTTCCTCTTTCCAATAAAGATAAATTTTACGGCCCCTCTCAAAGCAACCAATGTGAAAAAAGCCTTCAGAGTGATATTAGTGACAAGTAAGGTGCACTGCATACAGTTGGCACTAAATATATGATACGTGACCACAAATTGTTTACTGTCCCACCATTTTAACACAGGAAATGCGGAACAAGAACTTACAACGAGGAAGAGGTAGCAAGAAGTGGCCACGAGAAAAGGCAGTTACTGTTATTTTTCTTCAACTCCTACTTCTGTTAAATCCACATAAAACTTGCTTTGCCTAACTAGAACTTTTAGTTTTAGTTAGGAACCAGGGCTGGAGGTCAGCTGAAGACATATTAAGACAACCTCTGAGCACTGTCAAGCATCACATCCAGATGAGGCTTTCTTCTCCAGTCTGTTGGTTCCTGGCAATTTATGCAACAGTCACCTCAAGCGTGTTGCACCATTTCACACCTTTGTCTTTCACGGCCCCATTGGCATGGGACCTTCTACACATTGTCGACACGGAAAACCTGTCTTCACCTTTGCAAAATTCGTCTTGGCAGCAGCATACAGGTAGGTTCTTTCCGGGCATGCTCACCAACTCTGCCCTTCACCACTGATGCAGGGCTTATCACTTACTCCTTGGTGTAAACTGTGCAAATATCTCTGTTACTCATGTTCTACTCATTTCCCTATAGTTTATACTCATTTGTTTACATTTCTATGTCTCTTATTATGCAACTTTTGTAAGCGGGGTTCATGCCTCCTGAATCTTTTGATCCACTCTGCCTATCACAGCACCAGAGACAAAGTGTTCAGTTAACATGGGTTGGATGTTAATAGTCCGGAGGGGTTAAAAACATTTTTGAACATGCTGCTTTATTCTCAGCACAGGTTGGGAGTCAGAGAATTTTGCTGATACCCTCTCACCAATTTATAGTCATCTGAGAAATTAATCTGATTTAGATTCATATAGTAGGAAAGTAAATAAACTAGATTTTTAAAGACCGTTCTAATACAAGACGGTTTAATTTTATAAGTTTATATAAATAACAAAAATGAGACAAAGAATGTGTTGTCAAGCAGAACATATTGAATTTAAAAAATGTTTATTTACACTGAGAGAGGGGGGTGGAGAGAGAGCGCAAGCAGGAGAGGGGTAGAGAAAGAGGGAGAGAGAGAATCCCAAGGATGCTCTGCACTGTCAGGGCAGAGCCTAATGTGGTGCTCAAACTCACGAACCGTGAGGTCGTGGCCTGAGCCGAAATCAAGAATCGGATGCTTAACTGACCCAGCCACCCAGGAGCCCCATCAAGCAGAATGTATTAATGGGCCCATGATAATTAACGGATATAAATGCTGTGTAGTCTGTAATTAAAATACATTTTAGATGCCTATAGATGCTATATTTTTAGGATGCTGATGCTTCTTACAAATTGAAAAATGTCGTAAGTAGGTAAAACTTCTCTTTTCTTAGTATTGAAAATCTACATATTAAAACCATTTTTAAAAAGGTAATGCCAAGAACATACTCACTTGGGCCTTCCGTGGATTCCCATTGAAACTTTAACATTGTAATTCAAATGAAAATATGTAAATACATCCTAGAAGGGGACAAGAGTGAGTTGGAAGTTGAAAAACCAGAAGCATATTTAAAAAAAAGAAAAAGAGGGGCGCCTGGGTGGCGCAGTCGGTTAAGCGTCCGACTTCAGCCAGGTCACGATCTCGTGGTCCAGGAGTTCGAGCCCCGCGTCAGGCTCTGGGGCTGATGGCTCAGAGCCTGGAGCCTGTTTCCGATTCTGTGTCTCCCTCTCTCTCTGCCCCTCCCCCGTTCATGCTCTGTCTCTCTCTGTCCCAAAAATAAAATAAACGTTGAAAAAAAAATTAAAAAAAAAAAAGAAAAAGAAAGACTTAAATAATGAGGTTTAATGTTATACGTGAATCAAACACTAGTACTGTGAGAGAAACAGAGGTACCCCAAAACCATAAACAGAGATTCAGAAATTCCCAAATGAGAAATAGGATGGAGGAAAAGATATTATTGTTCTTCTTAAAACTGCTCACTCAGTTTTTACCAGAAAGAACTGAAAGGAACCTGTATGTCATCAGGAAAATATGTTAGGTCTCTGTGGGTTTCAACGAATTATGTTTAATAGACTGGTGGAGTAATCAAATTATGCTAATTTGGAAAAGACATCCCAATCTCTTCATGTAAGGTGTTCAAGAATGATTTCTTCTTTATTTTCCTTGTGTTCTGGTTGTAATCAGATTCACAACATGATGTGTCATTAGTCCCATATGATAATGATAATCCTACCATGAGTTATGGAAAAGGCTAAGCCAATTCTGACTTCCCAAAATAGTTACAGCTGGTTTACCTTGTCCCCGTGAACATGTTATTTTTTTCCCATTAACTTCAGTAATTTTGTGAATTTCAATAATGCTCACATATAATACTTAAATATTGCCATGTCCTACAGACAATGATAACTTGAATTTAGAAAAACTAAAATTACTTTAAAAATGGGTTTGTCTTCCTTTCTGGAGAGCCAGTAAGGAAACTCAGAAAACACATTAGCATGTATCCTAAGATACAATGTAATCACATCACATTAGCATGTTTCAGACTCATGAATGGAATCTGAGTTTGATAAGCTATGTTCTTTCATAGATAAAATTATTGCCACAATATAAATCTAATGGAATTGACTATCAAGGGAAAGGAAACAAATTGAGTACATGTGTCAAATATAGTAAAATTTTTAATTCTTACCTTTGATTGCATCTCAAATGAATCTTTTAGAAGTGAAAATATAGTACTTAAACCATTTTATAGCAACACCTATTTGAACAATTCATTCTGCTTATAAAGAACTTAAGGACTAAAATTTTGCAGCTTTGCTCAGTGAATCAGGTATAAACGTTAACCTCTCAGAGTTTTTGAAAAGTAATAACATTTGTAGTGGAGAATAGTAAAATGAAAATGAACTGATTGTTTTACATTATTTATAAATGTAATGTTTCCTTTACCATAGCGGTGCTAAGACCTTTTACCCCAACACAATTTAGCAGCACAAGAGCACAGGAAAACAAATACAAGTCATAAAACCTACAGAATTATACTCCAGAAGACTGACTGTGGTTTTAAAAGGATTCGTATCATTTAAATAGTTTATTCGTGGTCTATGTTTCAGGCTATCGATAACACATATTTTCACTATTATTTACAAAGTCAGAAGAGGCAACAGATAATATAAACGGAACATTGTTTATAGCGCTGCTTCTGTGTTTCTCCAAAAAATACTTGCAATTATCTTTTCAACTGTATTTAAGTTAGTACTTGAACCCCTTGAATTTTCTATTTATTTTATCTGCACAACTTTAAAAAAAATGATGAAATATCAACATTAGGAATCTAAGATTTTGTACCAAACTAAACTCTGAGAATAAGCACAAAAGCACTTCTCTTCTGTTGCATGATACTAGCCAACGAGCAAGAGACTGAAATATCCATTTAGGTTAGAAATGGGATCATAGTCATTTGTAAGACCCAACAGAGAAGAAATATAATTTTGAAGTCAACACTCAGGGAACAATAAAAGTGTAGGTATTGGAAACACAGCCTGTTCTCATGTACAATCAATAATAAAACCATGTGTGCAAGAGTTGAGAGTGTGTGAAAAAGAAATCTTCTCTTGCCAGTGGTTTTCAATTGTTAATTGGACAGGTAAGGAGACTGATGAATAAATAAGTTTTCACCTTTAACTTGATCCTGCAGGACTCTGGGTAGGAAGAACTAGTGATATTTATGTTGGAAATATTGGAACATAACTCACTGAGCCCTGGAATTTCCCAGGAGAATCATGAAATTATACGGAATACTTATTTTGGCTTTAATTGATTATGTAGAACAAAATCTTAAAGATTCTTTGGAGGGTGTGTAAAGAAAAAGAATAGGAGTGTGATGTCTACTAAACTTTATTTACAGACCAATTAGAAGGATAGTACATGGGTTTCACTAAAACTGCAGTGAGATTCAGCCCAAGATGTACCTCACACACAGCCTAGCAGGAAGGCATTTCCAAAGAGGATGGAGTATATACTTAAAACCATTAGAAAAGAACAAAACCCCAGATGACCTCCCTGCATTTTTCTTTGTTGGACGTCTACACTGCAGTGCATCATGAGGCCAGAGTATAGATAAGGAAAGCATTCCTCAAAGCAGATATGGTATCCCATAATTAGGATCATCCTATTCATAACAGAAATTGAGAGTGTTTAAACTAACGTTGCTCCGGTAGGTTTTATAGTTGACCAGTTTGGATTATATTTTGCTTTTGTTTTTACATAAGATGTTAATATCACCTAACCTTTTTAATGATAAGAATCTGCTTTTGTTTACCAAGCTCCTTTTTCATATTTCTCTCTTGTAACCATTCTTCATCCCCACTTTGCATCATCCCCACTCTGCAGATGAGATAACAGAGGCTCAATAACTCAGAAAATTGGACCAGGTAACAAGTGGCTCCCTTACTCATTCTACTCTATACAGCACAGCCATTGACAGAGTGATCTGATACACTCTATCCGCGGGAATACTGATCTAACAAACTGCCAATATAAACATCACGTTGTTTTGTAACTTTGTTATACAATTAAATTTCAAACACCCATTCTTCCAAGTTCGCAAAAGACTCTTCCAATCCTCTCAAAAGTTACAGTTGGTGGAAACTCCCGTAAAAGAAGAAAAAGATTTTCATGAGATCATTTGCTTCCCTCTACTCCACGGAGCCTGAAACACATTCCTGAACACTCCCAGCTGACTTCATTTATGATCACTTTTCAGCCTAACTCTCTCCCCAACTGTTAGATGGCACTGTGCCCGCTAACAAGGTGCTATGCCAATTTTTCTAGGACACACACGCCAATCAAATGTGGGATTCAGTAGAAAACATTGCAAAAGCCATCTCTGTAGCAGGGCATCCATTATCTCTGGCAATAACCTGCATTAACATCAAATACATCTTAAGTGTCAAAATTAAAATTATGAATCACTGAAGAAAATTCAGTACGGTAGATATAGTGCTTGAATCTCCCCAGTGGCCAGGCTGAATTCTAGGAGGCCCATTAACAGGTATCCTGCCGCTCAAAAATATCTTTGGAATTCAAAGTGATTCAGGAAAACAGCAACGACCTGGCATTATAAAAGTAAACTGTGTCACCCTAAAATTAGAAATGAGATCAATTAAAAGAGTGACAACCAGAAATAGTAGCTGGATAGATTCCAAAGCCACACTCAAAAATAGGGGCATGCTATACAAGACAGTATGGCCTACACCTTGAAATTAATCACTAGCCCTTTCCCACACAGAGCTAAATTCCAGATGTGCACTCTTGAGTGTATACCTTAGTTCCTAGGTCATATGTCCATGACTGAAATAATTGCTATATTGAAAATTGCACTCCCAATAAAGCATTTCATTTAGTCCAACGCTCTCACTTCACCAAGGAGGGAAGAAATGAAGTCATTCGGACAATTAATTAGGATCCAAATAAGAATTCAATCCCAGCTATCTCTTATCCTTGGTCCTGTGAGCTCTGGATTACATCAAGCTTTTTCTCTCTTTACTTTTCTTCTATGTTATATTTATATTATGTTTAAGGTATGGCATGTTTTCATATTATATACATATATAGCTCACAATAAAATATTCGTAATGATAGTCACATGTACTTTGTGACTAATCAACAAATGCTTACTAATTACGTGGTTTTATTTTCTCAATACCTAAAGAGTGAATTTTCGTATCTGCATTAAAATTGACATTCCTGTTGATATGAAACCCGAGACTGGCAAAATGAACTGCAATAAGACGGAAGAGTCCTCATGGGCTGAGCTTGTCTTGACGGGCACCTGCATTCTTGTGACCCATGTATATCTCTGTCTTAGTATTTAGCACTCTCTACTATTCAGTGGTCTTGTACCCACTTTGGAATAAAAGTTCTTTAAGGGCAGGGCTACGTCTTGTTCATTATTGTACCCATTGCACCTGCCAAAGAGTTAGTGCCCAATAAATGTTTGCTGAATGAAGGGATGAATACATGCATAAGCTGGTACATGCCATGGGCTTCTAAAATGACCCCTGGCCAACCCTACTGATTGCCTTTTGCATGCCTGGTTTGTTTTCAAAGATTTCTCACAGGAACTCAAGCAAGTGAGTAAGATCTTTCAATCGTTCATTCATGACAACAGCATTTTTTTTTAATTTTTTTTTTTTTTTTACTCATGGGCATGAACTATTAAGACCTCTCAGAGGAAATTATTTTAATTACAGAAATCGGAACAGCTTAATTGTAAATGAGCAATGTGAGCACTTTACAAAAGAGATCACTTGCTTCTTCTCTTTATTTCTTTCACTTCTCTTTAAGAACTACTATAACTCACAGTAAAAATATTCCCAAGATTTCAGTATTCTGGCACACCTTTCTCTTCTATTTAGAAGAAATACAAGATCAAGAAAATCTACAGTGTCAATGTTTGAAGACTAGACAATCACACCTTTTTCTGCTAATACCTCACTGAACTAAGTTGTGATCGTAGAGTCAATAAGCGTCTGGACACAAGAACAGTAAGACATGAAGGGAACATATGCGTGAAATAATGGTTGCTCCACTAACTATGGGAACAGTGTAGACATCTATATCTACATATAGATAGGTGATATAGATATAAATAGTTTGGAAATCTGGAATACAAATGAAGATCATTACTCTTTGACAGATCTCAAGCTACTACATCACCTAGGTGATAACTAAGCGAATGCATGGCTTCTCAGCCTATACTGAGTCATTAATCTTTCAGTGGTCTACAGTGTCTTTCCACATGAACATCCCAACAAAAGGAGCTATGGATCTGTCGGGTAACCACATGCACTAAGTATTCAATTTTTTTGTCAGGGTGGGGGGAGTGGAATTCTGGAAGGACGTGTATCTAAAATCATCAGAAATTCAGGGTACTATTTACAATAATGTGGGAGAGGGTACAGAGATGCATAATATCCCTCCCTATTATTCCAACCATGACAGGAATGAAAGAAAGGACAGAAGTAATGTAACAGCAGCAATAATATTTTTTCAATGTCTGTCACATCCAAATTGCAGCAGTACTTGCAGTGACAAATACTGAAGACAGAAGGGTTGCTCCTTTGGGTACTAAGCTACAACCTCCAGGTGGAGGAGGTCCATCGCACAGGAAAATGTTGTGAAAACTTTAAAGGAATATATGTAGAACTCCACATGAACATGGTAAAAGCTTAGTGTAGAGGTTCTGAAGAGGCTGAATGGAAACAACAAAAGCAAAACAAACAAAACCAAACACACACACACACACACACACACACACACACACACACACGCACACACGCACCTGATTAGGTGAAAAGAGATTCCTGAAGACACCAGAAGTGGCAATGAGCAGATTTTAGCAAGTGTTGAAAGAAGTAAGAGATGATTTGATGGGAAGAGGAAGCCATATGATGGGTAAGAAACGTGGTGGAGAAATTGTCCCATTAGCTTTTCATGTGGGACAAAGCAGGAATATATTTGCTGGATTAAACTGGGCATTGGATTGGGACTTGGACGATACAGGGTTGCAAGGTGAATGTGCAACTGAAGACTTGAATCCTAGGCTGCCGACCCAGACCTGTCAATCTCTTGTAGATAGGGATCTGGCATTCAAGTCTGTTCCCAGCAGACAGCTAAGCGCTTAGTTAAACATTCCTGATTATTGACAAGCAACATACTGCTGGGATTTACGAACATGACGGTGACTTACTGAAAATAGCATGTGGTGACGGTATGTTCTTAGGATGCCCAAAATAAGCAACAGAGCCTAAAGGCTGGGAAAGCTGCATGGAGTGGACAGCAGCCTGCACTTCAAATGACTGAAACTGAGCAAATGGGATGGGAGAGATATACATGGAAAGCACCATAGAAAGAAAATGACCTATAATGGACCACAAAGTGATTGTGCTGCTCCAAATTATTAAGCTTTCTTCTTAATAAATTTGTTTGTAGAGTTGCTGAGTTTGGAAAAGGAAATGCAACTGTAGATGTTGGAATGAAGACAGAGTAAGAATTTGAGGCTGCAGATAGATAGAAGTTACCTACAAAGTTTCTCTCCACTGGAAATACTCTGACATATCTGTAACCTCTCAAATAGATTTTTGACTCAGCAGTGAAAAGTAGAGAGAAAAATGACACTGTACAGCTAAAATTATGGGATGCTCACATTAAATTGCCTGCCCCTTGAAACTGAGTCAAAGTTGTGCTCAGAAAAACTGCTAACCTAATATTCTCTGCTCTCCTGGGGGAAGTGATTTTAAATCTCACAATAAATCAGTTTACATATTCTAAATTAATTCAATGAATGGAATTATAAAATAAGCCCAAAGTCAGCTCTCTAGCATGATGGTATTATGAGCCTGGGGGAAAGCGGCAAAGATCCAGAACAAGGTGGCTGGTGATCCGACCTATCTCATGAAGGGAAACTCAATAACAAATCAAAGTTTTCAGAGTGGTGATGAAAAGTATCAATTCCATAAGCAGTTATTGAACAGGATCCCTCTTACGGTAAGCTCTTCCCTGACAGTGACAGGCATTTGGGGACGAAGAATGTCAGCTCTGTCAACCTCTAGTACATCACCTTATGCATCCAAATAGTAATTCACTAAAATTGCAATTTTCCAGATTCTTTTAAACACTGTCTGCTCAAATGTTTTATGGGAAATCTAAGAGAGCTAATACTTAAGGGACTTTTACTTGAAAAGTACCATCTTTACCAAAAATCTTGCAGAAATACTCTCAAATCTGTCTGAACACAAATTAGTTATGTGGTGTTGAGTCATTTAATGGTGACGGACCACCTTTATGAACATTAAGGACCCCTTTGTAAGAGCCAAAAGTTACAGAGAGCCCCCTTTGATAATATTTGGATGTTTATTTATTTTGTTTACGACTGAGGCTGACGCCCATAGATAACAGCCAACTCCTCCATGAATTCTTCTCATCTGCCTCCCCAGGGGAGGTGGAAAAGCACAGATTAATCTCTCTCTGATGATTTACAATCTTTCTGGTGCTCATTATACTTTTTTTTATGGGCACTGGTAATACCACCCGCAAAATCTCTGAGGGCTGGCGAGAGCAAATCTCTCAGTAAAGTATCTGTTACTTCTGTCAGAATTCCAGTCAGGGCCCAAAGTGCATTATGCAAACACAAAATATTTCTCTATTTTCCTCACAACTGGAGAACCATGTCAACAATCAACCCCAAGAGTTTTAGACTTCCTGGTGAGTCCCTAAAATTCTTTGCCCTTGATAGGAAGATAACACATTAAAACTATATATTTGCATTGTCTGACACATTAGTCACTAGCCACATATGGCTCTTGAGCATAGGAAATATGGCTAGTCCCAAAATGCAAAATACACCCTGAAATTTGAGGCCTTGTTACAAGAAAAATAAAATATCTCATCAATAATTTTCTGTATTGATTACATATTTAAATGACAAGGTTCTGGATATAATAGGTTAAAAATTTACCATTAAAATTAGTTTCACCTGTTTCCTTTTATTTTAATGTGCTTATAGAACGTTTTATTTTTTATTTTTTTTTTCAACGTTTATATATATTTTTGGGACAGAGAGAGACAGAGCATGAACGGGGGAGGGGCAGAGAGAGAGGGAGACACAGAATCGGAAACAGGCTCCAGGCTCCGAGCCATCAGCCCCAGAGCCTGACGCGGGGCTCGAACTCACGGACCGCGAGATCGTGACCTGGCTGAAGTTGGACGCTTAACCGACTGCGCCACCCAGGCGCCCCACAAGGATATTCTTTAAGATGTTAAAAGGGGAGATTCTTTCCTGATCTAACACTAAGAATAGTAGAGTTTGTTGTTGTTTGTTTGTTTTTTTAGTTATTGGTTTGCTTTTATTTAATTAAAGACTATTGTCTGTCTCATACTGGTGGCTAACAGCAGGCTTAAAGGAAGGTTGGCACATTCAAATGCCACAGAGTCAATAATTACAAGTGAAGTTTATTTTTTAATTTTAAACATAGAAATAATTTGCATATAAAGTAGAATATTCTATACTTTCAAAAAAAGGTAAGCTTCCTACCATTTTTTTTTCGTGAAACATGGCTCTATTTGTCATTCACTTTTTCACTTAAAAAAAAAGTTCATTCATTTTGAGAGAGAGAGAGAGAGAGAGAGAGAGAGAGAGAGAGAGGAGGTGGGGAGACACAGAGAGAGAGAATCCCAAGCAGGATTCTTGCTGTTAGTCTGGAGCTCGACGCGGGGCTGGATCTCACCAGCCGTGAGATCATGACCTGAGCTGAAATCAAGAGTTGTATGCTTAACTGACTGAGCCACCCAAAAAGTGATTGACACTTTTTCATTTTTAGTAAACACACAGGTATAGAGAAACATTTCTCTATTATGAGAAAAACAGCCACACATTTTGAAACATTTTGATAGATGGCCAGCAATATCGAGCTCAGAATCAGGCAAACTAGAGGAATGATTAGGTGGGCATCGAACTGAGCCATGAATGTTCAACCCAACACAAACTTGGTCTAAACCTTAACACGGGGCCAGGCTGGTCATATCTTCAGGAATTGTAGAAATCGACATTTTATGTTAATCCTCCCCATTTCAAAACAGTATTTGAAATCTTAAGAATTGATGCCAAATAAAACATGCCCCTGGGCCAGTTAGGACCAAGGTCCACCAGTCTGCAATCTGGCTTAGATCCAGACTTTTGGGCCAACGGGAAAGATTGCCCAGGAACTTCCAATATACATTTCCAGTTAGCCTCATTCCTACCTCTAGGTTTATATCTTTTTTTTTCTTTTTGAAAAAACAAAACAAAACAAACAAAAAACACTGCTCCTAAGCTCTGTGGAGTATATACAAACCAACCAGTAAATTTCAGCAGTTAAATACATGCTAAGGGAATAACGGGACTCTCATATATCCTGGCATTCAGGATACAAGATGAATTCAGATAAACATGATACATGGACACACACATGAACTACTTAAAACAGTTGTTTCTTTTTCATAGTAAGAATGTCCAGGAGGTGACTGTTTGTGACAGATTCCCAGATATATTGGTAGCAAACAAATTCTTTAGGTTGCAAATGAATTCTTTAAGAAATAAGGGTAATTTTTAAAGAAATGCTATTGATGTGGGGAAATACTTCCCATGTAAAAGAGAAAAAAGTAGAATCCAATGTGAATTATCCCACAAGATTTAACAATATGTAATATAAAATATATATTAGAGTTACAGAAAGACTAGAAACAAACTTTTGAGATGGATTATCTTTTAGCCCATCTTTGACACTGGTTGGGTAGTGACAATTTAGGATTATCTTATTTTCTTCTTTGTACCCTTCTGCACTTTCCACATTGTTTTGCTTTCTGGATGAGCACACATATTGATTTTGTAGTCAGAAAAAAATATGCAAAAATGCATAACACTATTTTACTAACTATCACAAAAAATAAATACCTAGGTGATTTAAGCTAGGGTCAAAATTTTATTTAAATGTTTTTGGTAATTCGAAGGGGGGAAAAAGTCTCTTTGGCTTGAGTGATTCATCAGATTATTTAATTTCCCCAATGCACTTGGTCCTATAACCACAACACAAGTGATCAACTACCAACTGACTAAGAGGGACAGCTTGGATAGCCAGGAGTTGTAAGATTTACAATGTATTAAACAATTGGTATATCGGACTATTGCTGGAACAAAGCTATCACTTTAACAATAAAAAAAAAAAAAAAGAATCTGCACAAATATAAAAGACTTTCCATCTGGATTCTCTGCCGTCTTAGCCAAAATGTCAGAGTAGTTTTTTCTCCATTCCACAATAGATATTCCTGATATTTTATGGAAATGGTGTCATAAATATTTTATATAGTTATATTCTATCTACAAATGCAGCAGGATATCATAAGGTTTGTCTTTTCGATAAAATGTGTTATTGCAAGCACACTTAACTTCCCCTTGGCCCAGCCTCTAATTTGAGCAACAAAACCCTAAGAAGAAAGGAATGAGCACGTCTGCAGAGTGATTGGTTCTCTGCTATTTTTAAAGCCCTATAAAATCCTGTGTTTCTTACTGACTGCTGTCCATTTCCGTTGAAAAACAGTGAAATACATTTTGCCTTATGTAGATAGAGTTTTAGTAAGGAAATGGGTCTTTAGAAAACCAAGAGCAAATGAGGAAAAGTTTTAACACACATTATTTATTTATTTATTTATATTTATTGATTGATCAGTTTTATTTCTACTTTTTTATGTTTATTTATTTTTGGGAGAGAGACAGAGCGTGAGCAGGGGAAGCATAGAGACAGAAGGAGACCCAGAATCCGAAGCAGGCTCCAGGCTCTGAGCTGTCAGCACAGGGCCCACGATGCAGGGCTCGAACTCACAAACTGTAAGATCATGACCTGAACCGAAGTCGGACGCCCAACCGACTGAGCTACCCAGGTGCCCAACACCCATTATTTATTAACCAACATATTTCTTTATGGAGAGACTCATATTTATAACTACTGTGAGAATGGTACGCAGCATAACAGTTTTTCATAATTAATATATTTATGAAAGTTTAAAATGTTGAATGAC
Organism: Herpailurus yagouaroundi; assembly: GCF_014898765.1. Classification (NCBI taxonomy): domain Eukaryota; kingdom Metazoa; phylum Chordata; class Mammalia; order Carnivora; family Felidae; genus Herpailurus; species Herpailurus yagouaroundi. Next base: position 17,199,995 of record NW_024412405.1, read on the forward strand.
TTTTTCTGATTGCCAAATCCTATACAAAATGAACATGGAAAACTCTGCTTTCCTGACTTAAGATACTACAAACTAAAGAGGATAAAATTCCCATGAAAATCCCGTTATCTACTGAGTATTAAATATGACATCAGCATTTTTGACATGCAGCACATTCCTGCAACGCCAACAATGAATTTTTAAAAATCTGTTTATGCCCGCCGCTTAAGTGTCAACTCATGTTAACTTGGAATATCTATTGATTTAGGCTACAGTTGTACTTCCATCTGAATGTCAAAGTCACCATTATCCCATTACTGACACTCTGAACTGTCCATTTTCACCCTTGGCCGTCCGATTTAGACATAAGACAACGTAGAGTTTGGACATTGTGTGGGGTGATTTTTATTTTCTAAGCATCTGGGATTGATCCACTGTGTCTGCGCTGAATATCACTCATCAAGACGAAGAGGTAAAACGCATACACATGAAGGGGAATAACCCTTGCCTGTAATCACGAGGGTAACGGTGGAGACAGTGTATCCCCCCTCTTTATACAGTCAGCTATCTGTATGACCTAATACCTCATTTTAAAAAATACCAATGTGTCATACTCTTTACACAAGTCTTGCTTCACTATGTCAGCAGTATTAATGCAATATATCTGTCAAGCTCTATTAAAATTCTTTTTCATGTGTATCTTGGCTCATAAACCTCTGCACTGATATTGCCTCAGAGAATGTCCTTGTTACACTGACTCCATGAAGATGGGACCATAAAAGAAAAATCCTCCGAACTTTTAGTCTCGGCCTATCCGGCCACACAGCCCGCAGTGTCCAGCCAACACTCTGGGTGTGCTTTTGCATGTGTAAGTAATTACAATACGACTGCTGTTCAAATCTTGTGGCACAGAACCTTCCAGCAAGAAAAGCATGAAAGCATTCGGAGATGCATATCCAAGAACAGACTCAGCGCTGTTCACTGGAATAAAGTGTCAGGTCCGTTTTCCTTTACGAAGCCATTTTAGAAGAAGCATCCTTTGAGTTGCAGCACTAGAGTTCTATCCTTGGGCCTTTTTTATTTGTGCTGTACCTTAATTGGCACATTTCACCACTGGAGGTTCCCTATTAGTAACAAAGACATCTGCTTGTAGCACACGTTTCCGATGGCCCCAGAGAAGTTCTCGGACTTGTGGGGCAAAGGCAGACAGTAGATGTGTCAATCAAAATGGGCTTACAGGAGCCCATTGATGGCTGTGAACACAGAGAATGCACCCCAGGGGAAAAGGCTGGGGCAGAAGGCCACAAAAAGGGGTAAAGGGAAACTGCATACAGGGAGGAGAAAGTCCAGACACACCAACAGAATCAAGCCGAATAGGTTATTTTGTATTCTCAGCATTGTTCTAGAATAATACATCTCAGACTCACTGTCTGAGGCTCCCATGACCTAGACAGGCTTTGGCTGGTTATTTGATTCTTCCCAGGATGTTATGCTTTGATACCTAACCTGATGGAGCATAACTAAGATGCAGGTCACAGTGAGGAGACCCACCAGATAAGTTCACCAATATTCAAGGAAAAGTCTACTGATGGTGTCTTGGATGCTGGGGCAATGTGAAATTGCTATTCAGATTTTTAAAGTGCTTTCAGTTGTACTTACCTTGTTGCAAAACCGTGATAGCCTACTCAAGAGCACCAGTCCGTGAACCACGCTAGTTCTAGAATGTGTAGTGGCAGAAGAATTAGCTTCTCCACCAATCAAAACCACGGTAGTTGCACTGCTACTTGCTAATTGGTAACATCCTAATAGCCAAATCCAAAAGTCTATTTCCTCTCTGCCTCCCACTTGACTATCTGCAACATTCGATACTGTTCATTACCCTATTTCTTGAAGTTCTGTTCTCTTTACTTTCAGGGCAATATGCTTTTCTGGCTCTCACCATTTGTCTTCTTTCTCTATATCCCTCTTTAAATCTTGATATGTTTTGATATTTCGTCTGATCCTATTCCCTTCTTCCTCTAACCAAATGTTACCATCCTTTGCCAACAATCAATGATATGGTGGTGATTCTCAAACCAGTCAGCCAACAGACAGCTGTTACTAAACAGGAACAAATTTTGTGACAGGAACTGTGCTTGATGCCGGGAGGGAACCTGAGAAGATACATCATCTATATACTGTGCTGGCGTGTTTGTCTCTCCGGGTGTGCTCTCCACTCTACTCCACCTGCTGACCCAGGTCTCATCACTATTAATCTGGGCAACTGCAATAGTTTCCCATCACCACACCGGCCGTCAGTCCCCCAATCCAGATTATCAACCCCATGGACCGCCTTTTTAAAGTGAATATCTGATCACATACTTGTCTTTTAAAAAATCATTGTTATTCCTTGCCTATGCCAAGTCCTTCACATTCCTTAACATAAACTATGACCCAAATAATATGGTCCAAATTTACCTCCTGGAATCCCCTCCAAAACACCATGACCTTTCACGATTTGTGTCTTTGAACCTGCTGGGCCTCGGACCACAAAGCCTTACATCCCTTTCTCCCATTGTAATACCTGTTCATTCTTGAAGTCTAAGTCTGACTATTATCTACTCTACAGTGTCTTTTCCAATTTCCCAAGACAAAAAGGAATGTGTGTTTCTCTTGATTCACATAGTGCTCTATACAGATCTCTGCCTTTATCCTGATCATTTGCACCACACTTGAACTTCTGGATAGTGTTGGATTTCGTCAAGGACAATGCTATTCATTGTTATTTCCTGTTTCTTACAGAACAATACCTGACACACAGTAAGTGCTCAGCATTCACTTGTCCCTCAAAAATACTAGAATGCTTCCAAACCACAGAAAGTTTTGTTTTTGTTTTCTGTTTGTTGCTGTTTTTTTAAGTTATTCAGGTAAAATAGACATGCGCCAAATTGTTAGTGAAATAGTTTTTATTCAAGGGTTCAGTTTGGGCCTCCAGCTTAACCTCTTGCTATTCATTGCTTTGTACTTTATACCTCAAGAACACCACATGCTTGCAGCTACCTGCACACATCATTTGGTTTTATACCTCTGTGCTTCTTCTGTTCACTGTTGCTTCTGCCTAAAACATCCTTCACCATGCTAGATGCCCTCATCATCTGCCCAACGCCCATGCATCCTTCAAAATGTGGTTCAGGCTTCTATGCCCCTGAAAGTTTCCTGGCACATAAGATTAAGCTAGATGTCTCTCCTTTCTGTTCTCAGAACACTTATTGCGAAATTCTCTCAGTATACATTGACATTGTGTGTGTGTGTGTGTGTATGTGTGTGTGTATGTCTTCCCAATTAGTACTTGCAAATACGTTAACTTGCTTGGCCTTGGTATCTCATAAACTTACCAATAGTACTTGACATACAGTACACGATGAACAAGCATAAAATGGCTTCATTTTACAAGAGTCCACATTGAGATGAAATAACCACCCCACTTGAACTGTAGTCGAGAGAGAGATTATACCTATTTGGTACAGTATAAGCAGAACTGTGGTTCTCAAACATTTCCTAGTTATGTTGTATTCACAGAGTTAAGGAACTCATTAACTTCTTCCAAAATGGATAAAATTTCACAATCAAATTTCAATGACGAGAAAGGTGCTCATTTTAATGGAATCCCAATAGATAGTATAATTTTAAAATAAAGTAGCTTAACTCAGGCATAGGTATTAGAGAGACAAGCTACAAAAGGGAAGAAAAAGAAAGAAGACACAAATAGTTGTTAGTGCATTGGATATAAATGGCTTCATTTTCCTCAATTTCTACCCTCTTCTTATCTCAACTATTTTTCAAAAGCATACATCTAAGCTATGTAGTTTGCAAGAGAACTTAAAACTAATAAGATATTTTAACTGTTTTAATCAAAATAACCGAAGTGTTTTAATCAAAACAGACTGTCTCTCTTAATTCTCTAAATCCATCTGCAGAATCCCACATGCTATACTTGAGGGGAAATGTTCTTTCCTTCTTCTGACAGTGGGATTTACTTATATTATTGTGATTTTCAGGGCTTATCACAGCACCTAGACCAGGCTAAAATTCATACATTTTCAATGAATTACATTATTTTCATTGTCATGGCTCCTAGTACTAATATCATTTTGTTACTATTTTTATCATGATATTATTTATTTATTGACTGCTAAGTACTTTCTAAATATAATGCCCACACCACCATCATAAAGCAGCAAGCATGTATTATTTATGCTGACTTAAAAGTTGTAAACATAGAAGCATTATTGATAATTTTAAAAAGCTTACCTATTCTTCCTAACACTGTATATTATTGAAGTAACTTACACTGAATAATCAACAATTACAGAAGAGAATACGCTAGCCACAGAAGAATTATAAAAAGGTTTCATTCACCTAAGACCTTTTTGTGGTCTGTTTCATTTTTGGATGACTCTATAAAAATCAACTCCAATTAAAATATCACCATAAAAGGAACAATACAAATGAATCAGGTGATAGCTATAAAAGGTGGTCTTACTTTATATCTTAAATTCTTTCTCCAAAGCAAACAGCTAAATAGAATACCATTTCTCTTGTAAATTATCTCAATGGTAAATTCTTCAGAATGGTTTTCCATTGTGATCAGAGAACGCTCTCAATGGACGTATTTCATAGCCTTCATTTCATCAAATTTGATGATAAACTTTTCAGCCTTATAGTCCATCAACCACCTTTATTGAAAATTGACTCTGTTTATTGCTTTCTTGGCATTGCAATGTTAATGCAAATCTGTTTACTCAGGTATATGAACCAGCTAAGAGGCTCTTCATGCAAAAACAGTCTGTGTAGCAGACATTGACAGGTGTCTACTGATGAAACTTTTTGGTCTTACTAAAGACTGTAAGTCAAACTTTCTTTTCAAAGTCATGACCCACAAGAAAGAAGGATTTTAGGTAGGTGAATGGATGGATGGATGGATGGATGGATGGATGGATGGACAGACGGACATACAGACGGACAAGGGATACATGACGGTATTTGGCAATAGGGCAAGTTCTCTGGATCCCAGCTCTACTATCTACCCAACTGTCTGGAACGAATCATTGAAATGACTTCCATAATTGACGCAGTTTTACTGACATAATTTACAGTCTTTACTCATAGAAGTCACTTTGATTAAAGCAGAATGACAGCCATCAGGATGGACCAGTGAAGACAGGAGAGTCATTTCCACATTTGCCTTCATGATAAATAATTGAAGCTTGGTCTAGGCAGACAACATTAACACCTCTTTAATGGAGCCCTCTGTCTGTGTGCTTCACAGTGTCTGACAAGCTGGCTTCCGTGTTTCTACTCATAAATGGGTATATATAAGGGTATGAGAGTGGTGTTTTAATAAAGGGACAATGCTAAGAAATAGTCTAGACTCTTTCTTTCCAGGCTACTACATTATCAAAATTTGCTTTTATCTTCAGTTTAGAGCTTTGCCTTCCAAGCTTACCTGGTGTAGTTTAGCACAATATGGAGCATGGAAAGTGAACAGTTAAGTCTACAAACAGCAGTAAGTCTGATAAACTACTGGGGGTAGCTCAGGGATTTGATTATATCTGCACAGATGAAGAGAATCAGAGATGAACAATGGCAAAGTCTTCACCATTTGAATCTCTTTCATTAAAATGGTTTTAAATCCACCCCTCCAACCGCACATATCGCCCAGAGCTTAAGAAACAGTATGTTATCCAATAACTTTAGAAATCCCTGTATAACCCGCCTTTATAATATCTCTAAGCCTAACCCCTAAAGGAAATGACCATCTAATGTTTGTGTTTTCAATTTTTAAAAATGTTCTCCAGACTTCTATCACATATATTTTTATTCTGAAATAAAATAAAATGTATTGTTTTGTTTTACGTTATTTGAACTTTATATAAATCGTATGTATTCTTTGATAATGTTTTTCTCTCAAAATGAGGTTTCCGTGATTCATCCATGAGTGTGGCTATCGTTCAGTTATTTTCCATGCTCCATTGTATTTCATGGTGTGACAAGATCACCATGTATGCTGATGGGACATTTGTGATTTTTCTAATTTTCATGTTATTGTAACCAATGCTGTGAACATTCTTCATATCTGCCTGCACATACACGCACATATCTGCCTGTTCCACTCCTGGGGTAGAACTGCAGTGTTGGGATACACACTTTTTCAGTGATACAGGTATTTTCAAATTGTTATCCAAAGTGAACACATCCATTTATACTTCCACCAATAAAGTATGAAAGTTACCAAATCTCCATATTTTGTCAACACTCAGCACTCTCAAAATTAGTCATTCACATAGTAAATGAACCCTGGCTAACTGACCACAGATACTCACTCGAGGATCATTTAACACTTCTTAGAACCAGATCTCCAGTTACAGTTACTTAGAATTAACTTGCTTCATTCAGTGCCTAGAAGAAGACAAGGCTTTTGTCTCTAAGACGGCAAAGATAAGTTTAAACCCTTATTGTGTTGATGCCTCCAAATTATTCCTCCATTTTTCTGGTACAAAAATTCCCTATAATATCATGTCAAAACATTTGTGTCAAATGGCTGTGTTTTGCCAAAGGGATACATTTTACAGTCAAAACAATTAATTAGAAGCTATTAATGATATCTTCCAAGATTTGAGAAGCCACTGAAAGAGAAGAAAGAGAAGGAAAAAAATGTATTCTACAAACCAGGATGCAGGAGATAACCTAGTTTGTTGATCTCCATTTGGGAATATTGCGTTGAATTCCTTACCTCTTCTGCAATCATTTCGCCAACTCAAATCCCTCAAGTAACGGGCCACAGGGACGCCCCAGATTTATGAAGGGCTTTTACCTCCAACACCATTCTTGCTTTTTCTCTTAAAATATTGAGTCCTTGTAATTTTTATTCTTATTACAAAAAATAGTTTGGGTGCTGAAAAATACCAGCATACCAACAGTCCTAGTAGATGTATTTCTGGTTTTGTCAGTTACATACCATCTGGTAATCATTAGGTGAGAAAGTTCATTTGTAATATACTTAAATCCCTGAGTCATAAATTATTTTAGAAAAAAAAAGGTTCAGCTTCTTTTAAGCCACACCCCCCTCTCTCTCTCTTTCTCTCTGTTTATCTTTCTACAAGGTGGCACCCAGATGTCAGCATGGGACTTATGATTTGAATAGATTAGGGCTAATGAAACTCAGGCCAGACAAGCCAATATCTGCATAGAACAGTCAGCATTCCATGGTTACATGACCACAAACTACATCACAAATCCACAGCAGCTGCTCAGCAAATGAATGCTGATCATGGAAAGATCAGGAGAAACAAGATCACAGTGTTACAGAGTATACCCCTCATCATGTCCAGAAAAAAATAAAAAGCCATATTCTACTGGTGGTTGCTCCATGATGTCAACCTCCACGTCATGAAGAGTAGTAAATTCGATTTTGATCTACAAAGACCTCATACTGAGATAGTCAGGGAATGGTAAAAGGGAGGTGCCATCTAGGGGCAGTTGTTAATGCCATCTTCTGAGAACTCAGAGAGAATCAGCAGCAGTCTCCCCTGATACTTTTTAGATACTTTGCTAGAAAATATTCTCTTATTGCACCAGAACGTCCCCAGGCCAAAATATGTGCATCTAAACGTTACTCACACTCAGACAGAATCAAAGTAAAGAGTCCAGAATGTTGCACAGATCAATCCACGCTTTGAATTTCTTATCTTGTGTTTCTTAAAAGCCGGCTGTGTGTTTCATTCTCCAGCAAAAGCAAAGACTTCAATTTGAAGTCTCTGTGACTAAAGTTATCTTTTAAAAAAAAAAAAACAAACTTTCTGCTTAACAATATATGGGATATATATCTAGTTTTTGTACTTCTATATATTTTACAGACTTTCTCGGTTGATCATATTTCCTTTTGCTATTCCACCTGGCTAGTTCCTTATCGACCCACTTTTGGGGCTCTAGTTCCTTTGGTATCCAGAATATTGCTGATTTTCAATTAAAAAAAAACATCATTTTTAACATCAGAGTTATATGGCCTTTATATTATTAAGCCTCATGTGATTATCCTTTTTAGAGGCCACTTGAAAATACTCTTTCCATATGCTCAAATAAACTCAGTAGGAATAGGTAATTTAAAAATGGATGGCTATGAAATTTATAAATAGTGTCACAGAGACACATTTTTTAAGGGTATACACAGTCTTTACACCAAGATGTAAATATTGAGGATATGAAGGTGGAGAAAAGAGAAACATGGAAGGTTAGCACCAATAGTTATGAGAAATATGTGGGTCTTTGCCACAGCCCTGCAATAAGAAAGTAGTGTTTGGCATTAATCTTTGTACAAATATGACCTTTTTGGGTGACATAATACCAGATTCCTGTTATGTGCTGTTTTTACTTTATGTCTTAGAGTAATCATCTTTCAGTTTATTTGTTGGAGTGACCTCATAAATGGGCAAGCCCGTCTCCTAAGAACAGTTGAATGTCAAGGAAGAATTTAAACAAAGGCAAACATCCTACACACAGGAAACAGTCAATGTTTAAAGAAAGCAGTGGAGAAAAACCCCTTGCATTAAAGGTTTAGAGACATCCTCAAGGAAAGGCGAGACGTGTATTAGTGATTTATCTTGCTCATAAGCCGGATGCAACACGAGGCGTTGAATTTCAAAGCTAATGGATAACAAAAGGAATTCCCTGCCAGAATCTATACTTTGTATTCATTATTCCTCCCTAATCCAGTTCTACAGGTGTTAGCAAAGGGTTCTTTCTCCACTACTGAGGAATTTGGCCACTTTTGCAAGTGATAAAGAAGAAGAAATGCCAGAAGCTGGTGTGTGAACAGCAACTTGTCTCTACTTGAAAACCTCACGAAGACTATCACCTTGTGACTTCCTAGAGGATTATAACCTCCGGATGGACTGTTTCATGATTATTTATCATTCTTAAAACTCTGTTCAGAAGTGCCAAGTGGTCATAGTTACAAGACGCCTGTTTCTGCACCATTCATGCTATATCGCTGATAAATACTGACACTATGTTCCAAACATAGAATGGATTGAAATCTTGTCTTCTCTCATACAAAGCAAGAAAAAAAAAGTAAAACAGAATTAAACCTTGACGTTTATCCGATTACTCTAAGAGCAAGGACCACTGTAACAGAGAAACTTCACCTTGAATTTTTGTTGTTGTTGTTGTTTAAACAGTTGTTTTAAAAACAGCAGAAGAGAAAGACCAATTAGAAAGCAGATTTTCAATTACCTTGGAAACTCGGTTTGCCACTTCTCTGCCCACAGTTAGCCCCTGGACAAACGTCCGGGCAGCAATGAAGGCGCGGGTGACCTGAATTTTCAATTTCCGGGGTACATCTCCAAAAGGCTTCAGCTGGTCTGTGTATTTGCTCACACATTCCAGGTAGTCCTCGCTGAAGTGATACTGTGGGTTTATCAGCTGAAACATCCGTTCCAGGAGCCGAGCCCAGAAGTCATTGAGCATCTCCTCCAGATTTACATTGCCCCCGGTGTAGTATCTTTTCAGCTCTGTGAAAAGGTCCTGGAACACTTCCGAATTCTGCATGTACAGCATTCCGTAGGTCCGTACAAACATATCATTTAGTGACTTTTCTGCATTCTCCAGGAGCTCTCGGAAAAATTCTGCAAATAAACCAAGAAAACACTCATAATTAGTAAGACCTTGAATGCCCACAGCATCTACCTAACTTAGACACAACTTTCATACAAAACGTAACCTGTGATTAAGGCATCAGTGAATTGATGATAATCCTTTAAATAAGATTTGCCCTGCATCTACGATCTACGAGTCAAAGAAAACAGAAGACCACCTGATTTCTATTTGAAAGAACATCCGTTAACATTAGGAGTGTATCATTTATTACTCCTCCAAAGTAGCTAGATTCTTTTTTCATGTATTATTAAATTTTAGAAAATCCTAATTTGATTTAAACTCAAATCAAAGTACGTTGCAAAGTATTGTCGTTAACATAATAACAAATGCATACGGCTAAAAACTTTTGTGCCAGTCTATTTACAAATCTGTTCTAACACTAAATTCAATTAAATTGCTGCTATTTGGAATAGTTCATAAATGGGATATTTACATTAATGTAATATTTTGGACTCTTTGTAGTTGCTATATATAGCAATCAATTATCAGTGTTCAGAGATTCATAATGCAAATAAATTCACTTAATACCAAAGCTATAATGAACATAATTTAGTTTGCCATAATGAATCAGAAAGTTATGAAGTACTTTGCAATGGTAATATAAACTATCATTTTATAGAACTTGAATAAAATATGGGCTGTTGGGATTTCTGCCTAAAAAGTTCTCAATGAAAGAGTACACCAAGAGATGAACTCTGCTACCCTGCAGTACACTCAGTTATAGGATGCAAGAAATAAGAAATTAACGTCACTGGGTGCTGTTAGCCTCTTCAGGCCTCACGTTAGGCTCCCTCAAGACACGCTTCAGGCATGCGGGGCACCTATCCATTTGCACCAAGTGAGCCTGGGTAGAGTCAACTCAAGTGTTATCCCATTTGCAGAATGTGATTTGGGGTGGCAAAAAAGACGATGAAGAGATAATGCCTCTGAGTTTATAAATCCAAGTGCCCAACATCAGAGGGATTCTGTTTTACCTCTCATAGTTCTCTTTATTCTCTGATACTATGCACCCTTCTCAGGTAATAGAAGGGCAAATCAAGTCCAGGATGCCTCAAGGAATCAAAGTAGGAATGCAAACAAAAACAAATAACTTCTTTTTTTCTGGAACCCTGGGGGATTTTCTCCTGAGACACTGAAGGAAAAAAGCCACGAATCTCTCCACAGTTTCCTTGGAAGCTGTACCTTATTTCTGCTTTATCAGAAGACCTTGATTTACTTGAATTCTGAATAATGTTAACATTGAACTACTGCTGTGATCTTTAAATAGTGTCTGCAATAATGATATTTTATATTTGATTTCAAATGAAACCAAAGCATCAAACCTTAAAGAGGACTCTGGTCACATGTTTACCTTCTTACTATGAAAGAATATACTTTCTTAAATATAGAAATTCTCTGGCTACAGGGGCAGCAATAATTGATGGATTTCCTAAGTCATGGTTTATAAATCCTGTGTGATCTTATACAAGCCACCAAATATTTCTTATCTTAATCAAAATATTTATGCATGCTACATCTATGTTATTTAGGATTTTATGAAATCAAGAACAGTTCAGAAGTTTTCAGAAATACTAGTTACCTAGCTTGTCCTAAAATGGAAACTGTATTAATTTATCAATATTAATACTAAATTATAAAAATATCATATTAAAATCTTTCATTCTCAAAACCAAGAATGGAAAGAGGTTGGCCTTGGTGATATAGCAGCAGGGAGGAAGGTGTTATAGATTGTGAACAAAACTAAGAAAGAATGGAAAAATCACTGAATTGAAAAATACGAATATAATGAGACTAGAAAGTGGATTCTAATCATGAGCTCAGGACAGCCTATTCATTTATCTTCTTTTTGAGGTCAATTATTTTGTGGGACTCAGGAATTAAAGCTTAATTTATTGAATACAGAGTACTGCCTTCAGCAATGAATAGTTAGTAATCAATAGTGTGGTCTGGATTTTCAAAGAGGTTTAAAAAAAAGGAAAAAAAAATCTTCTGATTCTCATCGCTCTGCAAAGACTTGAGGTATAAATGCTTCTCTATGAAGATGAAATTTTTATTGTTTGCTTTTACTGAAAATGACATTACTTAGGCTCTTCCCCTCCTGATACGGGGAATAGATAGATGCTGGATTTCTGCCTGCTTTGAGGCTAAATAGTTAAAAACAGACTGCTCCCTTTCTGTGTCATGTGGTTTGCTCCCATATGCCTAAACTAGTATTTATAATTGAATAATGAAACCGAGTCCTCATATTTCAATAAATAGGGCTCAACAAACATTTCATTAGGTTCCAAGCTTAAATTCTGTATAAGAGTATGTCATTGTCTCAAAAGTTTGCTGTTAGCTTCACTGGTCCTCAAAAGTCAAGCTATTATTCCTTGTTCAAAATCATTACATGGTTTAGTGATCTCATAGTCAAAGTTAATATTTGGTATTGAAAGATGCTAATGTATCAGGCAATTATGACAAATGTTGCTACCTTAAGGTACATTGATCTTAGATCTTATGAAAGATGGGCATCTGAGGTACTGAGGCAAAACTAATGTCCTCCCAAAATAAGTACACTCATTTCATTTTTAGCCTGCCCGTGGACTTAGACTTCCACCTTTTGAAGGTTGACTCTTTGAACAAAGTATTTTATGCTTGGATGAAAACTGTTTCTCAGCAAACCAAACAGGATGGAGTTTTGGAAGACAGTTATCAGCCCCACTTTGCTGATGGAGTATTATGCCCAAACAGCGCAGAGAACGGAATTGAAGAACAATGTAAGGCAAAGCAATGTCCATCCAACCTTTGTCTCATCGGCGAGGGCAAACCTCAGGTTGGGTAAGGCCTTCCGTCAACAAAAATTTTCATCTCAAGAAACAGTTAGGCAGAAAAAAAAATGTTTTTGATTTTTTTCTCTTCCCCATTCACAAAATACACATCAAAAGTTGTTGCTTAGGGCTCAGTTATGCTTCATAGATGCACGAAAGCACTTTTTCCAACCAGCATGAGCCCCTGGAAGGATCTTATTCATCTAGAAGGGAGATCTGGGTACAGACATCTGTTTGCTGCAGGGCAGATTGCTTCAAGGGGGTGGGGGGTGGGGGGAACAATCTTGTAGATAAAAACCACCACTGTTCCAAAGGCAAAAAGAAAGTCTGCACGCTGCCTGATCACTTGGAGAGGCCCCTGAAGGGGCAAAACTCAACTCTGAAGAGCCAAAGTTGCCCTAAGGATATCTGAGAAAGGCTTCAAATGAAGACTCCAAATGAATGGATCAAAACGTAAGGTGCACACTGGGCTGAAGGGAGGGACCACCAAGAGGAAAAGGCAGACAAGAGGCTCTCTAGGAATCTGCAGGCCAATGACACCGCAAAAGCTTTGCCCAATCAAGCTGGAAATATCTCGTTAATGCTTCTATAAGCGAAATGGACATGGGGACTGGATTAGGTACTGTATAGCATTTACCTAGAAATTGCAGCATTTTCCTGCTCTCATGCTTTCCCACATTACTTCTCATTGAAAGCTTGTTTAAAATGAGTGCTTCAAGGGGCGCCTGGGTGGCGCAGTCAGTTAAGCGTCTGACTTTGGCTCAGGTCATGATCTCACGGTCTGTGGGTTCGAGCCCCATATCAGGCTCTGTGCTGACAGCTCAGAGCCTGGAGCCTGCTTCGGATTCTGTCTCTGTCTCTGTCTCTGTCTCTCTCCCTTTCTCTCTCAAAAATAAATAAACGTTAAAAAATTTAAAAGAAATAAAAAATAAAATGAGTGCTTCAAGATGGTGATATAAGTTCCTGTGATCGCATAACCCAGTGAATGTGAAAGGCTTTGGTCCTGGTCAGTGGAGACCATATCTGTACATGGTCACAGATAGCACCTGTCCTGCCAGGGGAAGCAGGGATCCTAAATGTGCTTCTTTAAACCCACATATTCATGTTAAGTGTATTTGTCTCCTAATCTCTTTCTTTCTACCCTTCCCTCCACAAAAGCATGTTAAATGAGTTCAGTCAGCCCAGAGTCCAAGGTCTGGTTAAGGAAAGACCCAGAGGAGCTGTCATGGAGGGTAAAATGGTTTGGAAAGTGGATGTACAGTAAGGGTTATGATTCACAGACACAATAGTGTTACCACCCTGCACCCCATCCCCCATGCTTTTTTCAAGGATAAGTCAATATGGCTGTCCTTCCTCATTCTGCATAATCTGTCAGTGTTCAGGTACAGTTTGTGAGATGATTTCTCCTTTCGGAAGTCTCCTTGCTTACATAATAGCCGGATCTGACCATTAGGAAAACAATGAGTTAATGAGGAGCATTCATGGAGGAAGAAGCCAGCACCCTTTACGCTCTTCTGTGTTAGACTTTGAGGGCAAGAATACATGATCCCTAAATGGCCTATCTCTTCCCATTCTCCAGGGGGTGAGACTGTGTGAGAAGAGATAAACACTGCTGTTGCTCAGGGAGTGCTTGGCACATGAAGTGTCATCCTTGGCAAGGTGTAGCTTTAAGTGGAAGGGACGGTTAGATGCTAGTCCTCTGTATCAGGGATCTCGGCCTTAGTATCGTTGACACTGTGAGCTGGGCAATCTTCGTTGTTGTGGGTCTGTCCCCTGCACTCGAGGATATCAAGTAGCATCCCTGGCCCCGTGTACTAGATGCCAAAAGCACATCCTACCCCCAGTACTGACAACCAAAAGTGTCTCCAGACATAATCAAAAGTCCCTTGGGGAGACAGAACCACTCTTAATCCACCCGCTGAGAGTTAACTTTCTACTGATAAATTTCAGAAGCCTAAAAATAAGATACCAAACATGGAGAAAAAAGTTCAGCTCATTGGGGCAGTTGGCTCAGTTGGTTAAGCGACTGACTCTTGATCTTGGCTCAGGTCATAATCTCATGGTTTCGTGAGTTTGAGCCCCACATCAGGCACTGTGCTGACAGAGTGGAGCCTGCCTGGGACTTTCTCTCTCCTCTCTCTCGGCGGGCCGGGGGCCCGCCCGCCCCCTCTCTCTCTCTCTCTCTCTCTCTCTCTCTCTCTCTCAACATAAACATTAAAAAAATTTTAAAAAGGGGCACCTGGGTGGCTCAGTAGGTTGAGCATCTGACTCCAGCTCAGGTCATGATCTCACGGTTTGTGAGTTTGAGCCTGCATCGAGCTCTGTGCTGACAGCTCAGAGCCTGGAGCCTGTTCCGGGTTCTGTCTCCCTTTCTCTCTGCCCCTCCCCTGCTCACACTCTGTCTTTGTCTCTCTCAAAAATTAATAAACATTAAAAAAGAAAAAAGAAAAAAAAGAAAAGACTAGCATATTTATAGAAAGAAAACCCCACAATTTACTTTCAAGATAAACTCGAGGAGCCGTACCTTTGGTGAAAGGGCTGAAATACACATTACATTCACGGATAAGATTGTTGGTGGCCAATATTACCACTTCCATGTATGGTGTGGTGCCTGTCATATGTCAGGGCCTTAATAGTTGGTGAATAGTGAGTAAGTAGATAGACAGATGAACATGAACATCCAGTGAAATGCACCTTGACTCTATATGGTCTGGGCTCCTCTTAGTGATAACTTCATGGACCCACCTTAGAGGAAGGAAGATGCTACAGCTCATTGTAGAGCAGGACATGATGAATACAGCCTCCTGACATCCTCCAAACTCTTGTACACTAACACATACATACACATTCATATTCTCTCATGCTCCAAGTTCCTGTGCATCTATAGACAGAAGGCCTCGTGGCCCCTGTCCAACAAGACTGCCCTACCAGACCCTCACTTCCTCTCTGGACAGCTCTGTTTGTCCAGAGCTATTCTTTGCTTGGCTTCATTACTGCCTCTCCTGCTGCTGGCCCTGCTGGACCCTGACGTCATGGCTGTGATCTCACCAAGCCAACTGCATTCACGTTCACTGGCAATGCCCAGTGAACTTAACTGCAAAGTGAAGTGCTTACCTCATCCAAGCAATGCCCTGAATGTTAGGTTTGAATCAACCCCCAAGCCACTTTTGAATCTGTAACAGATAGCCTATTACATTGCCTTTGCTTTTTTTCGTAAACATCAGTTGTGTTTTTCTATAACAAACAGAAACCCTCAGTATATATTTTTTGAAATTATGAGGTTGAAAAATTATATAAAATTATTTTCAAAATAATAATTTATTCAAAAAGAGAGAAATAATAATCTCCATTATGAGACAATGTTGCTGTAAGCAAAAATTCTTTTATGATTTATGACTTCTTTATCTCTTAATTCATACTTTCTCTTGCTGTGTGTATATATGTATGTTTCGATAGACTAAATTTATTATATTTTAATAAGCATTATGAGTTACTCAGTCCATTCATTCCATGAATTAATAGCCTATATAATTTCAAAGTGAGTGTAGTAATAGTAATCTATATCTTTCCTGTTTGAGGGATTATTTAACCGAATTTCTGTCACTTTAGAGCTCCCCACCCCCAACACAAACTGATTTAAAATGCAATCAATACAGTAACACAATATCTTCATTATTCCCATTTGTCTCTGTTACAGTTTTGGAGGAAAGTCAAGATACCAAACTTAAATGAAGAGGACAAATGAATTTGAAACAACGAATGATGGTAATTTCAAGCATAGCTAGAGATAGGACCTAAACAGTTGCCTGATGTATAATGGACATCAAACACAACGTCAAGCATGGTTATGACGGGCTTTACATAATCAATGTTAGTATATCGAGTTTGCAGATGAGAAAGCGGGGGCTCAGAAATAAGCAGAAACCAGTTGCCCTAGACCACTGAACTAGCATGCAACCCAGAGCTCCCAGCCATTAAGAGAAAGGATGAATTCTAAGAGCAGGCCAGTGGGGTGGCTTTGTAGTTTATCCTAAGTCAAATTTTCACACTCTGATTTGAAAATTAATGAGAAGTATAATAAACTCTGAGGACGTAAAACCATATATGAATATGCAAAATGCACTCTAAAGTCAAATCTAAATTATTTATTACAAATAATTTTCAGGTGTGATTACTTTCTCCACTAATACTAATTAGTACTACTGTAGATAACAGACTGGAGGGCATACTTATATCCCTCGATTTGGTGTAGCTTTCTTAAAAGGGGTGGCTTCCACTAGAAAAAAATCAGTCACAGATTCTGGGATTATAGCTACCGTACACAGAACAGTGGCACACAAAAGGAGGCTGAAATTATTCGACTACAGATATGACTCATTTTATGATATTTGCTCACATATATCGTATATAGTGTTTTAAGATATATGTACATTAGCAACAAGTATACATATCTGTGAACACATTCACCTATACATTTAAATGTTTGACTAAAATCAAATAAAATACCAATGTCAACGAAGAGGAATATGCAACAAAGAATTTATGTTGTTCGAAATACCCTAAATATTTAATATCCATGCCTTTACAGAAAAACTTTGCCAATCCCTGGCATAAAGGGTCAAAATCATAAGTGAAATGTTTGAAGATAAATTAACTCAACAAAATGTATTATGCCTTTCATTTCTTGTAGGTAGGAAGACAACTTAATTATTAGTCTGTTATCTCTAAGTAGTAGAATAAAAATTCCTTTTCTCCATTATTTTTATCTTATATGTTAAAGTTTGCTTTGACAACTCTGTAGCCCATTCATCTCTTTATATTCCCTTGCAAGGTAACTTAAATCCGAAAGTAAATCCTTAAATCACTTTAATGATTTAGAGGATTTAGGTGACTTTAGTGATTTTAGAGTGGACACCCCTAAAATTTTCTAACATTGTGGTCTAATGAGTCCCTGGAGATTTTTATGAGGAGAAAATCCCACAGTAAACTTGGCATATAAAGTTGACAGTATAAAATGAAAAAGGAAAAGAAAAAATATAATACCAATAAAATTATAAAGAAAATTTCATAAATTTTCATAAAAGAAATTTCTTCATAAAAGAAAATTTCTTTTTTAACTTTCTCTTTATGGTAATTAATAAAAACAGAAATTTAAACTATGTTTTGACATCTTACAAGGCCCTATAACAAAACACAATGCTCACTATAAATCTAAAAAAAATAGGTTCAGAAAATAATGTATCAGTTATCAAAAATATTATAATACATACTATAAAAATTGCTCACTATTTGAATCCAAAGGTTATTTTTATTGTATTCCTCCCACTGTGAGTTGGAAACTCTTATAAATTAGATCCTAAATAAGTGGGAACATAAGGGTTCTAGGGAAATACCCCTAACCAATAAATCAAGAAAACCAAGGATATAACAATGTCTTTTAAAATGCATTATTCAGGTCAATTGGACATCACCACTTTATATTTCTCCAATGGATCTAATCTAATCAACCAGGCCATTCCATGAAGACAATTTTAATGAAAAGTCATCAGTTTACAATCATGAGTGTTTGTTAAAAATAATCAATACCTTGCAACAAAGTCCTCCAATTTAATACGATCAAATTAAGTCACCTGAAGAGAATAAATTCCAGGAGACTCTTCCGAATCAGGGGTGTGATTCAGATGCAAAAAGGAAAGTTCCCTGGAAAGCAGCATCTATGTAATTGGTTGATATAGGGAGATTTGAAGCAATAAGGCAGTTTATAGAAATTGTTGGCTTGAATGCACATTTCCCAAGGTTAAACTTTTTTTTTCTATACTTAGCGATCCTTTACACATTAGATTGATAAATGGTTTATTTCTTGGTAGCTTATTTCTCCAGAAGATATCTTTTAAAGTAAGAAAGACTGATTAGGCCATTTATGTTCACAAGGTGGTATAGATAAACTATTAATTCTGCGAATCATGAGTTGAATTTGAAATCTGCTGACGGTTGCTGCCCAAAGCAAACAACTGTTTGGAGCCTGCAGACGGTATTTCCATCTCACCCTAAGCAATGCATATGAAATTAAAAGCTGAGATGTTTTCAGACTTCACTTGAATCACTGCACAGTTCCTTGGTTTTGGCCTACACAAAATGCCTTTTGTCCTTGCCCGTGACCCATTTATCTTTCAGAGATGACATGATCCACAGCATGGTTAGCCAAGGAGGTACCAAAATTACAGATTTTAAAGTTATTGCCAAATTTTTGTTTTCCTTAAGTGAAAAAAAAAAAGCAAGATTTTTTTGGGGGGGGTTTTGGGTTTTTTTTGGGGGGGGTTTAGGTTTCAAAATATGGGTTGAATATTTTTCTGTTCCCAAATCCAGTTCTTTGTTCAGCTCCCCTTACTTCTTCACCCAGCTACTTGTTGGCCCAGGGGTGGAAAAAAAGCTGCAATACCAAACCATCACAGGTGAACTCTGGGAAGAGGGGCCAAAGCTAATATGTAGGTGAAAAGTCAACGATAAGGGCCAGGAGTTCTTGGAAGAAGAGATCGCGTAGGTGCTCAAGAAGAATCAGGAAGAACAGCCTAATGAAACTGATTTATCTTTTTTATAGAATTAGGTGGTTCTCACCCTTGGCTGCCATTAAAATCACTTAGAAGAATCCTGGTGTCAGGTAACATTCCATACTGATTAAACCATAATCTCTGAGAGTGGAATCCAGGTGTCAGTATATCCTCAAGCTCCCCGAGTGATCTCCGTGTACATCTCTTCTCTATTCTCCAATACTTTCATTTTAGTCCATGCACAGTGGTGGATATATGGACAGAGAAGGAAGAATGATGCCGCATGGAGGAGCCATAGTACACATAGCCCAATTCTCTTCTTCTGTTTCTTTATTCCCTTCCTTTCCTTTATTTCTCTTTTCTCAAAGTAGACCACCACCGATGTGCGGGTCTTGGGACGAGAGCACAGTACTGGTCAAAATGTGAGCCTTGCTAGCTGTGGTATTGGGGGATAAGAGTATGTGGGTCTCTTTGCCTTTTCCCTGTACCTTTTTCTTTTCCAGCACCTAACACTACCTCCACAGGCACCTTCTGCCTTCCTTGATGAAAGGAAGTGAGCTCATCCCATGACGAGGAAGGAAGGGTAGAGCCTGGGAAGAGAAAGGAATAGGGTCCAATAACACCTGAGCTAATTACAGCTGAAGGGAAAGGAAACGTCTACCGAGTAACCAGGGTGTCATTTAAGAACATAACGCAGACAACAGAAGGAAGAAGCGGAGTGTACTCGAAAACTCTGAACTGTGATAGCACAGTTAGATATAAAGTTTTTAATGAAAGTATTATAGCATTGGCGGGGAGCCAAGACAGTGGAACAGCATGGAAGTTTTTTGTGTGTCTCGTGTCCATGAAGTACAGCCAGATCAACACTGAACCATCCTACACACCTAGTAAACTGATCAGAGGATTAACACAACAATCTGCACAACCTGAACCACAGAATTCAGCAGGGACGTGGCCTGGAGAGGTGAACTTGGGGAGAGAGAAGCCAGAGGCGGACAGGGAGCCACTTTTGCAGGAGGAGAAAGGACTAAGACTGGGGGGAGGCGGGCGGAGAATATGGGAAATGCACCCCTCCCCAAAAGCAGCTGGAGAGAAATTGAAAATTGGAAACAGCCGCAGGGACTGAACTAAAAAGGGAGAAAGGAGAGGGTTTAAATTCCATTAAGACTGTAAACAAGGGGGGGGGGGCGCAAAGTCTGCAACTCCGCAGCTCAATACCTGGTGGTGCTCCGGTGGGAAGGGCGAATCCCCAGGAGCAGAGTGGGGTCCGGGAGGTTCTCGGGCCACACAGGGAAAAGCAGTTCCACTGTTGGAAGGACATTTGGTGGAGACTGTTGAAGCCACCTGGTCTCAGCAGACCCCGGAAGGCGGCCACATTTGCTGGTGCTGGAACAAGGTCCTTAAGGGTAAAGCCTGGTGCCAGATGTGTGTTGTGATCTTCCATAATCTCTGAAACACTGCTGCTATACTGTCTCGTGGACTTTTTCTGGGGTGGGCTGGTGCCTGGCCACAGTCTCGGGGTTCCAGCAGCAGCAGGGTCCAGCAGGCATTCCTGGGTGCGGCTGACATTCAGCCATTGTTTGGCCATTGCTCAGTGAGATACTCCCTCAGAGAGGTGTAATGGGTCAGAGCCACAGTCCTTCAGAAGTAAGGGGCCAGGGAAAACAGCCGCATCTGAGAGAAAACTCGGGAGAGAGGTACTGCCTGGGGCTTGGTCACGGACAGTGAAGAAGCGGGGAGCAGATGAAGGCTGAAGACAGGACGGGTGCAAGATTGATGATCGGGGAATACAGAGTTCCTTCCAATGCTGGAGACAGGCTGGCTGGGTGACACCATTTTCACCACTCCCGTGCATAAGCACCTACGAGTGCCGCAAGAATCCACCCCAGGGGGCTAGCAGTGTCATCTAGTAGAGAATGGAGCCATTGCCAACAAGGCCAACTAGGCCAACCTTGCTCTTCAAGAACACAAGTCTCACCACCTGCTTGATTTATGGACTATAAAGTGCTGCATGGTCTGACGTCTAGGGGAAACTAAATGATTTCAGTTCTATTTCAATCTGTTAGTAGGTCCATCTATTCAATTTTCTTTTTTTTTTCTCTCTCTTTTACACTACTTTTCTTTTTCTTGAATACAGAAAGAGAAAAAAATTCATTTTTATTTGCAATTTTTATTAAAAATATTTTTCATTTTTTTACTATATTTTGTATTTTGTGTAATTTTTTTTCAAATTCTATCTTACTTCCATCATTTTATTTTAGTCTACTTCAGTGTATTCACTTTTTCAAATTTTTAAACAACTTGTTTTTTCTTTTTCTTTTCTCTCTTTTTCATTTCTTTTCCTTTTTGTGAATGCAGAAAGAGAAAAACTTCATTTTTACTTTCAATTTCTATTAAAAATATTTTTCTTTAATTTTTTTACTATATTTTTTGCTTTTATGTAATTTTTTTCAAATTCTATTTTACTTCCATCATTTTATTTTAGTCTACTACAGTGTATTCACTGTTTCAAATTTTCAAACGATTTCCTTTTTATTCTTTTTTTGCTTATTTCTTTTACGTTTCTTTTTCTTGAATACAAAAAATAAAAAATTCATTTTTATTTTTAATTTTTATTAAAAATATTTTTCTTTAATTTTTTCTACTGTATTCTTTACTTTTGTGTATATTTTTCAAATTCTATTTTACTCCCATCATCTCATTTTAGTCTACTTCAGTGTATTCATTTTTTCAAATTCTCAATTTCCTTTTTTCTCCCCCTTACCCCCGGCTTTTTTCTCCTCTCATCTGTCAAACCACTTTCAACACCCAGACCAAAACACACCTAGGATCTAGCATCATTTATTCGATTTTTGTGTGTGTGTGTTTAATTTTTTAATTTTAATACTTTTTAAATTTTAATTTTATTTTAATTTTTCTACCTCATTAATTCCTTTTCTCCCTTCAAAATGACAAAACAATTAGTGTGATTTATCACATCCATAAAAAAAAGGACAAGAACCATATGACCCTCTCAATAGATGCAGACAGAGAAAGCATTTGACAAAATACAGCATCCTTTCTTGACAGAAACCCTCAGGAAGGTAGGGATAGAAGGAGCATACGTCGAGATCATAAAAGCCATATATGAATGGCCCCACACTAATATCATCCCCAATGGGGAAAAACTGACAGCTTTCCCCCTAAGGTCAGGAATAAGACACGGATGTCCACTCTTGCCACTGTTATTCAGCATAGTATTGGACATCTTAGCCTCTGCAATAAGACAACACAAAGAAAAGGCATCCAAATTGGCCAGGAGGAGGTCACACTTTTACTCTTCACGGATGACATGATACTCTATATGGAAAACCCAAAAGATTCCACCAAAAAAACCGCTCGAATTGATTCATGAATTCAGCAAAGTTGCACGATATAAAATGAACACACAGAAATCAGTTGCATTCCTATACACCAACAATGAAGTGACAGAAAGAGAAATCAAGGAATCGGTCTCATTTACAGTTGCACAAAAAAACCCATAAAATACCTAGGAATAAATCTAACCAAAGAGGTGAAAAATCTATACACTGAAAACTATAGAAAGCTGATGAAAAAAATTGAAGAAGACACAAAAAAGTGGAAAAAGATTACATGCTCCTGGATGGGAAGAACAAATATTGTGAAAATGTCGATACTACCCAAAGCAATCTACTTATTCAATGCAATCCCTAAAAAATAACACCAGCATTCTTCGCAGAGCTAGAACAAATAATCCTAAAATTTGTATGGAACCAGAAAAGACCCCGAATAGCCAATGCGATCTTGAAAAAGAAAACCAAAACAGGAGGCATCACAATCCTGGACTTCAAGATGTATTACAAAGCTGTAATCATCAAGACAGTATGGTACAGGTATAAAAACAGACACTCAGATCAATGGAACAGAATACAGAACGCAGAAATGGACCCACAAACATATGGCCAACTAATCTTTGACAAAGCAGGAAAGAATATCCAACGGAATAAAAACAGGGTCTTCAGCAAGTGGTGCTGGGAAAACTGGAAAGCGACATACAGAAGAATGAATCTGGACCACTTTCTTACACCATACACAAAAATAAACTCAAAGTGGATGAAAGACCTCAGTGTAAGACAGGAAGCCATCAAAACCCTAGAGGAGAAAGCAGGCAAAAACCTCTTTGATCTTGGCCACAGCAACTTCTTTTAACTCAACACGTCTCCAGAGGCAAGGGAAACAAAAGTAAAAATGAATTACTGAGACCTCATCAAGATAAAAAGCTTCTGCACAGCAAAGGAAACAATCAGCAAAACTAAAAGGCAACCGAAAGAATGGTAGAAGATATTTGCAAACGACATATCAGATAAAGGGTTAGTATCCAAAGTCTATAAAGAACTTATCAAACTCAATACCCAAAAAACAAACCATCCACTGAAAAAATGGGCAAAAGACATGAAGAGACACTTCTCCAAAGAAGACATCCAGATGGCCAAGTGACACATGAAAAAATTCTCAACATCACTCATCACCAGGGAAATACAAATCAAATCCACACTGAGATACCACCTCACACCTGTCAGAATGGCTAACATTAACAACTCAGGCAACAACAGATGGTGGCGAGGATGCGGAGAAAGAGGAGCTCTTTTGCATTGTTGGTGGGAATGCAAGCTGGTGCAGCCACTCTGGAAAACAGTATGGAGGTTCCCAAAAAACTAAAAATAGAACTACCCTAGGCATTTATCCAAGGGATACAGGTGTGCTGTTTTGAAGGAACACATGCACCCCCATGTTTATAGTGGCACTATCAACAATAGCCCAAGTATGGAAAGAGCCCAATGCCCATCGATGGATGAATGAATAAAGAAGATGTGGTATGTATATATGTGTATATATATCTGGTGGTATGTATATATGTGTGTGTGTGTGTACACACACACACACACACAAAATGGAGTATGACTCAGCAATCAAAAAGAATGATATCTTGCCATTTGCAACTATGTGGATGGAACTGGAGGGTATTATGCTAAGTGAAATTAGTCAGAGACAGACAAAAATCATATGACTTCACTCATATGAGGACTTTAAGAGACAAAACAGATGAACATAAGGTAAGGGAAACAAAAATAATATAAAACCAGGGAGGGGGGACAAAACAGAAGAGATTCATAAATATGGAGAACAAACTGAGGGTTACGGGAGGGATTATGGGAGGGGGGATGGGCTAAATGGGTCAGGGGCACTAAAGAATCTACTCCTGAAATCATTGTTGCACTATATGTTAACTAATTTGGATGTAAATTTAAAAAAAATAAAAAAATAAAACAAGTTAAAAAAAAAGTATTATAGCCTAATTTAATGTTAAATTGCTAAGTTATATCCTTTTGCGCCCATCAAAAACCTGCAATGCTGAAAAGATATGAAAAGACCTGGGATAACCAGTTTACTATACTCAAGAGATACCTGCATTAAAACGAAAGCAAAAGTCAGTACCAAGTGTAAGTTGAAAAAAAAATAAACATGATAATAATGTATTAATATATTCAGGTATACACCACCTTTGTTTTTTGAGTTGTCTTTAGCTATCTCTATTTTGTACAAGAAGAATCTTAATTATTTTGTTATCTATTACTGAAGTAATTTATTTTTTTGAAGAAAAAGGGAAATGCGGGATGCTTCAGCTCCAAAGGTAAAGTCAAAGATTTGTGTACAAAAGTATTCCTCTTATTATTTATATTAGCAGAAAGGGAAAAACTTTATAAATTTATAAATCTCTGCCCCAAAGAAGGATATATTTACACTATAAAATATTATGTTATAGGGGTGCCTGGGTGACTCAGTCCAGTTAAACATCTGATTCTTGGTTTCGTTAGATCAGGTCCTGATCTCACAATTTGGGAGTTCAAGTACTACATTAGGCACTGGGCAGACAATGAGGAGCCTGCTTGGGATTCCCTCTTCCCCTCCTCACCTCTCTCTCAAAATAAATAAATATACTTAACAAAATAAAATATTTTGTTAAAATTATTTTTTTATAAAAACATTTAAAAGCTAACACCAAACACTAAGTGTGAGTTAGCTACTATTCCAAGGAATTCCCGTATGTTAGCCAATTTAATCTCATCAACAACCTTACAAGATCGTGATTATTATCATCTGGATTTTGCATTTGGGGAAACATAGGCGCAGAAAAGTTAGGTAGCTTGCAAGGTACCTAGCTAACAGGCAATGGAGCTAAGATTTCAAACCCAAGCCGTCTGGCTTCAGGAACAATACCTATAGATCCTATGAGGAGTGAAGCTTATACATTCTAGAGTAAACTCTTTAACATCTATATTACAAAAGTAAGACTTTGAAAAGGTCTATTAAATGTTTTTTTAATGTTTATTTATTTTTGAGAGACAGAGTGTGAACGGGGGAGGGCCAGAGAGAGAGGGAGACACAGCATCCAAAGCAGGCTCCAGGCTCTGAGCTGTCAGCACAGAGCCCAACGCTGGGCTCGAACTCACAGGCTGTGAGATCATGACCTGAGTAGAAGTCAGATGCTTAACTGACTGAGCCAACCAAGTGCCCCAGAAAAGGTGTATTAAAGTGAAGAGTCTTAAAATGTAAACTTGACCAGATTCCCAGTAAATCTACTTTCAATATAAGACATGATGACAGATAATGCTAAGTCAGAAAATGATCCAAAAATACATATACAGTACAATACCAATTTTGGAAGAAAAAAAGTATATACACATTGAGAAAAATAAGAACATATATATATATATATATAAAATTGTTTATAATGGGTCAAATGTTTTGGTTTACTTGTATTTTATTCTCTGTACACTGCTTACTTTTCTATAGTTTCTATAAATTACTTTCATAATTGGAAAAACAATAGATACTATTTTAACATAAATATATCTTAATTAAAAATTTTTTTATAATTTTTTTATGAGAGAGAGAGTGAGAGCACACATGCATTCATGTGACTAGGGCTGGGGCAGAGAGAAAAAGGGTAAATAGTCTCTATGCTCAGCACTGAGTCCCATGTGGGGCTTACTCTCAGGAGTGTGAGATCATGACCTGAACCAAAATTAAGAGTCAGATGCTTAACTGACTGAGCCACCGAGGCACCCATAGAAAATATTTTAAAGACAAATATGATGGGGCACCTGGGTGGCTCAATCAGTTAGGCGTCCGACTTAGGCTCAGGTCATGATCTCACAGTTTGTGAGTTTGAGCCCTGCGTCGGGCTCTCTGCTGACAGCTCAGAGCCTGGAGCTTGCTTCGGATTCTGTGTCTCCTTCTCTCTCTGCCCCTCCCCTACTCACGCTCCGTCTCTCTGTCTCTCAAAAATAAATAAACATAAAAAAAAATTAAGACAAAAATGTTGCTTGCTGATGGGGGAAAATACCTATTTAAAAGTAGAGACCAGGGGCGCCTGGGTGGCGCAGTCGGTTAAGCGTCCGACTTCAGCCAGGTCACGATCTCGCGGTCCGTGAGTTCGAGCCCTGCGTCAGGCTCTGGGCTGATGGCTCAGAGCCTGGAGCCTGTTTCCGATTCTGTGTCTCCTTCTCTCTCTGCCCCTCCCCCGTTCATGCTCTGTCTCTCTCTGTCCCAAATATAAATAAACGTTGAAAAAAAAATTTAAAAATAAATAAATAAATAAATAAAAATAGAGACCAAAAAAATAAAAATAAAAATATAGAATGAAATTAGTTTAATAAACCTACAAAGGGAAGTCTAAGAATTAAGACAAAGAAGAAAAGCATGGAGAGGACAGAAAATAAACAAGAAATTTATTCAAAATCACAAAATTGATCAGCAATGTAGCAGGGATAGAATTTGAGTCTCCTGACTCTACATCTAGTGAATTCATGGTAATCAGTAAGAAGACATTAATTAATTAAGAGACAGAGAAGTAGTCTCTCAGACACAGCATGCTGGGGGTAAAATAATGGTCCCCATAAAGTTAGGTAGTTATTCACTGATAATAACATTTTTGGTATTCACACGAATACTTTTTAAATTATAGACAGTTTCTATTTATTTCTAGACAGTAAAAGTATTTCTTAAATTGATGTAATCAGTAGACAATACATGTCTATTGTTCATTATCACAAATATCAGCCCAAACTCAAAAAAAAAAAAAAAAAGTGAAAGAAAGGAAGGAAGGAAGGAAGGAAGGAAGGAAGGAAGGAAGGAAGGAAGG